>NC_061109.1:95832102-95947102 GCF_015104395.2 Macrobrachium nipponense | reverse complement strand
CTATTCATTTTTTCACTTTACTACTATGTTAGTTGAAACTTTACAATTCATTGACCATCCTTTTTCTTATCCCAAAAACTTCATCAGTAATTTTCCGTCCGTGAATTCTTTTATCCCTCCACGAATATATTATTGTTACAAGGTTTCATAACATACCTTTTTACAACAGTCTCTGAACGAAACCAGCGTTTCTTACATAATTATTATGGAATCTTAATTGCTCTCAGTAATTTACCCTCAACACGTCACATACTTATCATGCTTCACATCACCCTTTCATTTCTGTAAATTCTGCCGTAACAAACTTATTCCATGAACTTAATTCTCAGTTTAGTCTAATACTGCAATTTCCCTGCTAATGTGTACATCACATGTTCAGATATATAGTACACGCACATTATACATATATTACGTATGTATGTGTGTATGTGTTATAAACACACGATGAGAGAGGAAAATGTCGCTGTAAAGGAAAGTTATTTCTGTGTAAGAAAGGGGTTTAATTGCTTATCAGAAATGTACCGATTTTTCTGTCTGGAGAGTAGTATATATATCTGGGAATAGTTTATCAGGCGTTCTGTATTTGTTCCAGACCATCTCGATCAAGTAGCTGCCGCCATTGTCGTTTTCCTTATGCCCTATTTTGATAACAACTCCTATTCTATATCGTTCTCCCAATGGCCTCGAAATGATGTACTTGTCACTATAAGCACCGCTTTCTCGTTTTTTTTTTTTCACCCTCTCCCTTCTCCCGTTTTAGCCCTTGATTTCCAATCCCTTTTCTTCTTTTCATAGATGTTTATTTGTTCTTATCATATTTCGTTGAATAGTATGGAATGATCCAAACATATTTCTTCTTAGCTGTTTCGTGAAGTGCGTTGTTATTTTTGTCATAATTTTCTGCAGTGTAATTGTGAAATATGGGCACCCATAATTTTCTTTAGTAAAATTAGTGCAGAAAGAGAGAATATTATAAGGAGAAGGGGAATATGATTTGTATGAAGGGTAGGTTAGTAATACTTTTAAGGAGTGGGTATGAAAATCAGGGAAACCAAGGCCACAGAAGGAGTCTTGTTGCTGTGAAACAGAAGGGAAGAAATACATAGAATTGTCGTATATAAGTCACTCACTTCGAGTCAGCGAACGTTCAAGACATCGGCTTGTCCTCCGTTTGGATGCGGAACAAATCATTGTTGTTGAAGTGTATATATACAAACTTCTGTTTCAGAATTAAACACTAGATTCGTATGCTATGCCTATTCTAGCATCTTTCATGTTTCTACTCCAGGGTACGTGAATGGTTCAAAATAAAAACGATTTAATTAACGATTCCTAATTTGGGGAGGATGCATAGACACTTTTGTTTTCACTACTGCATACTCGTTAGTTCATCCTTTTACAGTATTATTTAAAACTTTTCATTCATAACTCCCCCACATGTTGATAATATAGCATAGTGAAAAGCAGTATTTGCATGAAAGTGAGATTAAACAGAAAATGATATTACGTCAAGCGATAATTGTAGAACTGCGTTGAGTCCTCTCGTAAATAAATAGAATTCTTTTAACTTTTTTCTTTCGTTCAAATGGAAATCCTGCCTCCTCAGTTTTTGTGAATCTGTTTGGCTTTACGATATTGCATCGAAGCGAGTTTTAGGAATGGCAGCGCCGGCTTGATCTCACTTTTGGAGATGTCATCATTCATTCTATCGCAGATCTTGTGTCAGAAATCAAAGTCCCCAGTTTATCATTTTGAATATTCCCCCGTCTGTTGCATCTGAGTGCTCGAGGTTCGTTTGGTTTGTTCACAGTTTGTGTCTGATAGACTTAGGCAGTAGCTATTGCTGTCATCTAACAGGAGTAAATATTTCTGATGATGTTATTTGTATCGTGCTGAGGTAAGGTAATTCCGCTCGTGGATAGATCACTGGACTCTGAGTTCGAGAAGTCCATGTTTTGATCCATCCTATATATACTACTCACCAGTCGACCCAACTGTGAATGGATACAATCATCAGCTGGGAGTAAAAAAAAAAAAAAATAAAAATAAAAGGGCATGGTTTGGCAACCTTATTCCAAAAGAAATACTGATTACTGAAGGACACTACTCTCCCAAACGGGAAAATAGGATATATATTTATATGTGTGTGCGTGCGCGCGCGCTTGTTTATACACATATATTTACATATACATATATACACTTTTCCCATTTGGGGAGTAGTGCACTCCGGTACTCAGTATTTCTTTCGGAATAAGGTTGCCAAACCATGTCCTTTGTTTGACTCCCAGTTGATGCTTGTATCCATTCGCAGTTGGGTCGACTGGTGAGTGGTAGGCTGGATCGATACGAGTCCAGCGATCTACCCCAGAGCTGATTTACCCTACCTCAGCACGATACAAATAACATCATCAGAAATATTTCCTCTGTTAGTTAACAGCAATACCTGTACACACACACACACACATACACATACACATACACACGAGCGCGCGAGGTCACATGCAGGCAAATTCATACTCTTGGTACTCATTAGCTTAAGCAAGATTTCTTGAAAGGGATAATAATACATGTGCAGTCATGAAGATGCTTATTAGAATTAGTATATAAATGTTATGAAATCCTTTATGGCGTTTAAAAGAGATAATATTTGTGACTTTCATATCTCAACTTACTCGGCGTCAGTAAGCTAGATGTGACGCCAGTTTTAATAGACACAATCAATCTCAACTTGCCTCATTTGAAAATCCCCTTACAGATTTGCATATCAGTTTTTATGGGAATGAAAGAAAATATATGTAAAAGTATAAAACTGCAAAATATTGCTCCTCTTTCAAGAGGTTTGATATACTTTTATTATTATGTTTGGCATTATTTTTATTATTATTATTGGTAATATTAACTAAAACACAACAATATTAGAACTAACATTATTGTGTTTTAGTTAATATTAAATGAACATTTAACATTAATATTATATTTTCATTTGATTGTATATCACATTTTATATTATTTGTGCTTATCTGCACTCAGCCGATATTGAAAGAGAAAGGAGAAACCAATTACATTAAGGTTTCTAGTAAGGCAAATAAAATAATATAATAAGTAGAAAATTGTATAATGTAACTCTACTGTATTCTTGTATTTTATCTTTAGTACATGCGAGAAACAAGCTCTGTTTGTTTGTTTTCCGGTTACTGTTAGTCATCCACTTTTGCTCTATAATAGTTTTGAAAACGCCATGGGGGTCACTTTTTTCAGTTCTGTAGAAGTGTTGCCTATTATTGTTAGGTAGAATAAAATTTTAGTCACTGTGCGCGTAAACCGCTCATACTAACTGTACCCTTTATAACATTCTCTAATATACTGCTAAATTTCATCCTTTTATCTTCACACATGTTTGAATGCAAGACGTCAAGTTACACGATATATTATTTTCAGCGAGATTAAATGTTTAGACAGTAGTATGGTTTCCTCTCCCTTTTCAGTGAATTCAGTTCGCATGTCGTGATATGTTACGTATCACAGAGGGTAGCTAGATTGATTGATTAATAATGCGTGCTGTTCCAATATCAAAAGGCCAGTAAGGTAAAGGAATTGTAGCCAATGTAGGAGAATTTCCAGGTCTTATGTTCTTGTAATTTAAAGTCTTGTAGCATCATTTCCCCAAGAATTTTCAAATTATTTTCAAAGTTAATTTATAAAATGTTTATAATATATTGTTAAAATTCGTTCAGATATCTTCATTGAAAACACTACAATAGTCTCCTAACGTTAGCAGCAGCTTTTCAATTGTTACCCCATATTGATAATGAAAGTTTTTCAGAAGATTTTGAAATTTTTATCAAAAGATTTATCATGGGATTTTACCAAATTTGTCATAATTCAAGCGTTCATGCTTTAGAACATGGCTGTTGAACCTCAAGTTTACGATTATTTTGTGAATACATTCCTTCGTATACCAGAGGAAATATTTTTACGTCTGTATTTAAAAAGGGGAAAAAGAATATATTTTTCATAAGTATCTCTAATTGTGGAACTGGACAAGATCGTGCGAATCGTTTATATATAAATTATCGATAATGCTTTTGAAACCTTTCAACAGGAACAGTGTAAATTGTCTGTGGCCATTCATTGTTTCATTAAGTTATAATTTTTGTCATCTTGATTTTTAAATAATAGTTGAAAATAGCGGTATTTGTAACTGATATTCCATAACAAAGAAATAATTTTATTTTATTATTGGGAAGTCTTTGCTTGCAACAGAAGTTTCAATAATTAAAGCAATTTTGTAATTATTTTTGGTTGTGATTTGAATTAAGATTCATAAGTAGTATGCATGAAACGCATTCCAACTAGTCCATTTATTCAAAATTTCTTGATTAATAATATCCTTAAGAAGAGACTGAAATATTCTTCCTATATTTTATAACTTAAGTAACAGATAAGGTTAAATCGATAACTTGACTGAAGGGGATAATCTGCATAAATTTTATGGAGAGAAAAAAAAAGCACCTTTTTTCTTCCTTTAAGAGCCCGACCTCAGCAGATTTCAATAATTTCTGCTTTCTCAAAATTTTTCCTTCTTATGACTAGAATATTAAAGACTGGATGAAAACGAATTGTTAAAGGTTATAGATTCAAAAGAAATTTGAGTTTAAACTTATGTTGCAGCGCCCTTTTGTGTTAAATAAGCCACCTCTCAAGTCTTCTTACATCCGGTTATCTTCTGTCTGTTCGTCTCGAGAATACCAGGTCATTTGGATTTTCTTGTCAGGACTTTGATTTTTTAGTTTCTACTTTGATATTTCTAGCAGCAGTTGGTACCGTCCAACCTGTGGCCAACCTTATGCGCTTTGATTGCATATTTCGGCAGTGTTAGATGGCAACTATTTTGTAAAAGAAAGTCGTTTTACTTTTAAATTCTTTCCCTTAATTTGTAAACCTGATAACCTAATTATTCCTTTACTATGATTTTCTGTGACAGGTGAAATTGCGAGGTTATGCTAAAAATTATAAGGCTTTAAATTACACACTTCATAACTGCTTTATTAGACCTGTTTCTCCCATGATATAAACAATTAGATAAATATTGTTAAATGAGATCATTATTTTAGTCATTTGCTTTAATTTCTTATGGTTCGTCATCCAAGCTCCAAATCTCAATAACTCTTATGGTGCGCAATGTATAATTATTTTTCAAACAGTAAGGGATATTGGTTTATAAAAGACTATGCTACAAGTAATATTCCTTATAGGTACTAAACATCGCTGGAAACTATTTAAAGTCACAGGCCATTAGAGTAGCTTCATGAATTGAAATTTTCAAATCCATATGCTAGTTCATCGTAAACTTCTCAATTTGGTGTTCTCCAAGACCAAAAATAGAATGGTTATATTAGCTTAGGCTCTATTATTAAAGTTTTTTCTTTATGAGAAATTAAAAGCAATTGAGGGGTCATGCTTACTGGGTACTTGTATCAAAATGGTAGGACTATTTGTTGACCTATTATTACTACGTTTGATTTAGAGTTATATATTTGCACTCGCTCTCAAGCGCGCGCGCGCACACACACACACACTATATATATATATATATATATATATATATATGTATATATATATATATAGATATATATATATATATATATATATATATATATATATATATATATATATATATATATATATATACTCATGTACTGACAAACAGATAACTAATCCTATAAAGTGGCTGTCCCTTTTATCCAGGTATTACTGTGGTGAGTGAAAAGTATTTTCAATAATATATTTTCATGGTTTAAAGTACTTGAAATGAGGTATGATAAACAACCTTCATCCAGCTATTACTGTGCTATCTGTCCCTTTTATCCAGGTATAACTGAGGTGACTGTCCATTTTATCCTGAAATTGCTGTGCTTTCTATCCCTTTTATCCATGTATTACTGAGGTGACTGTCGCCTTTATCCAGGTATATATTACTGTTGTGACTTTCCCTTTTATCCATGTATACCTATCGTGACTGTCCTTTTTATCCAGGTATTACGGTGTTGTCTGTCACCTTTAACCAGTATTATTGTGCTGTCTGTCCTCTTTATCCAGGTATTAATGTGGTGACATGAAAACATTTTCAATAATATATTTCTATGGCATCGAGTGCATGAAATGATGTATGATAAACCCGTAGAGTTTACCACAAGTTACACAGGGAAGGGGATGGGGAAAGTGGAAGGGGATAGGGTACGGGTTTGAAACCTACCCTATTATCTGAGTTGGGTCAAATGATGGCCACGTGCCAGATTTCGTCTAGATCGGTCTGTCTAGCGGTTTGGATTTCTATATCTCACGAACATTCAACCAAACATGTATACAAACATTCACTTATATATATATATATATATATTATATATATATATATATATATATATATAAAGATATATATAATATATATATATATATATATAATCTATATCTATATATATATATATAAAGCTAAAAATATGAAGAGTGGTGGTGCTTTCTCATTCTGCATCATATACATCAGGGAAGGACAGCAAACAGCTGCTAAAGAACAGCAGCAAGCTATTGCTGGCTGTTGTAGCTCTGATGACATGTGGAAGGCGTAAGAGAGGGGAAGGCGAATAGCCAAAGAAATGGATTGTGAATTTATACTGTATGACTTTTTGTTTATACGGTTATGGCGGGGTTATGATAAGTTGAAACTGTTATCATTCATGTTGTTTGACATGACATTATCTTCGTTCATAGAGGGTATGTCTTACTTGGTTCTTGGTCATATCTTGTTAAGCTTTGGAGTTCGTGAACCATGGTGAATACATCTTCCACAACTGTGGCCGTTTTCCACAACAAATTGCATACAAATGTTCATAAGTGATCATCGTGCTTACACTGCTCGTATATTATTAGGAATCAACAAATAGAACGCCAATGTTCATCTCAAAGTATGACATAGAGAACTGAAGGTGACGCCACAAATAATTGATTTCTAAGGAATTATTGACGAGTTAAGAATGGCTCCACCGTTAGTAGGTGAGTGTGACATTTAAGAAGTACAGCACTGCTCTCGTGACATTTAGGATTCGTTTTCATGCTCATGACTTATCTCTGTTTTGTATCTAGGAAGCATCACTATGGTATTGCAATGAAACACGCACACACGTCAATTTGCTGAAAGGTTTGTTTGCTATTTGTATGGTAAAGTTATTTCCAGTAGCAATAGTCTTAATGTCAAACTGACGTCACTTTTAAAATGTAGGTTTTGCATTTTATGAAAAGCTAACAGTATCTCTTAAATGTTTTGCTTGCTTTGTTTACGATGAAGTGACCGCGCACTTGGAGATAGTCTTTCTGGAGATATAGGTCTTTTACCCAATATTAATATGACTATAAAAAGTCATTCTCCAGTACTAAAGGCGGATGATTATATTTTCCTGTTTTGTTGCTGTGCGTTTGTTTGGATAAAGAATTCTCTCAGAAAGTGTTCAGTAGGCCTTGCAAAGACTGAAAAATGAAAATAAATAATTATAAGGTTTTGCTGCTGTGATTAATACCCGATCTATGTCAGTCTTTTATTATTTTTATTCAAACTCTTCTCTCAAGGAAGGACAAAATGCATTAATTGACTAAGCAAGCTTTTATGTGAAAAAACACAAGTAAGAGAAGGAAGTGCAATACAGTAAAAGCGCCAGAAAATAACAGAAAATAAACAAGCAAAGCTTCAAATATACAAATATATATATTAGGAAATAGTCATAAAGAAATGCGTCGCATAAAATTAGGGAAAAGGACCATGTGGTTGTTCCATTATTATTTTTGGCATTCAACGAGATCTGTAATTTGGACGACATATGTATCTGCAAACAATACTGGATTCCATTTGTTTGCGTTGCAATTAGAGGATTTTGGGGGAATGAGATAAGTAAGCGATGACTGAAAACGTGTAAAATGAAATCAGAAAGATAAGAGTTGAATAACAGTTCTTCACGCTTGCTGTCTTCTGTTGCCTTCAGCTGACAGGCATTTTTGGTACGAGTCTCAGTTTAGTTTTTTATTGATTTATTTTTAGTGATAAAAATATTATTCCTGATATTGTAAGAGAAGAAGCAGGAGGCAGTGACCTCTGCTATTTTTTTCTGCTGAAGAAACCACAAATAAGGAAATTAGTTTATTGTTGAAATGAATTAAATTCTTCTTCTTCTTCTTCTTCTTCTTCTTCTTCTTTCTTCTTCCTTCTTCTTCCTTCTTTCTTCTTCTTTTATTATTATTATTATTAATTTTATTATTATTATTTATTATTATTGATGTATAATATATATATATACCAATAACAATAAGTATAATATAATATATATAATATATATAATATATATATATATATATTATATATATATTATTATATATATAATATATATATAAATTATATATATATCTATCACAGCCCTCGAATTCGACTGGCTGGTATTTATAGTGCGGGGTTCCGGGTTGCAACCTTCCTCCTTAGGAGTCCATCACTCTTCTTACTATGTGCGCCGTTTCTAGGATCACACACTTCTGCATAAGTCCTGGAGCTACTTCAGCCTCTAGTTTTTCCAGATACCTTTTCAGGGATCTTGGAATCGTGCCTAGTGTTCCTATGATTATGGGTACAATTTCCACTGGCATATCCCATATCCTTCTTATTTCTATTTTCAGTTTCTTGATACTTATCCATTTTTTCCCTTTCTTTCTCTTCAACTCTGGTGTCCCATGGTATTGCGACATCAATGAGTGATACTTTCTTCTTGATTTTGCCAATCAACGTCACATCTGGTCTATGTGCACTTATCACCCTATCTGTTCTGATACCATAGTCCCAGAGGATCTTTGCCTGATCATTTTCTATCACTCCTTCAGGTTATTTCTGCAAGGTAACTGGTGTTTCTTGCACAGGCTCCAGTGGAGGGCTTTTGCCACTGAATCATGCCTCTTTTTGTACTGGTTCTGTGCAAGTGCCGGGCGTTCGCTTGCTATGTGGTTTATGGTCTCATTTTTCTTATTGCACTTCCTACATATGGGAGAGATGTTATTTCCATCTATCGTTCCTTGAACATATCTGCCTCTGATCTTGTGCCGCTGTTATCATTCATTCAGTTTCCTTCTTGAGCTCTCTCCTCTGTAACCATTGCCACGTGTCATCGCTGGCTAGTTCTTTAGTCTGTCTCATGTATTGTCCGTGGATTGGTTGTTGTGCCATTCCTCTGTTCTGTTTGTCATTCTCCTGTCTCTGTATATTTCTGGGTCTTCGTCTACTTTTATCAGTCCTCCTTCCCATGCACTCTTGAGCCACTCGTCTTCACTGGTTTTCAGATATTGCTCCGGTGCTCTGTTCTCGATGTTGACGCAGTCCTCTATGGTTAGTAGTCCTCTCCCTCCTTCCTTTCGTGTTATGTATAGTCTGTCCGTGTTTGCTCTTGGGTGTAGTGTTTTGTGTATTGTCATATGTTTCCTAGTTTTCTGGTCTATGCTGCGGAGTTTTGCCTTCGTCCATTCCACTATTCCTGCGCTGTATCTGATTACTGGCACTGCCCATGTGTTTATGGCTTTTATCATATTTCCGGCGTTGGGTTTTGACTTGAGTATCGCCTTGAGTCTCTGCATATATTCTTTCCTGATCGTGTCCTTCATCTCTTGATGTTTTATATCCCCTCCTTCCATTATTCCCAGGTATTTGTATCCCGTCTCATCTATGTGTTTGATGTTGTTCCCATCTGGTAGCTTTATCCCTTCAGTCCTTGTTACTTTGCTCTTTTGTATGTCGACTAAGGCACATTATTATTATTATCGTTGTTATTATTATTATTATTATTATTATTATTATTATTATTATTATTGCTTTTAACTAGGCTGCCTTTTAGTTAAATCTCTTAATAGAAAGTTAAGTGTAGAGTACACTAAAGTTAGGCTAGAATTTGGTGGAATTATTGTTAACCGTTCCTGGGATGTATTGAAAATGACAAGATGTTAATGTGCAGGCTGTTCTGTATGGTATTTATACTTTACTTTTCTAACGACCAAGCTCATCATTTTTATTATTGGTAGTTTGACTACTATACATACACTGTATATGTATATATATACACACACACACACACACACACACATATATATTATATATATAATATATATATATATGTATACATATACATATATGAATATTAGTCATGTAGCATATCACACTACCGTGATTCATATACATCATCCAGCTACAAATGTCCTTTAATATCTAATTCGCTCTACCGCGGAATTAATATATATTCATGTATGTTAACCGAAGGGTAATTTTTTATTAGATAAGAAATTTGTCGGCTTACGGGCGCCAACCATCGAACCCATAAATTCAGGACGTTGAGTGAAGGTCGAACTAAAAAATTCCCCACCGAGGTTCAACATATCAATTGGAAAATATATTAATTCCGGATCTTTAGGAGCGAATTAGATATTAAAGGACATTTGTAGCTCGATGTATGTTTATGAATCATGGTAATGTGATATGACATATATATATATATATATATATATATATATATATATATATAGTATATATATATATTACACACGTATATATGTTGTATGTGTATTGGGTATGTGTATATATACTCGGATGCGAATATTGATTATCCACATTATATTAAACATAGGTGTAATATTTCTGATTTTGTTACAGAATTCAGATGGCGTGTTTTTTTTTCTTTTGCCTTGAATTATGAAATAACTCCGTGTACTTTTTATCTTTCGTTAGTTTTTCTCAGAACGAATAAATGTATTCATTAATGACATTTATTTTTTTGGTCATAGTCTTAGGTCATGGTCTAGCAAATGGCGATTAACTTGACCACAGTTAAGGGGCTATCAAGGAGAATGACTCTGAGGGAATAAGACTGTTTACCCCCTTGTGAATAGTTAACTATAATCGTGTGTATACTCGTTTGTATTTTGTGGATCAAAGATATGAAAGACTTTCATCATGCGAATTCGCGGTAAATTTTTGCCTGTAATAACACATTTCTCAGTTGAGAACGTCCTAAATGAGTAACATCCAAAACAGTATGTAATTATAACTATTTATAGGTAATTGTTTTGCATTATGCAATGAATGTTACTTTTACATACTCAACAGTTTTATAACCACCATTAAATCCAGCTAGAAATTTTTCCCCTATGGTCCTGGAACATGCACTGTGTGAACTGCTCTGTTGACGCGTAAATATATATTCATATGTATATGGTACAATATAAACAATATATATGTAATAATATATATATATATATATTATATTTTATATATATATATATATATATATATATTAGATTGTATCCACTGGTTTGTCATCGTTACTCGGGTAGGATGCTGCTGTTATAGTCATCAGGTCTGAAACAGGATTAGATTTCGAAGCAATGTAGCGTAATTTTTATTTCCACGAAGCGTACAGTGAAGCTTCCAATTATCGCAGTTTCATACAAATGGAAACATTCTGCAAACAATATTAATGCATTGCGAATCCATCTCAGAGTAACTTTTTATGATATCAACGTAATCATTAAACTACAATTTGTTTGTGCGCTTCTGTGCGGCCAAGGTTGTTTTTAATTTGACCGTGTCAGAAAATGTCACGTGTTCCTACGCAAGTGCTGCTAGTAATCGATAAAACTTTTTCATTCTTTAAAAGTCCGTCTCGCTATGCATTACTCAACTTCTTGTTAAAATGTCAGATCGATTGAAAGGTTGACTTGTCAAGTTCCGTGTTTATGTTATGGAACTCGTAATTTTAGTCTTTATTTTGCCAGCAGCATTGTTAACTGCTGTTGCCATTGTTCTGGCCTGGGCTTGAAATGCCGTATAACACACTTATGTATAAAAGTTTAGCGTTATCTGGTGGACGACATCTTTAGTATATCTTCTGCTCATGACGCGGAGTGCGCCTTTAACCCTGTGCGCATTTTGAATGAAGATCGATTCATTATTGGAACCGCGTGTTTATTACTCTTTCATAATTATATGACCCACATTCATTTAATGAACTCTCCGTGATTTTGCTTTATAATTTTTTTGTATTTCTTTGCAGTGGGTAAAGAATTCATGTGCAATTGTTTTGCATCAAGAGTATTGATTAACTATCTGAATGCGGATGCAAATGTCAGTTTCGAAAATGTACATTGCCTTTATGACAATGGTCTTTTTTCCCTCAGAAATTTGTCAAACCATCGTCGGCTATCACCTTCTTACAATAAAATTATTTTGGCTAAAAAAAAGAAAAAGAAAGAAAACGTCAAAGTGCGGGAAAATTTCATTGACATTAAATGTGATCAAGGCAGTAGAGGTCTTCTTAGAAATGATCTTTCTACCTGATTCTGGAAAATGATCTCAGTCGTTTTCATTGCTGTTTTACTCTGTCTTTTAGTATGACTGTTTCTAAACTTTAAAATGGGCACCTTATTTATGCAGAAACTATGTTTCATGCTGTGGTATGTATGTTTTTATTGACCTTAGACGCAGTTGTTGTCCATCTCGGATAGATTTGTTATAAGGAAATAGGGTTTTTATTTCCCATCAACTGGAGTAACTTTTAAAATTTTCCATCACTCGTCTTAGGCCAGTTCTCTGAGTTAAATTTGGTATTTATTTTCATTCTGAAGACATACTACGCGGTTTTAAAAAGGGGGAGACTAATGCTGGTTATAACGATTTGAACAGGTTTCCTGCCAGATTTATTACTATTTCTGTTAGCGCTGTTTCTAGGATTTTTTATTTAATAAATAAACAATTATAAGTTTAAGTATTAATAACAATAGTAATATTTTTAATAATTAACACATATTAGGTTTTACTTGCCTAAAGTAATATATGTTGTGTGGTAATTTTAGCACGCGCTCACGTTAAGCAATCAATTAGTGCTACTGGCATCTTGTGTTGGAATGGGGGAGATTTGTAAGCTAGTTACAAAACTTTTGGAAGCATGTATATTCCGGTGCAGTTTTTTTTTTATCTGGATGGGTCAATGAAATCACTTTTAGCTTGAGGGTGTGAGCTTGGCTTTTGTAGTATGCTACCTGTGTTCTGCATTTGTGAGAGGTCTACTGGGCTCTCGGATTTCATCACTTCGTGCCCTAAATGGTTGCCAGGTCATTCACATATTCCGTTACAAGTAGGTATTAAATATATGTATATGTATAAATATATATATAATATATATATATATATATATATATATATATATATATATATATATATATATATATATTTGTGTCTGTGTGTTGTGTGTGTGTATGTGTGTGTGTGTGTGTGTGTGTGTAAAATTTTGTATTTTACTATGAACAGATAATGAAGGTTTGCCTAGCCACGATTTTTTTTTCACTAGTTTGGTATTTATATTGTAAGCTGAATTGTTCAGAATACATATTTTTTAAAAGTTTGTAGGAAAGCTATTAAAAACAAGCAACGTATTCATTCTGCACCTGTATATTTGTAAAGTGTTTATTCCTTTTTCACAGTACATTTATAGGTTTGTAGATAAAAACTGAGCTTTGAGGAGAACTTGTAAGTTGTTAACCAGGGCAAAAGTTTCAAGTTACACGGTTTGGTAAACAAAATTGTGGGACGGCTCACTGAAGTGGCACTGGGAGCTGTTCGTTTTTTACCCCATGAAAATTCATGTTGTATGTTGAACATCATTAAAAGGGCTCAAAATTGTTAGACAGGACATTTTAATATGAAAATGCGTTAAGGAATATATATTCATATCACAGTGTTCATCATTGTTTCCTCATTGAAAGGCAGCTGAAATATGAGAGAGAGAGAGAGAAAGAGAGAGAGAGAGAGAGAGAGAGAGAGGGGAGTAGATTAGCGTTAGTACTATAAAGTAGTTTAACGAAGCCAATGAGTCACACTTCTAGGCTCTCACAGGCATACTCAACATCCTTGTTCGGAAATGAGACCTGATATAATTGGAGTAAGGTAAACCTAAAGAAGCTGAGCAACGAGATGGGAAGAAGCCGTACTGAACGTGCAAGGAGACAGGAAAAAAAAGAAAGAAAGAAAGAAAAAAAAGAGCACCGCGTCTTGCCATGCAAACGTAAACATATCAATTGTTGTCTTCAAATCAAATTTATATATAGCTAGTACTGTAGCAGGGTGAGAAACCCTGCTGCCTGGTAATTGGAAGTCATTGGAATTATTTTTGAGAGTTAGATGCCTTGGGAAGTAGACCAGAATTTGAGATCTTGTCACAAGTTTTACTCTGAAGGTTTTCTCGAATTGTACAATTGTGTAACATTTTTACCCTCATATGTGAAAAGTCCGATGGGACTTGCGACTCCAAATTCTTATCTACAGTAAAGTAGTTGAATTATGAGGAAATAAAAGACTGATAAATAAAATACTGAAAAACAAATAACTCTTCTCTGGAAAGAGAGAATTGTTAATGAGTCTAGGAAAATTGCGATGAGTTGAAATGTTTAACATGTCTGGGTAACGAGAGGGAAAGTATTAGGCCTAGTCATTTATGATGACTTCCTAATTCCGCAATCATCTGCTTTCCTTCTCTGGATCCTCCTAATTAATGTGGCTCGTCTGTGTGTGCTTACGCCCTCCATTCAAAATACAGTCTAGCCTGCACTTGGCATGACTGGCCTGTCATTTGGGAAACGGGTTCGTTCCCGATGTGAGGTAGAAATTTATTTCTGTGAAACTCGTGTTCATTTGTTCATTATTTTCATATATTTATATATATATATAATATATATATATATATATAATATATATTATGTATGTTTATAATATAATATATATTATTATTATATATATAATATATATATGATATATATATATATATTATGTATGTATATATTATATATTATATATATATATATGTTATATATATATATATTTTAAAAAAAAAAATATATATATCAATTATAATATATTATTATATATATATATATATATATATATATATATTATATATATGTATATGCATACTGTTTGTCAACATTGTTTCATTAGGTATATTTTTCTGTGTTTGTGCATTAATTTAGTGACAAAGTTGTTCATTAAAGGAATAGGTGACACATATGTGTGTAACTACTTAAATGTTTTAAAAGCAATGGTCTTCATTTTTGTCAGCTCTGTCTGTGTCTGTGTGTGTCTCTCTCTTCCACTCGAACACCCGCTGAGTTTTACTTCTCTCCTACGGCGGATCCCTTTCATTATCAGGGAGCGCTTTTCCTCTTTATGTCTCTGAGAAAAGTGAACTTGTTGTCTCAGACGCTTATAGACGAGTTTTACATTCTATGGCACACGTTTAGGAAGGTCCTGCGTCTGTGTCTCCGCTTCCTGTCTCTCTTGTGTTGTCATATATCCCCTTCTCGCCCTTTCTCCTCAGCCTCATTATGGAGGATTAAATAAGGGAAGGGGATGCGTATACCTATCCACGAACATGGGCTGAGAGGCCTTCACGATCTTTTCTTTGTTCTCTCTTTTTTTCTACCTTCGCTGAAGCCTTCACATTTCTCAGCTCGGTTCAACGGACTGCTAAGTTGTGGCTCTCCAGGATCAGGATAAGAAGAGAAAGGAGGAAGTCTGGCAAGATGCGGGAATTAGGAGTGTGTGGTCTGGTGTCCGGGAATCTCTCTTTTTCTTCCTTCTTTTTTTAATGGTTTGTGAAGCAGAGAACCTTTGAGGCACAGCAGTTTTTAAGGCCCTGTAAAAATGAGGAATGCCTCGGAGTAATTATTTGAACTTTTCTATATTAGACTATCTTAGCTTGGTGTTCACTTCCAGTATACGTAGTTGAATCTTGTAGAAGAAAGGTACATACGTGCATATATATATATATATATATATATATATATATATATTATATATATATATATATATATATTCCCAAAATATTGTGAATTCGATATTAAACGATGCTTGTGGTTTGATGTTTGTTTGTGAATACATACATACACACACACACACACACACACACACACATATATATTATATATATATATATATATATATATATATATATATATGTGTGTTGTGTGTGTGTATGTATTCACAAACAAACATCAAACCACAAGCATCGTTTAATATCGAATTCAGTATATTTTGGGAATAACCGACACCTACGGGGAATCATAATTGATAAGTCCTTCTAGCCTCGGCCAGGAATCGAACCCGGGCCCTTTATAGAAACAGCGAGAGAATGTCATCTCTGACCACTAAGCTATCAACAGATTAAAGCTGATATCGACTCTGCTCTTTATATTCCTGTCGAATTAAAGTTCTGTGCTGAGAACTGATATCAAAACATTTTCACCACGAAATTTGATTAGTAAGTTAGTAACTCATAGATTATTATGCATTTTTTTTCACTTTTGCACATATGTATGTTACAGAAACTCATAATTAGCTAAGTGGTACAGACTTTAAATCTGGTCCAAACTTAAAAAACAAATCCAGGTTCGAATCCTGACCGGGGCAGGAGCACTTATCAAATATCATTCCCTTTGGGTGTGGGCTATTCCCAAGGTACAGGCACTTCGATATAAAACGATATATTAAGCTTAATATTTGTGATTAAAGATACAGTCATGATTATATATATTATATATACATGTATGTATGTATGTAGGTATGTGTATGTGTGTGTGTGTAATGACTATGTATGTATGTGTGTATGAATGTACTTGATTTTTAATTACCTTTCGGCAGATATATGTAAAGGTTATAGCTGACAACTGAGTGAGAGAATTGTTGAGCTCGTGTCTTCCGAGTTGTAAGCAAAGTACTACTGTCACTACTACGGGAGAACTAATTTTTTTCCCTCGTTTGCACTTTAATGCCTCTTGTGTGCCTACCTGCTGTTCTGCTTTAAATGTACTTCCTTAGAAATCTTTTTTCTACCTGATGTAAAGAGATGTGCTCAGACGGCCACCAATAATTGGCCCTCGTGCGTTACACAATTAACTATCATCTAAGATATTTGTTTCATATTGTGATCAATACTCTAGATTAAAGGAAAAAACAAACAATGTACCACCGACGAGCTTGGCATGTGTCCGGCTTAGCGGCAGCTACAAAATGATTCGCGCTTGAATGAAATTTAAAAAAAAAAAAAAGGAGGTAGTGGGGGTCACCTCTGTTTGTGAACAGTTCTAGTTTTCTTTTAGGCTTGCTTTCTGGTAAATATTTTTTTTTTTCAGTGATTCATTTTTCTTTGAGATTAAAAGTGGTACAATTTACAGTTGTGTGCTCTGTCTTGTAGATTTTGCATGAACTAGAAAGTAGAACCATCCTTTTTGTCAAATCGTTGATGTCTGGTATTTCGCGAAGTATTTAGTATCCAAAATGATTTAAGGTACACGGTAATGTCTACAATGCAGTGTCAAGTCTCTACATCACAAACTAGGAAATTCCGACTTAAAAAAAAATGTATTCTGTAGTAATTTTCTAGCGTATTCTTGAGTTGTGTATTTAACTTGCCTTGGTAACATACTTACGGTGTGCACTATTCACATAGACAAAAGTACGTCAGAATTTTGATGCCATTTGATTCATGGAAGGAGTTTTTAATTTTATTTTATATACTTGACATGGCTTTTGACAGTTTTGTCTTTCTTGCTTAATAACCAACCAAGTAATAAAATCCAAAATAAGAAAGAAACAAATAAAGAGAGAAATCAAGAATATCAGGTAAAAGAGAAAAGCAAACCACCAATGAGATATGCAGAGGTGTCAGCAAAAAATTTCAAAGCATCAGCTCCGAAATTCTACTCAAGAGATAATAACTGTATTTATTATGCAAGAGGATATTGCAGAAACGGAGAAAATTGCAGATTCAGTCACAAAATGAATAATTATGATGAAGGAAGATCAAATATTATGGAAAAGTTGGATTTTTTAATGTCAGAATTTCTGGAAATGAAAAAAAGAACAACATACCAGAACAGGAAAGAGACATGGGAAAATCCTTATTACTACCAATATTAAATGAAGGAGAAAACACGCAAACCATCATAGTGATGAATGCGCAGGGTTTAGTTACGAGTAACTCAAAAAGAAAAATAGAGTACTTAGAAGAACTAACCCAAAATGAAAAGAAAATAGATATAATGAATATAAGTGAAACCTGGTATTCCCAAGAGACTGGGAATGATGATCAAATAAAAGGGTTCCAAACTTATAGATCAGATAGAAAAAATAGGAATCAAGGGGGAACCGCAATATATGGGAAAGACAAAAAACAAGGAAAAATATATGAGAAATATAGTAACTCAGAATGTGAACTAATAGCGGTAGAATTTGAATCTGAAAAATTGATGAACATAGTAATATATAGACCTCCTAATACTAAAGAGTTTGACTTAATAATTGAAAAATTGGATGATATATGTAGAAATCACAAGGACTGGACTATTCTCCTATCTGGTGACTTCAACTTTCCTTTCGTAGAATGGAAAGAACGAATAGGAGACTGTGGTTGTACTTATACATATAAAAAAGAGAGTAATAGTAGTGCAGAAGATAAGAGGCAATTTGAAAAGCTATTAGATATGCTACTAGAATACAACATTCAACAAATAAATCACCTGCCAACAAGAAAGGAAAATACTTTAGACCTAGTATTTGTGAACGAGATGAATTATGTTAAAGAAATAATAGTTTATAATGCGAGTATTTCAGATCATAATGTCATAGAATTAACAGTTCATTCAAAAGCAAGTGAAAATAGAGATAAGCAAGAAATGAAAAAGTGGGAAGGATATGGAAAATACAACTTCTACAGTAAAAATATAAAATGGTCAGAAATTAATGAAGAATTAAACAAAGATTGGGATAACATTTTCGTAAGTGATGACATAAGGGTAAATACGGAGATATTATATAAAATATTGGAGAAAATAGTGGATAAATATATACCGAAGAAGAAAAGTAAACATCATTCATGCATACCAAGAGACAGAAGGATCTTGTTCCAGAAAATCAGAAAGTGGAAAAAAGGTCTTGCAAAAGAAAAAAATGCATGGAAAGTTATAGAACTAAAAAGTAAGATAGAAAATGCAGAACAAAAGATTATACAATCAAAAGAAAATGAAAAACGGGACTTGGAAGAAAAAACCCTATTAAACATCAAGCAAAACCCCAAACTATTATACTCATATGCGAAGAAGATGAATAAAAGAAGAATAGAAATAGGCCCTCTGAGAATTGAAGGGAGATTAACGAATGAAAAAGAGGAAATTTGCAACATACTGGCAGAACGATATAAGAGAGAATTCACCCCTAGAATAGATAATGAAGATAATGATATAGAAGTAAGGGACGAAAATAGTGAATATTTAGCTGACATAGAAATTAATGAAGCTGATATTGTGCAGGCAATTAATGAAATTAAAAATGGAGCTGCTGCAGGGCCGGATGGAGTCCCTGCTATTTTGTTAAAGAAAGTAGTTCATTCTATCGCAAAGCCACTTGCAATATTATTAAGACAAAGTGTAGATACAGGCAAGATTTATGATGAGCACAAATTAGCATATATCACCCCTACTTTCAAAAGTGGATCAAGACTAGAGGCAAGTAATTATAGGCCTGTGAGTCTAACATCACATATTATGAAAGTGTATGAAAGGGTAATGAAGAAAAATATTATGAAACATTTAAAAAAAAATAATTTGTTTAATATAGGACAACACGGTTTCGTACCCGGAAAAAGTACACAAACCCAACTGTTAGTCCACCGTGAGAACATATTCAAAAATATGAAAAGCGGAAATGAAACAGATGTGGTTTATCTAGACTTTGCAAAAGCTTTTGACAAATTAGACCATAATATATTAGCAAAGAAAATTAGAAAACACAATATCGTAGATAAAGTAGGAAGATGGTTAAAAGAATTTTTACACAACAGAAAACAGATAGTTATTGCAAACGATGAGAAATCGGATGAAACCAAGGTAATATCCGGTGTGCCACAAGGTAAGGTGCTAGCTGCAATATTGTTTGTTATTATGATTGAAGACATAGACAGTAATGTTAAGGATTCGGTAGTGAGTAGTTTCGCTGATGACACAAGAATAAGTAGAGAAATTACTTGTGATGAAGATAGGAACGCTCTACAAAGAGACCTTAACAAAGTATATGATTGGGCAGAGGTAAATAGGATGGTATTTAACTCTGATAAATTTGAATCAATAAATTATGGAGACAGAGAAGGAAAGCTATATGCATATAGGGGACCTAATAATGAGACAATCACAAATAAGGAAGCAGTTAAAGACCTTGGTGTGATGATGAATAGGAACATGTTATGCAATGATCAAATAGACATTCTGTTGGCAAAATGTAAAGCAAAAATGGGAATGTTGTTACGGCACTTCAAAACAAGAAAGCTGAACACATGATTATGCTTTATAAAACATATGTTCGTAGTCCACTTGAATATTGCAATATGATATGGTACCCACACTATCAAAAGGATATTGCACAAATAGAGAGTGTACAAAGGTCCTTTACAGCTAGAATAGAAGAAGTTAAGGACCTAAACTACTGGGAAAGACTACAATCCTTAAAATTATATAGTCTAGAAAGGAGAAGAGAACGCTACATGATAATTCAGGCATGGAAACAGATAGAAGGAATAACAGAAAATATCATGGAACTAAAAATATCAGAAAGAGCAAGCAGAGGTAGATTAATAGTGCCCAAAACTATACCAAGAAAAATAAGGAAAGCACACAGAACATTAATCCACTACGCACCAGCATCGATAATGCAGCGTCTATTCAATGCGTTGCCAGCTCATCTGAGGAATATATCAGGAGTGAGCGTAGATGTGTTTAAGAATAAGCTCGACAAATATCTAAACTGCATCCCAGACCATCCAAGATTGGAAGATGCAAAATATACCGGAAGATGTACTAGCAACTCTGGTAGACATTAGAGGCGCCTCACACTGAGGGACCTGGGGCAACCCGAACGAACTGTAAGGTCTGTAAGGTAAGGCCATGCTTGACTTCACTCTTCTTAGGCAATTATGTGGAAATGATGTACATCTGTTTTTTTCCTTCATATCATATACATATGTATCAAACATTTTTGTGTTGTTCCAGTAAAAGTCTTTTTGGTATTATAATTTTTTTTTCAGTTTTAACGAAGCCATACGAACATAATTATAGACATACTACATTCAGTCATATAAACATCCCTCTCCTATTTTTCTTTTAGAAGCTTATTTTGCACACTTCTCAGTAGACTATTTTTCATCCAGTCTTGTGTGTTCTTACTGCCTCCGTGTAAAACTCACGTCTCAATTATAGAATTTCTCATGTTACTGTTCAGACAGATGGAAACTGTTGCTGTTAATTCAAACATGTAAGTTGTTGCTGTTAATTGCACTTTTCCTATATATTTACCTGCCCTCAAAATAATTTACTTTTCTGTTTGCAAACTGACGCACGAAATTTCGATTCGTCATAAGCCTTGCGATTACTGTAAACAAAATATTTCCGATCATACAACCCAAACACTTATATCCGTTATATTTTTATTAATTCTATCACTCACCTCTAGACGGACGAGAAGCGGTGCTTTCAACGGGGTATGGTGTATTTCAGGTGATAGAAGTTCGCTCTCGAGGTGGTTCGGAAGTCACGTAAAGTCGTTGGTCCCATTGCTGAATAACCGCTGGTTCCATGCAACGTAAAAACACCATACAAACAAACAAAAATAAACTCACCTCTAGAACTATGTACAGTGAATACCTTAGAGAGTTTTCTCGTATTTTTCGCTGACACGGAGAGTAAGCCTACAAACTACTATGTTGTTGCTCCTGTTGGGCGGGGTGGGTGTGGGGTAGGAAAGGTCTATGGAAAAGCCTAAAAAGGTCTGAAAAAGGTGTTTCGCATGGAGTTAAGGATACAGGAATTTTAGGATAGGATATTTATATATTAGTTATTTATTAGAATGTAAAGGTAAAAAATAAGTAATGAGCATGTTAAACAGTACAGGAAAATTATTTCTAATTAAATGTAGCATATTTATTTTAATTTTCTTTGGTGAAATAAGGCCCTATTTGATCGTAGGTTTTAGTATGTTTTAGTTTACGTTAAAAGTTAGAAATATAATGTTTACAACTTATGCGTGAGGGGAAAATTCTTGCATGCGTCCCAAATAAGCTGGAGGTCGGATCACGCCTTGTGAAAGTTCCCTTCACAGGTTTTTCATAATGATTCCATGGTCAACAGTATATACCTCTCGTTGCTCAAATCCTCATTTTGCTTGCTCGGTCAGCGCCCTTCCGTCACATTTGTTTAGGTGTTCAGTTGTGTTTGATCTTCCCTTGCATTTTATTACTTTGTGTTGTCTTATCGTTATTTGAACTTGAAAATAATGAGCGATGTACAGTGGCTTCCTCCACCATTTAACTTGTCATTTTTACAAAAATCAAGAAGAAACCGTAAATCAAGGAAGCTGTTGTTTCTTAAGGTTCAACCAATCCGTTTGCTCGGGAATGAAAGAAAGCCTTTTTTTTTCCGGTGGGAATCTTGGAATAATGACTGCGTCTGTTGTTTCTTTTTTAATTGATGAGTGGAATCAGTTGTAGTTGAAATTCGAGGGGTGCTTTGAAATAGGAAGCAAAATACTGGAAGTAATTTTCTGAAATTGAAAGGAATGCCAATTCATTGGTGACTTGCAACACTGGAAAATCAAATTGCTGTTTATGTTAAAAAGATAATTTTGATTATGCCGAAACTGTCATGAACGCAGCGAGCTTAGTTTTGTTCCGAGGAACCAATTTTTCATGACAGAACTGCTGTGAATTTGTTACAGTTACAAATTCATGTACTCAGTTACCGACAAGTGTTAGTTAAAACAAGTCCAACCGCTGGAGCTCCTCGAATTTGACAAGTTTTCCAGTGAAGTAGTATCGTGAACATAAGGCATACCAGTCAAATGTGGTCCCGGGAAAGATGACAGTCGTTTATGTTACCTGAATCAATCCTGATGGTTTCCATGTGTTAATTACTGTTGGTTGCGAAATAGTAAACAAGTAATATTTTTTAATTTGTCTTCTTGGATGTGAAAGATACAAGGTATTAGCTATGATGGCAGTGTTAACAAGGCTTTGATATGTTGGCTTTCGGGTCTGCAGCCAAGATGCGACTGTGCAATACATCCTTTTGTTTCCATCTTCTTCCTCCAAACCCCTCCTCCGCCAAGGTCCTCTTCCCTTGCCAGGTGTGGTGGAAGCTTGCCAGGTAAATTGAACGTGCTCAGCCTCAGGAATGAACCCGGGGCCTCTGATCCAAGCGGAAGTTGTGGGAATTTGTCCTTTCAGCACCAATGAGTCTTATTTTTTTGCTGCTCTTTTTGTCGCTTCTAAGAGGTATTGTTATCAAGGCATTTTCTAGATGGGTGGTGACAAACGGAAAGAAGGCACTAACTTACGCCTCCATTGTCACAGGTCATTATCTTCATGTTTCTTATGTACATATTTTCATTTGATGACGCTCTCTTGAAATGGTAGATGTTCTGAATATTTTACCATGCTAATGATGACCTAAAGCTCTTGAGAATTATAAGGGTAATTTTTGGAATGTACTAATAAAAGGAGAGCTTGTATTTCTACAATTCGCTTTGTTTTTCTGGGTAGAAAAAACAGATGGCTTGTAGATTACATATTTTTGTCAAAACGATTTTGTTTAAAAGTTTCGTTTTGACATGGCCAGTAGCAGAGGTCTGTAACTTTATTGGCTGCGGAGGTGCTAAACCATATTCCCAACAGTTTTGGACGTTAACGTTCTAAAAATACAAGAGAGGTTTTGAAGATAATTTTTGAAAATATACCGTAATTTGTTCTCTGGTGTTTATCTTTTTATCCATTTTCGTTAATTTGAGTATTTATTATAGTCATTTTTTAATTTTTTTTCGTTTTCACATGACGGCAAAACGTATGAAAATTTGTTTTAGCAAGTCAACGGCCTTTTGGTCGTTCCATATTAGTATGTGAATAAGTATATTGAAAAGTGATAATAGTAATTATTGTTATTATTATTATTATTATTATTATTATTATTATTATTATTATTATTATTATTATTATTATTATTAAATAAAAGACTTTTCAATCAAACATCCCTAATTAGGGGCCTAGGCATTTGAAGGATTTTCATTTTTAAAAAGACAGATATGCCGTAATACCCTGGTTCGTTTCAGGAGCAGTAGTTTTTAATTGAAAGTGAAAGTTGTTTCTTGTAACAAATATTCGTATAAATCTGAAGAAAACGTGTAAGAAAAAGTGTCGATATATTTTTAATATAAATTGTCAAGTAGTATCCTTTGAAACATTGAGTCAAAAGTGAGCGTTATTCCACTGGTCAGTTTCCCTGAGCATTACTCTAGACATCTCTTGGTCAGCCACGCTACCTCTCTTCCTCTTTTGATTCCTGCTTAGTACATTCAAGGCTAACGAGTATTTGCTCTTGAACATGTTCCATTCAGGGCTACCATTTGTGTCCACTACAACTTTTTATTTACTTCCTAATTGCCACTCATATTGAATTAGTCTGACGTTGATGCTTGCTAGGTTTCTTGCTAAATTTAATAATTTACGTCGTACGTTTCTTGTTAAGAATTCGTCCTGCGAAAGTAGGAACCCCGATGAATTTGTGTTGTCATGAATTTCTTGAGCATACTCCCCTCCCCAAGCGGACTCCCATGACATCGACTTTAATCATCTTTTTGGCTAATTTAACTTCACCGTCAAATGCAATGAATGTTGAGGAAAATGAGCTGAAAAGTCACGTGTAACTGAGAAATCATTCACTGCTCGGAATACTTCGTTGAGTTGCATGGTGCTCAAAATCATAACTCGTCATCCCAAAATTTGCCAGACCTTTCAGAAACACACTGATATCGCCGTGTTTGTAGCCAGAGATAATTTGGGTGCCATTCGATAGTAGCTGAAGACTTGTTGCTAATAGTACAGGTTTATAATGAACAGATGGGTTACTTGAGCATCCAGATAGTGGATCATTTAAGAAAATAACCTTTTAAAATATATCTCTTCTGCAAAGGGTGGATAATATTCTTATATTACAACATCGAACCGAAGTTGGACGATGTTAATTAAAAAAGAATTAAGGTGAAGGACGGATTAATCAAGTTTGTATGTTTTGCATGTCATGATAAGTTCAAAGGGAGAAAGAGGACATAAAGAAGTGATGGTTATTTTTTTGTGGAGTTTTTGGTAGAGTCAGCTATAAGTGGATAATAGATAGATATGTTTGTTCCTCATTTTGTTTTTGTCTAATTGTTTTCATATATTTAGAGAACACGTGCGTATATGTAGTATATAATGTGTGCTTGTATACAAGCATGCTCAGTAAGCTTATTAAATCGTTTGTTTTCCGGTTAAACTCAAACTTTGCATAAAAGGAATGGCTTCGTTGGTTTAAATAATGAATAATGAAACTGTGGGAATTCACCTTAGTGAGATACCCAGTCGTTGTTAAGATGACAAGCGGTGCCAAGAAGAGCAATGGAGCGAAACATTTTAGACCAAGGACATGGTTTTCGTGACTTTGATCGTAACCATCGCAGCACTGGCTAATCTTTTCTCTGAATATTCAGATGAGGCAATTACGCGAAATTCAAAACAAGAACTGGAGAAGGGCAGGAGTCATACTTAATGTGTCACTGAGGGTCATTCTTTAGGGTTTTGTCGTTTCCGGCTGATATTGGGCTACGAAATTATGTATTTTGTATTTAATGTTGTTTGATCATCAGTGAAACCATTGCACTGAAAATTTCCTAACAGTAAAATAAAATTGTATTTGGATCTTTTGTAGTGATGTCCACCAATCTTTGAAGTAAACTTTGAAAATGTGCTTTGACGGCAATAATACAAAACACATAATCGGCGGTTTTGTGAAGTATTCCCAGTATCAAGTGGCAGCTGCTAATTATAAATTGATGATTTGATTGGAAAGAGGAATGATTCTGTGTCATGAGGAGCAGATAATAATTTGAAGAGAAAAGTCTTGGTACTAGATGTACGATACTTTTGACTCACGACCAAAAAAGCATTGGCGTTATAATCATATAGAATTTTATTGAACAGAGATTACAACAAGAAACAAAATAATATCTAATGCCATTTTTCTTTTGTAGATGAATGGGTTTTTAGCTTGGTAGGCCTATTGTCAATTTCATATTTACTGCCTTCTTCCCTGTTCCACATTAGAAGCGTGTGCGAACGCTCTTGCATAAATCAATATGGTAGTTGATGTGTCAACAGAGTAGAGAAATTCGGTTATCAAATACTAAAATACTGAATAACAAATATATAGTTATTAATATGTCAGCGTTGCGCCTACATACAAGTAGAGTTACACAAGCCTCCGTTTCATTTTATAAAAAAAAGAAAAAATTTGTTAAGCCAAATTGCATTCGAATACGAATACATATATATAGATATATATATATATATATATATATATATATTATATATATATATATATATATATATTATATATATATAGAGAGAGAGAGAGAGAGAGAGAGAGAGAGAGAGAGAGAGAGAGAGAGAGAGAGAGAGAGAGAGAGAGAGAATTTCAGAGTAGACTAGGGGCGAGAGATAGAACCTGGAAATTAGAACCGCAGACCGAAATTGATGAGACTAAGAGGGAAAAAAGCCACTTTTTTAAGGAAACTGGCAAATTTTTAACCGTTGGCTTTCATATACATATTTATATACATACTACATACATACATACATACATGTATATATATATATATACATATATATATATATATATATATATATATATATATATATATATATATATATATATATATATAGATATGAACAAAGTTACAGCCACGAAGGAAAATTGAAACATTGGAGATGCCAAGTACTTTTGTCTTATTACCAAGACTTGGCTGTAACTTTGTTTGTATAATCGTCAGATTTTTTATTTCTTCGTTATTTAAAATACACACACACACACACACACACACACACACACACACACACACACACACACACACACACACACACATATATATATATAAATATATATATATATATATATATAGATATATATATATATATATATATAATATATATATATATGATAATAATAAAGTTGATTTTTTCCTAGTGTCATCAATTTCTGCTACTTTTCCAATTTTTAGGTTCTCATTTTTTATGTTCGCAAACACTAAGCCACAAATTGTGTTCATCATCAGTTAGTGAATTCGATGTTAAACGATACTTTGGCTTAGTAGGTACACACAAACACACACAAATATATAGTAATATGTATGAACATAAATATTTGTATGTTTTTGGTATACATTTGTACTTAGCCTTTATTACCCCAAGCCCTTTTAGATGCGTTTAAAGTTTTCTTTGGGAGGTAAACCTTTCCCTTTAAATCGGAATTGATAGAGCATCCGGTAATATGTTTGAAAGTTTAGTTTCCTGAGCTCATATTCATTTGTTGTTACTGAAGTCATTGCATAGAAACATTAGTAAATAGCAAAATTCAAGTACAACTCCCTTAAGGGCTTAATATCTCCCATTTCCATATTAAGGAATGAGACAAAGAATAATTAAGGAATAAGGCAAGGAAAAATAAAGGAATAAGACAAGGAATAATTAAGGAATAAGACAAGGAAAAATTAAGGAATAAGACAAGGAAACATTAAGGAATAAGACAAGGAAAAATTAAGGAATAAGACAAAGAACAATTAAGAAATAAGACAAGGAAAAATTAAGGAATAAGACAAGGAACAATTAAGGAATAAGACAAGGAAAAATAAAGGAATAAGACAAGGAACAATTAAGGAGTAAGACAAGGAAAACTCGGGGCACTTTAGGCTTTACTTTAGGTTCTGTGTAGCGTCCCTTCGGGCCTTATTTACTACAACCCTTGTCATTCATTTTACTGTATCTGCATTTACATTTTCTTCCTTATGTCTTACTTTCCACCCTCTCCTAACAATCGTTGCATAATGAAGTCGGTAGATTTTACTCCTGTTACACCTTTTTTACCCTCAATTTCCGTTTGAGGGCTGAATGACCTCGTAGGTCCTAGCGCTTAGTCTTTGGCCTCAATTTCATTTTACATTCCAAAATCAAGTACAGCGCCTGTTATTATTTTTTTTTTTTAAACAGGGCGTTAAAATTTGGATGAATTCATTATTATACGATTTATTTTTTACCTTTCTACTTTTATAGGTCTTGGCGGTATCTCTAATTTCCATATATTTTCTTCTAGTTTACTTCAGAATCGCATAATTTTCTCATGAGATACATTGGAAATGAGAGAGAGAGAGAGAGAGAGAGAGAGAGAGAGAGAGAGAGAGAGAGAGAGAGAGAGCTTGACAAGGCTAGGTGTAGCTGTGAGGACCAAACTCGAAAAAACTCGTGCTCTTCGGGTAAAGAGGTCATGAACTCTTCGATCCTTATTGATTTGAATACAATTTGAAGCATTGCGTTTTTTTTTTGTATGTTTCCTTTTGAACGCCAGTTCAAGTACCCATTCTGAATACACGTGAATGGAGCTCATGTTCGATAACACTTCATCGAACTTGGTATTGTACCGTGCGAGAGGAACACCTTTGCCTCCCAATATCGTCGATACTCGAAGTGTTGTAGGCTTGTGTACAAGAAGAGACAAGTTTAGAGCCTGTAGTATTTCTTTATTTATCCGAAGGCTTATGGTGATGTAATGAGTTAGTGCGGTCACACTGTACATAAAAACAGAAAATTAAGGAATAAGACAAGGAAAAATGAGGCCACATCCAAGTCGACAAGAATGGAGGTCACAGAAATCAGTGAAACTGGAAGCAGTAACAGAATTCCAGATTCGTAATGACTGAACTGGACAATCCAGGCGACTTTCATCTCTCCTAAACAAAAGCGGGATGAGGTGCCTTAGGAAGTGTTCCTTGGCCGCCGGTGATGAGGAGGAACTCATTACTAAAACGGGAGGGAAGGGCGACTGAAGTAGCGTTTGTAGATAAGAGATGGCAGAGATATTCCGAGATCGATTACGTAAGACTAAATAGACTAGCGCTCCTGTGTCTCCTACCTTGCTCATACTTGATCATCCTCTCATAGAAACTTTTGAGGATCTGATCTGGTTGCAGTATTTCTCCTTTAGTTGATGGTGCCACATCTCTAACTTTCCTTGCCACCTAGTGGTATCGCTCAGGGATTTGTTCCCTCACACTTTTCTCATATTTTTAATGACCTCATTAAGTCCCATCTTTGTTCTACCCATTCATTTTCAAGACATCATCGTCCTGTTCTTTTCAGATCTCTTATGAAGCTCATCTGGATCTTGTTTAATTCTAGTGACGTTATGCCTGGGCAGCATCTGGGATGTGGCAAGCAAAATTAATTTCATTTCATAACTCTTAATGCAAATTTCCAAATCATCTCTGTGTAGGATGAATCTAATTTCCCGAGATGTATTAACATTTTGGACTAGGGAATAAGTACTAACAATTGCTGGAAGTATTACAACATAGAGCCCTCAAGTCTAACTCTTAAGATGGTGGATGGGCTCCTTAAGTGTTGTATTTACTTCTCTAAATGATTTTTTATGCCTTAGTAAGGATTGTTTATGCAATTCATGTTCTCCTCAACTGATTTTTTTATCTCTTAAGTTGAATAAAAGGATTTTATTTATCAGGTAACATAACTTGCCTCTTAGATTCACTTTTGACTACTTTTATGATGCTATACTGATTACTCTCTATACCAAGGGTTCTTAGCCTTATCTTAACCTATTGATAACTTCAGACCCTCAGTGAATTGTCCAATATGGTTCCATACCCCCTTTGCTTAAGTCCATTTAAGTCTTATTTGTTGACAGTGTAACTTAATATAATTAGTTTAATACATAGTTTAGGCATAAATAGCTAGGAATAGAACATACAAGAAAATCAAAAGCATTTATACTAGTTATGTATAGTTATTTATTTACAATATGTGTCTGTGTATACATTGACACATTAAAATCAAATATATGCAAATATCCCGAGATCAAGTCCCATACCCCCAGCATGTGGTTCTCATATCACCAAGGGTTATGGATATCCCTGTTAAGAACCCTGCTCTAAACGTTACATTGACCATTACATACTTTCTATGTCTTCTACACTTCTCCCTAAAATCCACTTTGTGCAAGTCTCTCCACGTGTTAGGCAGATGTGCGAGCCATTATCGTTGATTTTCCATGAGGTTCTGTATCTTCTGTAGTGAAAATCCTCTGGTTACTTTAGCACAGATGCATTTGTTTTTTCTTCAGTTTAAGATTTGTTTCTTGTCGAGCTTTGGTTGAATTGATCCTGTATCTCAATTACCGACTTAAGTTGTAGACACAACAATCCTGAAGCAATTAACTGTGTTTCCTAGAAATTCACAAATCATTTTGCAATACATACCCAAAAAGAAAATTTGTATTTTAAGAAAGTCTAATTGGTGAAAAGAAATTTTCTGTATTAAGAAAATCAAACTTCCTTAATACTACCAGTAATAGCACCAGGACAATAGTTCGATTGCATAAAGATGTCACTCTTCTTAGGCGTAAGCTGTGAGAGTGAGTGAAGTTCAAATTTCAAAAGGCTTAACTTCAAACGAAAGTAGAGCATAAACATTTTTTAAGGATGTTTGGAATCCGAACTCTAGTTTAAATTATCAGAGAACACTCATGGTTAAACAATAGGTTTCATGAAAAAGAATTTTGGTATAGGAAGAAGTATATAGCTCTCCCGCTCTCATGGACCTCTGTCAGAAATCAGGGTCTATGAAACAATGACATCAACCCCGAACTGCTAGTTATAGACTGCTAGTTATAGAGTGGAGGGAGAGTAGGACCAAGAGTACCTACCAGATTTTGGTCAGAAAAGCCTAGAATAGGTCAGATAGACTAGCAGCAACTCTCAGACACAAGACCATGTCAGACATTATTATTAGCAACATCGTCATGTCAGCCTGGCACGCATGTTGTCTGTGAGTCTCAGATCAAATAAACTCGTCCAAAAGCTTGGGTACACGCCCTCTTTCAAGCATAAACCAATTTCAGATAAAAAGATTAGTTAACGGCAGCGGAAGACAAGTTGCGTTGAATACAAGGAGGTTAGAGATAAGGCCGTGACTTTCACCTGTCGTCACGGCATGGTAGACGCTGTCTAACCTTGGAAATACTTGTGCCTCATTATACCAGACTAGTGGTCACAGTAAAATTAAAGGTGACCATAAAAGTTGGATTTGTAAGGAACGCTGTCCCAATTCCGGAGGAGAAAGGGGTCAAAATGGGGATAATAATGTGAAAGTTATGATCACCATTACATAGTATAAGAAAAGCGAGGAAATAGTTGTAGAGGTATGAAAGGAAAAGGGATGTGTGCTCTTGGTAAACCTCGAAAAATAGAATCCATTCTTCAGAAGAGCATTTACATCTGAATCTGGCATTAACTATAACTGAATGTAGTTGATTTTTCTGGTTGCCTTTTAGGCAGGTTATTTTCTTATTCCTTTCATCAAGTTTTATAAACCATCATTGGCGACAATAGACAAATTTATCACAAGTTCGATTTACTTATCAGGTGGGATTAGATGACAAATGTTTATAGTGTAAAATCAATGAAATCAAATTCAACCACGAAGTAACCGTATCGATTTCGCCACCAGGGATAAACTCGATGCAGAAAGTAATTCTATCCTGTAGAAAAGGTACTGTGGATTTGAAGGCAGAATCATCTGCATAATTGCTGAAAATTGAAGAGAAAATGTATGGTAAAGGAAACGAATCCTGCAGTTTTCATAATCTGAATAAAACTTCCACAATAATCATACTCTAAGACTAATAATCGAAGAGGAACTTTTGAATGCAAGCATACAAAGATGCCAGAAGTGCATCGAGTTTATCCCTGGTGTAATCGATACGGTTACTTATTGGTTGTTTTGGATGAATTTGATTTCATTGATTTTACAGTATAAAGATTTGTCATCTAATCCCACGTGATAAGTAAATAGTAGTTCAAGATTTTAGTGTTCTCAAAGTAATTACGTACTTGAAGCAAATGATAATATCCATCATTGGAGTTATCTTCATGATTACTGAACGTCTTACTGCTTTTGCTATATTTATACTGCGCGCCGGTATCTCTGTCCTCTGTCTATATATATATATATATATATATATATATATATATATATATATATATATTATATGTATATATACATATACATTATATATATGTGTAACACACGCGCGTCTGCTTGTCCAAGGTGTGTGTGTGTGTATATACATGTATAATATACATATACACGTATTTATATATATATATATACACATATATATGTATATATACATATACATTATATATATGTGTGTGCGCGCGCACACACACGCGCGTCTGTTTGCCCAAGGAGCTATAATATCCCTTTGGCGTCTTTCAGTGTTATTAAGTCTTGATTTTGCTGAAGGTATATGATTTGTTACCTGATATATCCTTGATACATTTGGCTGTTGAAATAAAATAGCTGATTACAAGTAATTCAATGTCGAAATTTATTGTACATTTCTGTAATATTTTCGCTTTAGATGGCGCATGAATATTTACTGTTACCAGCAACTGTCAGGTACTATAGATTATTAGTGCCAATGAAAATTGAGGTGAAAATCTTCATTGTAGATTGGACTCACAAGCTAAAGACCTCCCTTGAATTACAAAAGACCTGAGCGAGAAAAGTTTTTAGGTCCGTCCCTTGAAAAATCCATTGCGCTCTTGTTGATCTATTCAGTGAATTTGCCACTTTTCGGATAGTCGACTGTGATAGGTTCCAGACAGGCCAGAGAATAGCATGGGGCTAGCGACCTCATCCCAGACTCACTAAGAACGGGAAGGCTAGCACCCTGTGGTAATATATGTGAGTGTGTGCGTAGATGTTCGTATATTCGTTGGTTAATGGAAATTCAAATATGAAACAGATGCAGTTGCAGAGGAAAGTAGCAATTACTTTCCCTTGAAGCTCTGTGGTTCATTGTTTGTTGTTGTCTTTCAATCGACACTTCGATTGTGTAATACACTAAAAACTTAAGGAATGCTTTTATCTAAACGGACTTTTTGCCGTAAAATTTATTTGAGATCACCTGGAATACAAACTGCGGCCCTTGATAAGAAATAGTGGCCAGGTGAGGTAGTGATATGTTATAATATTTACTCTTGGATCGTGATGGTCGGCGTAATTAGGTTATTATATAGTACGTATATATATACACATATGAAGCTGAAGTCGGTAATTCCAAAAGTGGTTAGCCTTCCCACACCACAGTTAATATATATGCTATATTTGCATATTCATAAATTAGCTTACTTAAAGTAAGGTCATTGTGCACCGTATTGTATTTAACATGTAGCATCACTAAAGCTTTTTAATTTCAATATTATTTTCTCTCTCTCTCTCTCTCTCTCTCTCTTGCAACCTTTTGAAAAGAGGGAATTGCAGATTTGGAGAAAGATGTTACTACAAACATCCTAAGGTATGTCAAAACTATGAAATATATGGTAAATGTGCATACTTAGATGGCTATGTGGGGAAATTGATTGCAGAGATCTGCTCCAAAAATATGTAAAAACCTAAAAGAAGGAAAAGGATGTAAGTTCGACAAAAAATGCAAATATATGCACCCTGAGCCTATGCCAATCATAATCAAATAAATAACCAACCAAGTAATAAAATCCAAAATAAGAAAGAAACAAATAAAGAGAGAAATCAAGAATATCAGGTAAAAGAGAAAAGCAAACCACCAATGAGATATGCAGAGGTGTCAGCAAAAAATTTCAAAGCATCAGCTCCGAAATTCTACTCAAGAGATAATAACTGTATTTATTATGCAAGAGGATATTGCAGAAACGGAGAAAATTGCAGATTCAGACACAAAATGAATAATTATGATGAAGGAAGATCAAATATTATGGAAAAGTTGGATTTTTTAATGTCAGAATTTCTGGAAATGAAAAAAAGAACAACATACCAGAACAGGAAAGAGACATGGGAAAATCCTTATTACTACCAATATTAAATGAAGGAGAAAACACGCAAACCATCATAGTGATGAATGCGCAGGGTTTAGTTACGAGTAACTCAAAAAGAAAAAATAGAGTACTTAGAAGAACTAACAAAAATGAAAAGAAAATAGATAATGAATATAGTGAAACCTGGTATTCCCAAGAGACTGGGAATGATGATCAAATAAAAGGGTTCCAAACTTATAGATCAGATAGAAAAAATAGGAATCAAGGGGGAACCGCAATATATGGGAAAGACAAAAAACAAGGAAAAATATATGAGAAATATAGTAACTCAGAATGTGAACTAATAGCGGTAGAATTTGAATCTGAAAAATTGATGAACATAGTAATATATAGACCTCCTAATACTAAAGAGTTTGACTTAATAATTGAAAAATTGGATGATATATGTAGAAATCACAAGGACTGGACTATTCTCCTATCTGGTTGACTTCAACTTTCCTTTCGTAGAATGGAAAGAACGAATAGGAGACTGTGTTGTACTTATACATATAAAAAAGAGAGTAATAGTAGTGCAGAAGATAAGAGGCAATTTGAAAAGCTATTAGATATGCTACTAGAATACAAACATTCAACAAATAAATCACCTGCCAACAAGAAAGGAAAATACTTTAGACCTAGTATTTGTGAACGAGATGAATTATGTTAAAGAAATAATAGTTTATAATGCGAGTATTTCAGATCATAATGTCATAGAATTAACAGTTCATTCCAAGCAAGTGAAAATAGAGATAAGCAAGAAATGAAAAAGTGGGAAGGATATGGAAAATACAACTTCTACAGTAAAAATATAAAATGGTCAGAAATTAATGAAGAATTAAACAAAGATTGGGATAACATTTTCGTAAGTGATGACATAAGGGTAAATACGGAGATATTATATAAAATATTGGAGAAAATAGTGGATAAATATATACCGAAGAAGAAAAGTAAAACATCATTCATGCATACCAAGAGACAGAAGGATCTTGTTCCAGAAAATCAGAAAGTGGAAAAAAGGTCTTGCAAAAGAAAAAAATGCATGGAAAGTTATAGAACTAAAAAGTAAGATAGAAAATGCAGAACAAAAAGATTATACAATCAAAAGAAAATGAAAAACGGGACTTGGAAGAAAAAACCCTATTAAATATCAAGCAAAACCCCAAACTATTATACTCATATGCGAAGAAGATGAATAAAAGAAGAATAGAAATAGGCCCTCTGAGAATTGAAGGGAGATTAACGAATGAAAAAAAGGAAATTTGCAACATACTGGCAGAACGATATAAGAGAGAATTCACCCCTAGAATAGATAATGAAGATAATGATATGGAAGTAAGGGACGAAAATAGTGAATATTTAGCTGACATAGAAATTAATGAAGCTGATATTGTGCAGGCAATTAATGAAATTAAAAATGGAGCTGCTGCAGGGCCGGATGGAGTCCCTGCTATTTTGTTAAAGAAAGTAGTTCATTCTATCGCAAAGCCACTTGCAATATTATTAAGACAAAGTGTAGATACAGGCAAGATTTATGATGAGCACAAATTAGCATATATCACCCCTACTTTCAAAAGTGGATCAAGACTAGAGGCAAGTAATTATAGGCCTGTGAGTCTAACATCACATATTATGAAAGTGTATGAAAGGGTAATGAAGAAACATATTATGAAACATTAATAAAAAATAATTTGTTTAATATAGGACAACACGGTTTCGTACCCGGAAAAAGTACACAAAACCCAACTGTTAGTCCACCGTGAGAACATATTCAAAAATATGAAAAGCGGAAATGAAACAGATGTGGTTTATCTAGACTTTGCAAATGCTTTTGACAAAGTAGACCATAATATATTAGCAAAGAAAATTAGAAAACACAATATCGTAGATAAAGTAGGAAGATGGTTAAAAGAATTTTTACACAACAGAAAACAGATAGTTATTGCAAACGATGAGAAATCGGATGAAACCAAGGTAATATCCGGTGTGCCACAAGGTACGGTGCTAGCTGCAATATTGTTTGTTATTATGGTTGAAGACATAGACAGTAATGTTAAGGATTCGGTAGTGAGTAGTTTCGCTGATGACACAAAAAATAAGTAGAGAAATTAGTTGTGATGAAGATAGGAACGCTCTACAAAGAGACCTTAACAAAGTATATGATTGGGCAGAGGTAAATAGGATGGTATTTAACTCTGATAAATTTGAATCAATAAATTATGGAGACAGAGAAGGAAAGCTATATGCATATAGGGGACCTAATAATGAGACAATCACAAATAAGGAAGCAGTTAAAGACCTTGGTGTGATGATGAATAGGAACATGTTATGCAATGATCAAATAGCCATTCTGTTGGCAAAATGTAAAGCAAAAATGGGAATGTTGTTACGGCACTTCAAAACAAGAAAAGCTGAACACATGATTATGCTTTATAAAACATATGTTCGTAGTCCACTTGAATATTGCAATATGATATGGTACCCACACTATCAAAAGGATATTGCACAAATAGAGAGTGTACAAAGGTCCTTTACAGCTAGAATAGAAGAAGTTAAGGACCTAGACTACTGGGAAAGACTACAATCCTTAAAATTATATAGTCTAGAAAGGAGAAGAGAACGCTACATGATAATTCAGGCATGGAAACAGATAGAAGAAATAAAGGAAAAAATAATGGAACTAAAAATATCAGAAAGAGCAGCAGAGGTAGATTAATAGTGCCAAAACTATACCAGGAAAAATAAGGAAAGCACACAGAACATTAATCCACTACGCACCAGCATCGATAATGCAGCGTCTATTCAATGCGTTGCCAGCTCATCTGAGGAATATATCAGGAGTGAGCGTAGATGTGTTTAAGAATAAGCTCGACAAATATCTAAACTGCATCCCAGACCATCCAAGATTGGAAGATGCAAAATATACCGGAAGATGTACTAGCAACTCTCTGGTAGACATTAGAGGCGCCTCACACTGAGGGACCTGGGGCAACCCGAACGAACTGTAAGGTCTGTAAGGTAAGTAAGGTCTCTCTCTCTCTCATCTCTTTCAGCACCCTCTTTCTCGGGTCATTCATGTTGCCGTTCGTATTATTTAAAGCGTCTCTTACTCTCTCTCGCTTTCGGAGTCTTGTAGCTAAGTGTTCCCGAAAGCTCTGCCTATTATGTATGCTACGTGGATCCTTAGGGCTACGTGTTTGTTTGTGCGTGTGTGCTCAGTGGTCTCTCAACCCGACCCTCAGACGTGTGCCTCCCCCCTCCTTCCCTTCCTCCCACCTTCCCATTCTCCCCCTCTCCCTGGCCTTCTCCTCCTCCCTCAAGTTCTTTTATTGTTATTCCCTCCCCTTTAATCCGTATTACTACTTTAGGTTTCAGGTTTCCTGTCATCTCTTTCTTGCCTTGTTTGCCATCGCGGTCCTCACCCGGAATTTCTTTGGATCTCCTCGTTTCTGATTTTTCAACGTGAAGAACACATCGCTGGCCACGAAAAATTGCTTGTCTTTAATCGACAAAAGTAGTATCTCCCCCCCCCCTCTCCCCATCGTTTGTTTGTTAACACTTGTCTTTCTTGACATTCTGATTCCTGCTGCTTAGGCTACCCTTCATTATTGTTATAATGTGACTGATTTACGCCCTCATAATGGTCAATACCTTCCTGATAGCTTTAATCATGTTGCTTTAATTACCTACGTATTATATGGAGAGAGAGAGAGAGAGAGAGAGAGAGAGAGAGAGAGAGAGAGAGAGACGGATGACATTTTATTTTAAAAACTAAGGTACTTGAGCCTGACGTTATTCTAACAATCATCGATGTGTCTAGTTCATTTTGTAGTGAAATGATTTTTGCAAGAATCTAGCCATGTGATGAGTGTTCCTAGTAGCTTTTTTTTTCGTTTTTAATGTCGTTCGACTTTAAAGAATATGCAGTTGTTCGTTTTTCTTAATACGTCTCTTGTAAAATATTTGCTTTAAATTTATGTGCTCTAGCTGCTAGATAGTAAACGAGATTAGCTTACGTAAGCCTTGACAAATCCTCTTAGGAAGATGGGCACTAAATCATTAGGTTTTCAATTGCAAAAAAAAAAACAAAAAAAAAAAAAAAAAATGTAAGAAAACTTGTGCCTAGTTCTTGAAAGCTTTCTGTATGTTCTTGAAAAAAATGAGAAGTAAAACGAAAAGGATGAGTGCTTTATTAGAGCGTGTACCCCGCTCTTAGCAGCTTTCTGTACAGCCAGAGAGGGAAGGGTTCAGGCATGAAAGTTGAGTCCAGCCATCCATTGTGCTTGAGGGGTTGGAAATCTTCCGTACTTTTATTACTTTTTCTTTCTTTTTTTTATTTTTAATGATATTTCAATGAAGAGTAACATATATCCAGGAGTACGTTTATTAAAATGACTAATAGCGAATAAGCTATTATTGCAGGACGATATATGTACAAATGTTGCATTATACTTTGTCTTTCTACTTCTTAATTGTTTTATCGCTGGGTAATGTTGCAAGAAGTTTAATACTTTTGTAGATATGGTACCACTGAGTATCAGTGTCTCTTTATCTAAGCCGAAGGTATTTTGTGTAGCCTATTATAAATATAATACGCTACACTTGCCGTGCTGTAAGAATAAATAAAATCCTGTTGTATTTAGGAAATATATTAAAAATGTTAAAATTCACTACAGTTTCAAGACCAACTAACTGGTCTCCTCTTCAGGTGATTACAGAATAAGAAAATTTAAAAGGGAAAGTTACAAATATTAAGGAAAAATATATATATTTATAAATAGCCACCTTCAGTTATTACCGAACTGCCACTATTAACAACAGTCGTTAAATATTCGACGACTAGACAACATTCTTAAGGTTGGCTGTTTCCTAGTTTACACGGATGGCATTACGTATTAACTTTACCTTTCTTAGTCAGATACCAATCCACCATTACTTTTTGCAACATGGCAAGTTAACATCAGGTTTTCTTTAAATTTCATCTTTAACAGGTGTGTGTGTGTTTTTTTTTTCTTTTTTCTTTTTACTGTTTGCTGTCAGTCTACTTACAGGATTTACTAGCATTTTTTCTTTAGCGTGACGTGTCTTTAAAAAGCTAAACAAACCTCGTAGGAAATATTTCGTAGTGAATGAAGTTGGTCTGATAACGTGCAAATTTTTGTTAGAATTCTTCGGTCTTTTAATCCCTGGTGGAGCGAGAGCCATATGTCACAGGAGGCAATTAATTTCTAGTATTTTTACTAGCGTTTCATAACCCTCGTAAATGTTGAACTGTTTCGTTTATAAATGGCATGGGGCTGACGCAGGAACTCGCCGTGTAGCATCACATACGCTTCAAAATTGCACTATGAGTGTATTAAGAGAGAGCGAGAGACAATTATAAAGACTTTCAAGAGATTTAAGTTTTACTGCATTCTGCCATTTCATATTCCCAGCCAAGAAGTGAAAACATTTACCCAGTTATTGAAAGAAGTATATGAAGCAACATACGATGATGACGTCAAAGACACCTCTTTACGCTATCAGGAAATCCCACTCGACAATCCCCTCGATTCTTTGTATGCAAATATGGAATATAATCCTAATTGGATCACCGTGTTTTGAAACTGATTACGGATTTAGGTGTCTACTGAACTTGATAGACTCTCCCTACGTTTCTCTCTTTCTCTCTGCGACTACGTGTGTATGTAAAGTGTGTGTGTGTGTGTGTTCAAGAAGTGTATAGTATATGCTGTTGAGATATAATCATCAAGTACAGCGAAACACTTGGGAATGTTTTTTTATTTTATGTTTATATTCGAGAGGAGAGAAACGAGAACTAGAAAAAGAAGTAAAATTTACTACTGACTGCACCACAGAGTAGTCTACTGTATGTAGATTGCACACCAACAAATATAGTTGTTTTTAGCAGAAACTTGTGTAGTTGAAGAGACCTAAAACAATTATTTGCATAACAAATACCTTTTTCCCGTTTGAGGAAAAGGCTCCGGAAGTCGTTGCCCTTTTGATTTTGAGAAAGAATTTTTGGATTAGGTTATCAGCCGCCCCTCCCCTCCTTCCCCGCCCCCAGAATGGTTAAGGTGGCCCATTTGCCCAGAGAGTCTTGTATATAAGCATGTTTGTATGTGCTTGCTTTTATGCCTCAGAAGAAAGTAGTATTTGCATCGGTGCATCGTTTCCAACCAAAGGGGTGAGCCTTCATCGACTTCAGTTAGCAAACTATTAGCCAAGGTTCTACCACAGGAAAAATCACTCAGTTTTTCAAAGGAATAGGAAAATTACATTCGTAAAGTAACTTTATTTGTGTGTGTGTGAGTTTGCAAACACGCAGGCATAGTTTTATACTCCTTGTATAGATGGCTGGACCATTGCACGTACAACCTGAACGTCGAACTTCCACGGCTTTATCACACGGTTGACAGACCATATTCCTTATTTAATAGCACCGTTTTTAACAAGCTGCATTCAGTATTATATTTTTAAAAGTGTGAACACACTCACACACACACACACACATACATACATATATCATATATATATATATATATATATATATATATATATATATATATATATATTGCATGCGAATGAGAGAGAGAGAGAGAGAGAGAGAGAGAGACGAGAGAGAGAGAAGAGAGAGAGAGAGGAGAGAGAAAGGCTTTGTCGCGTCCCTGATGTCTGTCTTGTAAGTGCGGAGAAAGGACGCAATGGAGTAAGAATCGTTTGTTAATCCTAAGGAGATGGGGCCAATTGCATGGAAGAATCAGTGAGTAAAATGAACGGTTATATGGAGAGGCAAGAGGCTGCTATGGAGAAAAGCCCGGGTCGCAGGAGGGGAGTGGTTGTTATTTTCGTGGTGCCGAGTTACTGGCTTGACAAAGAAGACTTGGAGTTTTACTCTTTTATCGGATGGAAAATTTTAGGTTTTTTATGGACATCCCTGTAAAATATCTTTATTGGCAGTTTGCTTAGGCGCGTTTTTATGGATTCATGTTTAGATTTTTTCCTGAATGATTGTTTAGATAAAATATGAACAACTTTCTATTTCTGTTTGTCTTGGAATACAACTAAATTCAAGTATGCATTTATTTTTTTTATCAGATTGTGCCTTTTAAAAGTTATGGAACAGTTGTTTTGTAGACTTTATAGCTTTTCAAAGTATTCGTAGCCGGTAAAACAATCACACACACACACACCACACGTGTTATTATATATATATATCTATATACATATATATATATATACATACATACATACATATACATATGCATATGCATATATTTTCTTTCATTCTAACGTTTAAGGTTTTTCACTTGAGGCGCGGCCTGTAAACAGACAAAGTTCTTTGTGAAATATGCTGCCATCTGCTTTTCTTTTTAAGATTATTCTTTGCCTCGGTACCAACCTTCCTTTTAGTTGTTATTTATCATTTACTTGAGGAAACTCTTTGTATATTTCAGAAAGATTTTTCTTTACTCTAGTTTCTCACCTTTTATTTTCAGTAAAGAATTCTGGCGTTCCTGTCTTAGCAGATTTATTATTCACCTGGTCACAAAGCTCAAATTTTAATGAGACTGGCGACTTGTATCATGGGACTAAATAATAAAACAGAGGGAAACATTGGCGATTCAACTTCCAAATTTTGTTACAAGTCTCTTTTTCTCTTATGTACCGTGGGTGTCTTGTCCAAATTTCAAAAGAGAAGTAGCACAGATAGCACATAACTTGTACTTGTACTTTAAGTTTAGTTTTTTATATTTTGCTTTAGATTTGCGATTTATTTTATGAATTTTGTTTGTAGCCTTACCACTTCAAGTGATCATTGATGATCAGTGTATTACACTCCTTGGTGTTCAGATCGCAGATATACAGTTGGATAAAGTACAGGCATAAATGAGTTAATTATTAGTGTCACAAAAGACGGAAAAGATCAGCCATCCCTTAAATAGGAAGTAACGCGAGCCTTCCCAAAAAATACCTGGAAACATGATCCTGCGTGGCAACAGAGTGTCTTAATGTGTGGTCTAAAGAAATGCTGATTAACAAGAATTTATGGTAGTCCCACCCTATTGTCTCTGGATCCGCATGGTAGCAGGGTGTCCTCGTGGTTGAAGAAATGCTGAGTAACTAAAACCTATGGTATTCTCAACCCATGATTATAGATCTACATTGCAACAGAGTATCTTCATGGTCTACAGAAATGCCAAGTAACATGAACCAATGGTAACTTCAACCGATTGTTCTAGATCTGTGTGGTAACAAGAGGTGTTAGTGATTTGAAGAAATGTTAAGTTACACGAACCCATGGCAGTCTCAGCCAGCGGTTCTGGATCTGTGTGACAACAGGATGGTCGTACTGGTTTTGAGAAATGACAAGAAGCATGAACCCGTGGTATATAATGTTTATGTGAAAACGGGAGAGAGTTTTGAATGTACAGAGATGGTGAATAACATGAACCCATGCCAGTCTCAACCAGCGGATCTGGATTTATGTGGCAACACGGAAGCCTTCATGGTCTTAAGAAATGACAAGTAACAAGAACCTATGGTAACCCTAACCTATTGTTCTGGATATATTTACAAAATGGTCTGTCTTTGCGATCTAAAGAAATGCCAAATAACATGACATATGGCAGTCTGTACCCATAGTTCAAGAATTATGTGGCAACTGTGCGCGTCTTTTTTGTAACAAGAAAATGTGGCACTCTCAGTTCATGGTTTAAGATCCGTGTGACACCAAGACGAGTCCTTCTAGTTTAAAGAAATGCCGAGTAACGAAAAATTATGCCAGTCTCAAGAAGTATCCTTGGGGTCTGAAGAGATTCAGAGGGGAAAAAAATTCAAGCAGTCTGAAGCAGTGGTTCTAGATTATGTGGCAAAAGGTGTCTTCGTAGTCTAAAGAAATGCGGGTAAAAAGAATATAATAAGTGGTTCTGGAGAAATACCAAGTCACAAAAATTTATCAAGTAACAAGAACCTAAGGCAGTGTCAGCCCTTCGTTATGGATCAGTGTAGAAACGGTATGTCTTTATAATATAGAGATGAATATTAACCAATGTTTCTACTTCTGTTGCAACAGGTGTTGTCTTTTTAGTCTTAAAGAAATCCCGAGTAACAAGAACCTATGGCAGTCTCAATCATTGGTTCTAGAAGTATGTGGGTTTTATGTACGTGCTCTCAATAAATGCAAAGCAATAAGAATCTAAGGCATTCCCAACCAGTAGTTGTAGATCTGTGTGGCGAGTTGTGTCTTTTTAGTCGAAAGATATGCTGGGTAACAAACATGTTTATCTCTACCACTGGTTCAGTATCTACGTGGCATATATCTTTGTGTTCTAATGAAATTCTGTGCAATATGAATCCTTGGCATTTCTCACCTTAACGCTGTAGATCTTGTGTAGTCTAAAGAAATGCCAAGTGATAAGACTTTATGCCAGTCCGAACCCATAATGTCAAAGTGGAATCACTGAGAACAGCTCTCATCGATGCCGCATAAATATTAGCTAAAAGTAGGCATAAGAGGTCGCTGCTACAAGACGTGTTTAGAAACTAATAAGTTTAGATGAATCCTGACCCAGTTATTAAAATTCCAATTTTTTCTGATCAGTGGTTATATCCGGTATAAGCTACTACAGATAACAATATGCACGGTTTTCGTTACAGGAATATAAGAATATGCGCAATATAATTTTTAGATTTTTTGAATAGATATAGTTAAGGGCAAAACCACCCTTTGATGTATTTTTTTGGGGGGAGTTTTTTTTTCTTTTTAATAGGAAACTTCCACAGTTTATCACCAGAAATTTCGAGAAAATTCCACAATTATGGTGGGCCTAACCTGAGGTATCAACCCAATAATTTTTTATCCACTGACGGCTAATGAGTCCAGATTCCATCTTTGAACTTCACTTATTTAGCATACGATTTAATGGTTTAAAACAAAGAGCATTTTACTCCTAATTACTCGCCTTTTTAGAATGTGTATTGTTCCTTTTAATGATTTTTTTTAATATTTGAGCCTCGTCATATGTACTAAGAATAAATTTAAAGTATCCCCATGTAATCCTTGTAGTTCACAACCGTCCATAAAGAAAAGTAGCAACACTCTTGATCATATAAAAACTAAGATCTTAGATAAAAGAACCATTTTAGGGCAGGTGATTGTCAAGTGTAATTTTCGAGAAGCCTTAAAAGAACCTATTCAGACAAAACAAATCCTGATGATTCGAAATTCTCTGATATGTTTGAGATTAACGTTGCTAGGAAACTGAAGAATAGAGAAGAATATTAGTAGTAATGCAGTGGCTGGGAAAGAAGTGTAAAATAAGAAGACGAAAACGATGGATATAACTTATTATTATTATTATTATAATTATTATTATTATTATTGATCTTCCTTAGTAGGTGCTTTTCTCAAATGCCCTATGTTACTGAGAAAACACGAGAACATTTTTTTTTTTTTTTTTTTACAGTAGAGCAATTTATTTCCGACCAGGACGTGTGCATGAATCCATTATATTTGAAGCTTTTAGTCCCGGATTTTCAGCTTTTTATGAAGGATACAAATAAATTCCCACATATTTGAACGTGTGAGTGCCCCATGCGTCACCTGTCTATATTTATTTTTATTATTTTTATTATTTTATTATTTTAGCCGTACTCGGCGATGTCAGATATGTGGACTTCAAAATTAGCCGGTAATGCCCGCCTTTTTCTTCTGTACCGTACATTAAAACCCTTTTAAGAGGGCAAAGAAAATGTCTGGGTCCTTCTTGAAGAAAGAGCCCTCCAACTGAATTTTATGCCCTCCACAGCAATTCTTAAATCTTCATCATCATGTTTCCTCCATATTGTTATTCTGTCTTCCTCTCCTCTCCTCTGCTTTTCTTGTGAGTGGAGTGGCCATGTTGTCTTGGCTGCCGAGGGAGAGCTGCTTTTTATTGAATATTTGTTTGTGTTTGTGAAAAAAGTTTTTTTTTTCACATTCTCAAATGCTCTAGTGCTGCCATCATCCTTCTTTAAGTGACACCTTGAAAGGGCAGAGCAGGAAGAGAAAAGATGTTAGAAAGAAGAGAAGGCAGAGAGGGTTGGGTGATACGGGCCAAGGTGAAAGACCTTTGAAGTTGGTCGCAGGAAGAGCGAAAGGCTCCCAGAAAATAAGACCAAGAAGGCCGAAGAAAATTCACGCGGACAAAAAGTGTCAAATGAGAGAGAGAGAGAGAGAGAGAGAGAGAGAGAGAGAGAGAGAGAGAGAGATTATAAGACAACTATTAACGTATGTGGGCCTTTTAAGATATATACCGAAGAACGATCTTATATTGTGTAATTATTCGTTAGTGAGGGCGATTGTGTCATAAGGGTTTAACTGGGCTCTTCCAGATCAGACGGTAATGATGCAATCTCAAAACTGTAGCTATCTAATGAGTTGTATGAATCATCAATTTTGCACCCTGGGACCCTTTCACCGTTGCTTTTATTATTATTATTATTATTATTATTATTATTATTATTATTATTATTATTATTAGTATATTATTATATTATTATTTAAGTATCTAACTAATCTAATGACTAGAAATGTATTTCTCTCACAGTATTCTTTTTCAGTTTTGGCGGTTCCAAAACTTTACTCTATTAATAAATATTATTATTATTATTATTATTATTATTATTTTAAGTATCTAAATAATCTCAATGACTAGAAATGTTTTCTCTCACAGTATTCTTTTTCAGTTTTGGCGGTTCCAAAACTTCCTCTATTTAATAAATGTAATTCGTATATAGAGAGGTTTTTATAAACGCTGTTTCTTAGTCTTTAGTGCAACAGGAAATCCACATAGGTTTCCGAACTGCATCTTAATTTCATCACCCCTTATGCGATTACTCTGGAATTTTGAATACTAAATTACATAGCAGCAAGGTCAGAGCAATGAATCATTAGTGGAAACACTCAGCATTCTGTGATTCCATGAATACACTGAGAGGGAATTTGAATATAGGAATTAAGGAATTGGTGCAAAGGCTGACAAGACGTCAACGCCAAGAAAACATTCTTTAGGTCATAGGTGGTCATTCAGTGAAATAGGTATTTAACCCGCAATACATATTTTAGAACAGAATTTAAAAATGGTAACGATAATAGTTACAAAGCAAGTGTGAAATCATATGGCAAAATATAAGTTGCAAACTGTGATCTTGAGATTAGGTTTTTGAAGTAGTTAACAATCTGCATAAAATTTCGGAGGAAGGCAGAAGAAACGTTGGAGTTATTGAAGATTTCAGAAGCATTTTGGGCAAGAAATAATTTTTCTTTTGAAGTATATGGCAATGTTACCTAGCACAGTGTTATTCATTTGATAAAGAAGTAGGGATGAGTATCAGAGACTTGGAGCAAACGATGTAATTATTGCTTTCATCGACATCTCAGCAATTTCACTTGATAGCGATTTAACAGAAGAGAACATTTGCTTGTTTTAAGTTCACAACACTTATGCTACCCTCTCAGGATTTTAATTACTGAAGCAACATTCCACCTATTGAAATTCAGGAAGAATGTTCTGTAGTTAAGATTGCTAGACATGGCTAAAAGCTCTAAACCACTGCAGGTGGAGGAAGAAGTTGCAAAATTAGAAATGGCCAGGAGTCCCAGTGCTTTTTAGTTAGTTCGCGAGAATACTGAGAAGGATTAGAGATCAAGAGCTGGAAGAACAATAATTAAACTTGAGTGTTTAGAAGTCAGTTTGAGAGAGAGAGAGAGAGAGAGAGAGAGAGAGTGAGAGAGAGAGAGATTCAAGTTTTTGCCATATTTCTTTTTTGAATGGCACTTTTCATAATTTTCTCGTTTCCTTATTATTCTTCTTAGGATGGAAAACTTCAGTGTTCTGTTGTTCTTCAAAGTGTTCGTCTTTGTTGATATTCTTCATGCCTTCCAGTTCGATGTTCATCAAAGCCGGTGCTCTTCTTTCTCGCCTGAACCTTTTCCATTGAAAGTGTAGGCCTAATTCAATCATTGAGAACACCTGTTGCCAAGTTTATTGTTGTCGAGCTTGTTTGTGTAAAGGAAATGACTTGATACAGTTTAAGGAAGTTTCAAACACTTCCATAGGATGGATAATAAAGTTTGATGCATTTTTGTGTACAAAAGTTCTCATTTTACAGTGATTTCAACTTTGTGTCAGCTTCATAACTAGTGAAGGATTAATCGTTGGTAATATATATATATATATATATATATATATATATATGTATATATATATATATATATATAAACTGATATATGTGTACTTATATATATATATATATATATATATATTATATATATATATATAAACTACAGAAGGATTTTACTTCATTGTGGATTCTCTCTCTTCTCTCTCTCTCTCTCTCTCTATCTCTCTCTCTCGCTCTCTCTCTCTCTCTCTCTCTATATATATATATATATATATTATCCTATACTTATATATACATATATATACACATATATATACTCATATACTACGAAAGTACTTGTTCCAAGTCCCTGTTTCACTTACCTTTCTACCTTGGATTTAAGGATATATATATATATATATATATATATATATATATATATATATATATATATATACTTATATATACATATATACACATATATACATATATATACACATATATATATCACTAAAATTATGTTCCAAATATCGTATAATATCCAATGTCTTGGGTTTACGCCTATGGGTTTAAGGGATCCCAGGTATAGTGAATTAGATATTGAACAATTTTTAGCGGCTGAATTTCCGCAAATATGAGGAAAGATCACGCGTGCGTGTGACGAAAAATCATAATTCAGCAATTCTTAAATCTTACCAGTCAGCTATCATGGTGGATGCAGGTTGATATCGATTATAAGGAAAGAATCTGAATTCGACGGGTATATGTACAGCAGAGTCGATGACTCTGTGGTATGCGGTAGGTCACTGTCTGTCGTTTCTAAAGCAGACATCGCATCGGTTCAAATCTCACGGACTTTACACTTATGTATGATTGCCTTTGGATGTAAGTTATTCCGATTGTGCGGTGAATTGGAGAATAAACGATATTTGTGCCTTGATATTCATGAATATAAAAAGATGACATGCATGTACTATGTGTCAAATATAATATATATGTATAGCTATATATATAGATATATATATATATTATATATATATATATATATAATATAATTAGTCTGTGAGTGTGGTTGTGTTTGCAGGAACGCGCGCATGTACAAACAAAGATGAAATCATCTTATATACTCCTCGATTGCTGAATAGCTATGGTCACTGTCTCACTTGAAATGTGCAAATACATGTGTATACGATGTACTTATACTCTGTTTTTTTCCATCTGTCCATCCGCCTGTGGTGTTTTTGTATGGTAACACTGCGTCCCGGGCTTTAGACAGTTACATTCAGCTTACATTCAACGATTATAATAATATCCTATTTCGAATATTAACGGTGTAATTCGCACACAGTAAATTATTAAAACACTTTTCAGTTGCAAATGTACACCCAGATATCCTTTTATTTACCTAAAACTTACACATAGCGTAACTATCTAAAGCCAGGGACGCAGTGTTACCATACAAAAACACCACAGGCGGATGGACAGATGAAAAAAAACAGAGTATAGATATGAAGGTGGACATAGTTCTGGATTTTTAAGGAAATGCTAATAACTACTTTGCATGTTAAAGAAAATATAAGGCTGAATCTCGTTATTCACATTCTTTGGAGCTTTTGTATTAAAGGGCTATAACATAGGCTATACGGGTGGAAAACGTTTGGTGGAATACTCTGGAGTTATAAAGTGTGGTTTTATTTCGAAAAATAATCGCAAAGTGAGCCCGTGGTATATAGTTAACTCTCCTTTGCCTATAATTTGGTTCAGAATGTTCGGTTAAAGTTTGAACTTTCGCTGTTGTTTAAATTTGTCGATAAAGTATCCGAATAAACTTCACTGGAGTATTTTAGCATTGACGGGCTTAAGATGGTAGGAGAGGTAAGAGCTCGTCATGGATCCGGGATTGTAAGAACGTAGGAAATGGGAGAAGAATACCCCTGGGGTTTGCGATGGAGGGGAGGGATGAAGGTGTTGTGGGTGAGTGATGCCCGTGTTGGGTAACCCGGTTCATGTGTCGGAGTGCACCGAGGTATCATTTACCTGATATCCTAGCAGCCACCTACGCCTTATCCTCACCATTTCCCCTTTAGATGCTTCAGATTCGTTATTTTGTCCCTTGATTCCGTTTTGTAATTTTAAAAAATTATAGTTAGTGTGGTGAAGGCATACTTATATTTATTGTTTATCTAAACTCTTGGAATTTAGTTTTTTCATTGCTCAAGATAGAGAAAAGCCGCAAAAATGGTGAGGACATGTAATACCTTAGAATAGATGGAAAAATTGGTAAAAACTTTTTAGCTGAGAAATTTGAACGTAATAAAGTATTGGATGTTGTTGGTAAGGGAGTTGGTAGTTGGATTGAGGATTAATTTTTACTCTGTTATATAAAACATTTTTGAGGAAATTGAAAAGCCCGTGGGTGATATTCTTATATCAACAAAAAATATCTAACAGAAATGACTATGAATCAAAATGTTTGAGTAGGCTTCTTGTGGAAGCATCATGTACAACATTTCTCCGTTATTGTAAAATCTCTCATATGTTTGTTTATATTAACATTCGGCTACCACACTGCACCTCATTATGTAATTTGTGGCTAAACAGTCCCAGCGTAAATTTCAGCCTTTGCTTCCCAGGAGATTGCCTATTTCACAACTTCTGTAGTGATGCCCACACGTTCCTTGCCTTCTTACCATTTGAATCTTTCCATTCATCCTGACATCATTCTTTGTGTTGATTTCACTTTTGAGGGATTTTGGAAATAAGTGGTATGAGTGATTTTACTACTATCCATTTCAGGGACCGTGGATCATCGTTTTTCTCAGATATTTTTCAAACTAATTATTTGATCGAAATAGTGTTTCGACACAGTGTACAAGACACATCTCACTAATTTTTGGTAACATAATGCATTGTCAAATGGTGTCAGTACGGCGTTTACTCTTGACTTATATGGTGTTCCAAGCATCGCCATCTTATGCTTTCGAACATCCTTTATCCCTATCTCGCCTTTATCCCTATCTCGCCCCTCCCTACCTCCTTCCATTTCCCTCCTCATCCCTCCCTCAACCCACTTTCCTTTCTCCCCGTCTTCGGCCGCCCCCCTTTCCTGTCTATTATATTAAGTAATATGGGATGTTATAAATATGTTGATTTTTGAAGGTTCTGTGTTCATTTAATTTTATTGTATAAATGGGAGTAGGCCAAAGAGCATATGTCCTTCATCCTATTCACACAATATAATGTACCTACTATCACGATCTCTTAAATCCCTTACCCCTAGTATCGATGTGTTGACTACAACCAGGTAAGATAATGTAACCAAAATTAAATAAGACAGTTTAACCTACAAGCCAGTATATATTTAATGCTACTATTAACAGAAAGCGCTGGGAAAAATTACCCATTATTATGGTTATTATTATGTCAAACCTCACTATCCTTTTCATTATGAACTCTAATTATCTGGTGGTATTGAAAAATATGGAAAACGGTATTTTATTGCATATTGTAAATTACAGGAGGTATTGGGGAGAGAGGTGAGAAAAACCGCGATAAAGAAAGAGTGAGAGCGAGGGAGTTAGGGTAGGAGGAAGAGGGGATGAATAGCGATATTAGACGTTCGAATGTGTAGATGGGCCTGGTGTCTCAAGCGACTTTGCCTTTAAAAGTCAAGAGTAAATGCTTTAATTAACACCATTTGACAATGCACTATATTACCAAAAATTTGCAGGTGTCTTGTACACTGTGTCAAAGTACCAATTCCATCAAATAATCAGTTAGAAAGATATTTAAGAAAATCGATGACTCATTCCCTGAGATGGATAGTAGTAAAACAGAAAACTATCTGATATCTTTCCTACTAATGATCCTCCAGTAATTTCACTGTATGCTATGCAAGTGCTGTCATGCCAGATTATTTTCGAATGGGGTAGTTCGGTTTTTTGTAATTACTACAGGCGTTTCAGTATCTATAAGGGGGGCTACAGTATTTTAAAGTTAGGACAGGCTTTACGAAGTAGGCTGTCATTGTCCTTCATGATACTGGTAGGAAAAATGTTTGTGTTATCGCAAAGTTGGTTATCGATAGTAGGACTGTTATCAGTGTAATCATCTTGACTAGCGTTTATTGTTTTATAATGTTTGTTGTTTATATCTTGCAGAAAGCATTTAAAACCATTGTCAGTATCAAATTAAGAATTGAGTGTAAGTGTTACTTTACAGACCTATTCTTAATTAGTGAAACTTCTATTTTGTAAGAGAAAGATGTTTAGTCGACTGTATTTGCTTGCTAACAGTGATTCGTGCAAAACACGTGATTACTGCCGAGATATCGTAGATTGCCTTCAGGGCAGAGTTGTTCTTTGATATACTCTGGTCTATCTGCATTACTGGTCTCCAAATGTCAAATTACTTTGGGGAGCATTAGTGGCCAAGAAATAAAATAGTTTTTCTATTCTACTAAATAAAATCGTGGGTAACACTTCCAAATGTCTTAAGATGTGATATAGACTATGTCCGTGTAGGCAAGGGCTGGAACTTATAATGGGACTGTTTAGTCGTGGAAATTTTTGCCAGTTGTTGTAACAGTCTTTCATTTCTTTACTTACCGGATGTACATGTACATATACATACATACATACACACGCACACATATGTATGTTACTGTGACTATGTGAAATTAGGGATTTCACGAAATCCCTAGTGAATATGCGAAATGACCAGTTCGGTTAGGAACATTTGATTTCCGATGGCTAATACTAAACACGGCAAAGTACTAGCCCCTAGGGATCAAATATTTAATGTAACATACACTTGCATGTGTGTGTTGTGTGTGTGTGTGTATATATATATATATATATATATATATTAATATATATATATATATATATATATATATGTATATATATCGAGGTTTTGCGCATGCTTTGAGGTTCTCCTTCTAGGAGCTTAGGTCTGACTTTTCCTGTTATTCATGTGACATTACATTACTCCGTGGAAAAGTTATTTTGACATTTACATTTGTGACAGGTTTTCTTGAGAGAGAGAGAGAGAGAGAGAGAGAGAGAGAGAGAGAGAGAGAGAAAGTGGATAGTTAAATACACTCCACTGGATAAACTATTCCGTAACGTTAACTTTAATCTCTAAATTTTGATTTAACTGTTCTACGTGAAACCTGTTTTTTAGCGGCATCCTTTAAACTCACATGTAAACACAATATGAATTCTATCACGTTTGGTATTATATATTTCCAGCATCATTCGGCGAATATTGTCACTGCATTTGACAGATTACGGAATTTAGCGTTACATGCGTATAAAACTGGAATTGAATAAAAAATATAAATGAAAACCCGTTTTCATTTCTATATAAAATCTGTGGGTTCTAGAATGCTTTTCCGTCCAGTAAAGAGTATTTGGTTGACTTTGATGATATATACCACAACTTATTATCTTATAAAGATAAAGACAGTTATCTTTTAAGTAATACGAAAAAAAAAAACGATAGAAGTTAAGAGGCTACATCAGCTGAATGCAGCAAGTCATTATCTAAAACAATCTCGTATAGATGGCGTTGCTGAGGATGCAGAGGTTATCAAGCGTTGCAAAGAGGCCAATACCAATTCAGAGTTTTGAGTAGCGAAATGGTATCGCGCAGAAAAAGCAAATATGCAGATTCTCTCTCTCTCTCTCTCTCTCTCTCTCTCTCTCTCTCTCTCTCTCTCTCTCAGCGTTATCATTATTTTGGTAGTGAACAAAGTCCCGCATCCTAAGACTATTTGTATGAATTTTGTTTTTAAATCGTGTTGAATTGCGTATTGTTTTATTTGGTTTTCAGTATCGTTCCTCTTGTGTAGAATTGTTTTTCTTATGATGAAATTTTAAATGTGCCTTCCGATTATATGATTACATTTGAAAAATTGCTCCAATGTATCACAAAACAAACACACACACACACACACACACACACACACACACATATATATATTATATATATATATATAATATATATATATATGTATATTTTATATGTTATGATGTTTATGTATTGACTCTCTCTCTCTCTCTCTCTCTCTCTCTCTCTCTCTCTCTCTCTCTCTCTCTCTCTCTCTCTTTATAGAAGTCATGAAACTTTTATGCAAAACTTTTCATGAAATAGTCAGAACTGCTAACGCTGTTTCCACCACACGTAAGAAATAGGTGTAATGAACATGCCCTCACATAGCGTACAAAAACTCGACTTGCGAAACTCATCAGTTATTTATAAGTGGGTATTCCAGTTACCCAGTCACTGCATACTCAACTAAAAGATGCAAGTAAATCACGCGAACGACGAAACAGAACACTTTGCATTGTTGGACAGAGGATGTGAATGAAACATTTTCGCGGAATCATTCAGTTGATAATAATGATATATATTCCCCCCAACCCCCACCCCGCGCTCGTAGCACTTATAATAGTTCCCCGATTATGTGGTAAAAACCTGCAGTTGTCTAGACAACGGTATTTTAACGTGAACTCTGAAGAGGAACATCGTTCAGGTGTTCGAAAGTCTTTGTTTTATTTTTTGCATATTGATACAGTTTATTTTATATAATTGTAGATTTTTATTGCATAACAGTTTTTCACGTTATTGTGATTTTACTCAGACGTAAAATTAAAATGTACCGGCAACTTTTGAAAAGTTTCCTTTGAAATGAAACGATTTGCAATGCTTCTCAATTCCCACTAGGAAATGAATGGTAACTGATATTTTACCATATTCACTGAAAAAGAGTAATAAAGGAGCCGATAACAAGTCTGGAAGTCAACAACACAGTGGAAGACAGAGGAAAATTTAAAAGATGCGATTTCGATAGAAAATGAAAACTATATTCGGCGTGCGTCAAACGAAATAGATGAAACCCTGGGAGGATTTAATACTCAAAATTAATAAAAAAAGATCCAGCATAGTTGCTAAATGTTAGAAAAAAATTATGATAAATCAATGAGGTGCAGCACAACGAACAGAGCACTAGAGAAGAAAATATTATCCCAAGCTGATACATACATATGCAAGACAATATGGAATAAATAATAACCAGGAAAAGTAAATGAATTTGGTGAAGGGCCTTTGAAAGTAGAAGATCCTTTTACATACAGACATCTGTTTATATTTGTAAGGTTGAATTCGACCTTCAGCATAACCACGACAGTTGAAATCAATTATGATTCATATTCAGATATGGGTGGTAGTGTACTTGACACCAGAAAGCACTTATAGAAATGGGTGCGAGTGCAGCATCTGGACCTGATTGAACACCTATAAGATTATTTGCATAAACAAGGACCAATGAATTACCTGCATAAGATTATAGGGGAGATTATTATCATCATAATTCCAAATGTGTAAGCGTCCACTTGGAACGCACTGAAAAGGCTCTTAACTTCCTAAGCAACCATTGTAAGAGAAAATCGACTCAAACGTAAGCACTGAACGAACATAAGTATATAAAAAGATAAATTTGTATATGGATTGACAGCGATTGAATATATAAAATAAAGGCACTGATGCATTGTGGTTTAAAGCAATGCTACCGTACCTTTCACTAATTATGGGTCTTAGCAAATGTAAAACTGCCAGTAAGACCTTTTACAGTTCTAAAGCCAAGCAAAGGAAATACTTCTGATGCTGGATGTGTGACATTTTGGCATCTGGACAAAACATACAAACGTGCACTCTACAAAGCAGTAATATAGTTTTCCATTTGAATCAGAACTTTTAGGAGGTGGCAAACTAGAACAGATTTTGCGATGCTGCTGGTATCCTGGTCGGAGAAAATATTCTTATAATGGGAGAGCAGAACATTTCACTTCTGCGTCATTTATATCATCCTCCGTGTAGATTAGAAAGCCATGAAAACAATGCAAAGTTTTTGGCGGTGTTAAATGAAGATGTTTTTAGGAAGTTTTGGTGTTGCAAATGATCCTTACCTACTGTTCACCAATCACAGATCCACTCCTGATCTCTGTTTGGAACAGCTTCACATTTATTTCTTCATCAAAAGGGGAAAAAGTAATAAAAGAAAGAATTATAGGCTTATAGCACCAGTATCTTGCAGTTATTTCACCTCAGCATGGAGAGTGACTCAGTTCTATGTAGAAATTATCCAGATTTTTTTCTTCCACGAAGGTTTGCGAGGGTATTTTAGAGGATTCCGGGAAAGAAAAAATGAAACATACTTTGCAGTAAAATACGATAGTAACTAGTAGAAGCACCCAGATGCTAGGCTTAGTCAATCTAAACTTTTGTAATGCTTTTGACAAGAGAAGTCATAAAAGTGGCAGTAAAAGTGATAGCGCAACTTAGAACAAGGGAGATATTTGCGATTATGTGTATATATCTATCTATATATCTATCGATCGATATATATATATATATATATATATATATATATATATATAATATATATATACGACTGTGAAATGTTTTCTTTTAAAACAGAATTGCATCTAATAAAAGGAGCACGTAAAAACGCCAAAAGGTAGAAAGTTGATGCTATATGTTCCGAAGCATTTAACATTAATTTTCTGCCTTTTGGCGTTTTTGTGGGCTCTATATATATATATATATATATATATATATTGCAAAGTGTCAGGAAGCAAGTTAGGAAATCCTAGAGGGTACTTTGTTAAATATCTGCGTACGAGAGTGCACGCATATATAGAGGTGAATACTGCGCTTTTGTTGGTTTAGTGTATAATGCCACAGTCAACTGTCACCCAAAAAAGATGAACGTTCAAACTCTAGCCAGTGCAGATGCCCTTATTCTGATAAATTTCTTTTTTTGGTGTAAGTTATTCCCAAATCAAGTTAATTCGACATCAAGAAGTTTTTTTTAGCTTAAGGCCCGAAAGTAAAAAATGTCATGAATAGAATCAGGGACAATATATTAAGAGTGGTATATATATATATATAATATATATATATATATCAAAATATATATAATATATATATATATGTGTATATATATATGTATATACTATATATATATATATATATATATATATATATATATATATATATATATATATACATATATACAATGAAGGTAGGGAAAGCACACCAACAGGTCAAGGAACTCATATTTATTAAGTTGCAACGTTTCGAAGCCAACCAGCAGGCCTCATTTTCAAGCTAAAAAGTAACAATATCTAATTAGTACAATAAAATTAAGCTACAATATTAAAATACACAATGTAAAGTACAATAAAACAATCACAGTTAAATACACAAATAAGGACCAACCGTTGAGTGTGAAGACAGAGGAAGGACTAACAAAAAACGTAAGCAGTTCACGAGAGGTAAAGAGGTGTAGACGTGGCATGGGTGTTCAGTGATGGGACCAGTTTTTTAATAAACAAAGATTCATTAATTGTTAAAACCTTGTGATTGGAAGCTCTGCCCAAAACCTGAAAGTCCTTGTACTGGATCGAATACCTACATTTATCGGTATGATCCCTTATGTTGGAAAATTCGGGATTCGAAAGCTTAGTGCCAGTTCTATAGCTGATAGCTCTATGATTGTCGATTCGGACACATAGGTTACTTAAGGTCCGAATCGACAGTCATAGAGCTATCGGCGGGTATGCTGACCAGCCTAAATTATCCAATGAGTGTGAAATAGTGTGAGGAATTCCACTAGAAACTGTAGTAACTACTGTTGATAGAGTCTAGGTCATAATATTGTAGAGGTTATCATACTCTAGAAGTCCAGTACATAATATATAAAATAAAGATGTACAATATAAAGATAATTAAATTTAGTTAATTTAGTCAAAGGTCTGTGGCCAGATATCCAGGCGCACTGGGCTATGAGCCCGAGATAGCTTAATAAGATTAATAAGTTTTACAATTATCTTCTAATCAAACGTTGTCCAAGGAAGCGTTTCCCTATTTTCTGTGAAATGAGGGACTTATGAAACAAGTAGATGGCACTAGTATGATTAAAAACAGGGGAGACTGCTTCAGTCTTTGTAGTCACGACATAGCTCCAAAAGAAACCTAGACTATGTACTAAAAAATTATTAATGTTGGCAGTAAGAATGGTGTGCAGTGAGTTTTACAGATAAGAAAACTATACTACGCCGAATGCCTGGTAAGTGTTCCATGAACCTGAAGACGTTGCAAATGCTGATATAAAAAACGTCTAAATAATTGGCAACAGCTGCAGATTTCCACTTAATGTGGCTGTTTCGTGGAGTAGCATTTGCAGCTTTTTCATGTTCATTCGGTGAAGTATAGTTTTATTATCTGTGGAACTTGCTACACAACGTTTTTGCTGACAACATTAATAATAATTTTCTTTTAGAGTTATGCAGTGACTACGGAAGACTGTAGTCGTCTCGCCTGCTTTTTAATGTCATCTACCTGTATTCTGATACACCTGCAGCATACGCAACACGGGTTCAGCATAGGCAGTAAAAGGGTATCAGCCGTAGACAGGGTTTCTTCTTACAGTAGTTTTAGAGTAGTAATTGATGGGTATATAGCACATTCAGAAGTGGAAAGCCATTTCCCCCTTACATCTCGCCTAGCATGAGTAGGCTTTAGGTACGATTACTTTTTAGAAAGGCATATATGTTTATTTTTCATAAAGATGCAGCTATATTTAGTAGAGTTGGGTAAGATCTGACGCATATGTGTATATCAGTCTGCTTAGGTCCAGTAATCGTATTCTCCAAACTCGTAAACCAACTTATTTTTAAAATTAAAAAATTGGATTCGTGCAAAATATTGACAGCAACTTTAAAATATCTAAACAACTGTATACATACCAAGTTTGTGCATTTGAAGAATATTGGGTAATAAAGTAAATCTATATTTGGTGTGTCATAAGATTATTGATAAATAATTTGTGATATTGATCGGATGTTAAGAGTAATTGACCCACTGATGTTTATTTTTCGTAAAAAAAAAAAAAAAAAAAAAAAAAAAGTTAAAGTTTGCAGTTTCAGTTCTACACCAGGGCGGATGTCAGCCGGGTAACCCCAACCCCCTATCATGGTGTCACTCATTGTAGTAACCGTAAATAGACAGTCTCTCTTTTCACCCCAGGATCCAGAACCTGATTCGCCCCGAAGGCCCCGAGAATTACGAGACCAGCACGTTACCAGCTGTATTAGCCAGCGCTAGTTTAATTTTATGATTTAGGTTACGAGGTCCGCGTTCATTACAACATTTAGAAAATGAGAGCACCCATTTCTGACTTGCTAAAGGGGCCTGTGATTACCCCTAACCAAGATAGTGAAAAAAAACTAATTATGAATTATATTAAATTGCTACAAGCGCTACTGCTATCCCAAGTTTCATATCATAGATTCACTTTATTTGATTCCTCGTAACCCATTTATTCGATTCTCGGGCATTCCACTGATGGGTTAGAGATGTGTATTTCTGGTGATAGAAGTTCACTCTCGACGTGGTTCGGAAGTCACGTAAAGCCGTTGGACAAACAAACTCGTAACCCATTTAGCAGTTGATACCTGTGAGAGAATTATTTCTTAACACAGCAGTTTAGCAGGAATCCCAGTTCAGAATTCACCAGGGAATCCATTTCAGATGTGCACAGTTGCAGCAGAAGCCACAATTCCAAGAAAATAATTAATCAGTTCAATGGGAGTCATTAAATTAGTTAGGTAAAATAATACACAATGTACCGTAGTTCCAGCGACCCCTTGTTGTAAGCAATGCACGGACCTCTTGACCGGACTCATGCTTTGGTCAAACCTATTTGGTAACCCTAAAATTAAGGTGATCAGTATGATAAAAGAAATTACAATATGGATCCACTGCAGCAGAGAAAAATTAGTTCACAGGTGTAGACGTTTATTCATATTAATAGCCTCTACCTTTACTGGAATGAGTAAAGATTTATATGGATAAGAAGACCAATGATTCGACAGCAATATTAAGATGAAGATTCAAAATGACAAATAGCCACGCACAAAACCTAGAGAGAGAGAGAGAGAGAGAGAGAGAGAGAGAGAGAGAGAGAGAGAGAGAGAGAGAGAGAGAGAGAGAGAGATCAGGTCTCTCAAGAGGGGAGTCAAAGAGATGACAGTTACCCCATAAATTTCCAAAGAATAAAAGTAAATAGTCCTCCAGTTCCAAGAGCGAAATGGAAAAAGGGGAAAAATCGAAGCCATTTGTATTGATTTTGACGTCAGCATTGGCGCCGCTAGCTGTGTCTCGAAGATTGACAAAGACCTCTGTTAATTTGAGAGAGGAGAGAGAGAGAGAGAGAAGAGAGAGAGAGAGAGAAGAGAAGATAGAGAGAGAGAGAGAGAGAGAGAGAGAGAGAGGAGAGAGAGTACAATATTTAAAAATGTGTTCCTACTTCCAAGGCAGATATTTGACATGCCGCATTTAGTGATCAACATCCTCGATTGGTTATATTTTAATTAGTGACCATTTATAAGATACAGTAAATTATTTTAGCAAAGGAAGATGACCCAATTAACCCTTTGTCCAGTTTAATGTAGTTGAGAACTATGCCACCTTTGAAAGTAACAAAAGTAATATTGCTACTTGTTCTTGTACGACGTTTGCCGTGAGACATTTTCAATTTAGCAGCAATGCTATCAAGTTGCAATTTGGTTTTCCGTTGATATTAAAGGCAAGTGCAGATATTTTAGCGTCATTTCTGTTACTAGCGATTGGTTTAGTACTAAACTGGTTGTATTAAAAAGAAAAGTTAGCGTTAAGGAGAAAAAAATTGTAAATATCTGTGTACTAATAATTACTAATAAATTACTGTAAACAGACCGACGGACAGTTGTGTAGCAATGAACGGTAGACATTTTTGCGATTACTCATACATGTGAATACGTACCATTGGAAAATTTAAGAAGGAAGAGTAATGTGAAAGTCATGCAATCATGCAGTAAAATGCTGCAGACGAAAAGTAAGACACCATGAGAGCCATAACAATAACTGTTACACATTTAAGGGATGAATATAAAATCAAAGCACTGTTTAGAGATTGGCGTCAGCCCAAAATTATTCATAGGCACCAAAAAGGCTTAAAACCCTCTACATTTGAGTAAGGTGTTGTCCTTTTGAATTGGGAAACTTACGTTTGAGGGGGTAATGTTATAAACGACCCTATGGCTTGAAATGGTGGTGAAGGGATCCATGTAGAAAATTCGGCAGTGAAGTCATATCTCATAAAAGTTTTCATAAATGTTGATGACAGTATTTCTTTCTTGCAGTTACATGAGAAAATAATCTCTCTTTCATAACCAGTTCGGGAGTTGAGCAAGATTGCTTTTAGCTGATGCCGCTCACTGAAAATGAATGTTATCATTTGGGAAAAGTTTTTGCTCTTCGTGTTCCAGCGATATCTTGAGCCATTCACCTTTTATGAGTCAGCGTAAATATTTTGGAGTAGCCGCAGATGTTGGGGTCGTTGGTCTGCATCTCATAAATAATATTGTTAGCGATTTTGTCCCGGTGTTCTTTAGATATGGAAATGCGCGTCAGATCCTCCGTCTGCAAGGGCTTTTTTCTCAAAATGGAAAAAGGGGAAGATGGTGTGTTCCTCCCCGCCATACACTTTTCCTTAAGTTTTCGGATGCTGTTGGATGACCTTTGCCAGTGACTGAGGTTTGCAACTTGAAAAGATTCCATTTATCTGTTAGTGCAGGACCTTTCGAAATGTATTTGAGTAATCGTCGTTTTTGTATAATTGTTTAATTCTTCTAATATTCTCGAAAGCTTATTTTGTTTTCTCTTTTCCCAACAAGATAGAATCAAGGCAGTTTCGAAATCATTGAAAGTAAATCCTAAAGTTCTCTCGCCTCTTACGGCAAAAGTTCATATAATTTTACCTTACGTATTAGCCACAAAGGAAGGAAATCATAAATCCCGGTACCTAAGTTTTGAACAAACGAATCGCTTGGTATTCCTGATATTTCACCCGAACTGTCTGATTGCATAGTTATCTTGGGAAGAGAGAGAGAGAGAGAGAGAGAGAGAGAGAGAGAGAGAGAGAGAGAGAGAGAGAGAGAGAGAGAGAGAGCCCTCTGCAGGAAATCCCCAGAGAATGAGGTTGAATATTGTGCAGTTACTGTGATAAAACGAGGTTTAGAACATGAAGACTGCGGTAGAGGTGAAGGGCTCTGGAGGGAACCGCTGTGGACGTGTTAAATCTGCTTGAAGAAAGTTTGAGGATAATTCTTAATTGATCTCAGTGACTATAAAGTAGACTGTATTTATATTTAGTTACAAAAATAAACATGAAACCATCCTGAGATCTACTACATGTAAGTCTGAATTAAATTGAAACATGGACATTGGAAAGTCATTCATTCTCATGCCAGAGAGACTCCGGTTGTCTTTGAACACTTCTCACACTTTATATAGCTATATGCAGTTATTCAAATATGAATCAGCATAGTCTCCAGTAGTTGTCTAACGTCACCTGAGTAGCCTAAGACATACAAATCTACTTGTACATAAGGAGTCATGTTTTTCTTCCTTTGAGTCTCTTACGTATGGCACAGAATTATATCCATGGTTCTTGTTTATAATAGGCAACAATGACAAAACATTACAAGGCGCATATAATATGTATATATATATATACACACACACACACACATATATATATATATATATATATATATATATATATATATATATATATATATATATATATATATATATATATATATTATATTATATTAGATTAGCAATTACCGAGGTATCACCGCAATTAATACAATGAGATTTTCACTCAGATGGATATGTAAACATAGTTATATTTCCTCTCTCTCTCTCTCTCTCCTCTCTCTCGTATATCTCTCTCTCTCTCCTCTCGCTCTCTCTCTCTCTCTTCTCTCGGTTCGATATTCTCTCTCCCTCTTTCTCTTGCTCGATATATATATATTTATATTTTCTTTCGCCATTTCATTAATTAATAATAATTTTTTTGGGAAAATTTGTGTAAAATTCATGATATTAAATTGTATATGCTCCCGTGTTTTTCAAAATGTACTGTTTTCTGGAAGAATAACTTGTTTACTGCGTGTATCTTCAAGGTGTGGCTACCCTCAGGCGGCTCCTCCTTTCTGTAGAGTAAAAATCGCCCTTATTGCTAATCTTGTAGTGTCAGTTTGGATATTAAGCCTTCTTTTGACTATGTTGTTCTCTATAAAATCAGTTTGCCTTCAGTAAAGGGTCCGAACAGGACCGAAAGTACTCGGCTATCTCGCTTTTTCATTTTTTCCTTCGTGGCAAAAAACCTTTATATATAATATATATATATATATATATATATATATATATATATATATATATATACATATATATATATATATATATATATATATATATATATATATATATATATGCGCGTGCGTGCGTGTGTGTGTGTGGGAGTTATGAACAAAAGAACACGTGATTCACAGAAATAAATTTCTTGCTCGCAACGAGAACGAACCTGTGATTCGAGACCGAGGTTCGTTCCGGCTGTGAGTCAGATATATATATATATATATATATATATATATATATATATATATATATATATATATATATATATATTATATATATCATATATATATATTGGCAACACGGTGTATGAAGATTGTCATGCTTGAAACTCGGCATTCTTTTGTAGAGCTCAAGTACAGTTACTTCCTCAAGGACCACATTACATCATAGTAAGGTCGTAGTGAACTTCATACATCTGAAAGGGCGTCATTTTCGCAAAATATATATTTTTTTCCATTATTAGTTCCGATTTATGGCCAAGGTTCAAGTTGTGTACAGAATCTACGGAATTTAGAGTTTTATACTATATTGCCAGTTTTTGTAGGGTTTATTTCTTAGGGCCAAGTTGTCTCCGGAGAAATTTGGCTGTGCTTATGGTGGTCTGTGTTGGATCAGTTTTCTTTTTAATACTCAAACACTTATTTATTTGGCAAATTACTAAATTACCGGAGCACCATTTTTTTTTTTAGAAACTTTCTCATTTAACAATTTTATTCTTCAATAGGGGAGCTAATTTTTGTATTTGACAGTATTCTTTTATGACATAGTTTTTGCCTCGATGAATTTGATGGAGGGTTTTTGAATGGGGGCCAAATAGGTACGTAGTGTATGCAATTATTGAATGTAAAATTCTAACTTGTTGGAAAGTCTGGCCTGCCTTGCTCGTCGAACCAACATAGTTAAATGACAGTGTCACAGCCATGGTGCATCATCTGTGTCTGAATTCAAAGGAGGCTGAATATATCACCACATCATCAGTATCTATCCTTTTTCCTTATTTGCTCAGGCATGATACAGTTACTACCAGAAGCAAGACAGTTGGTCTTCCTTTACAAATGCAACTTCATTAATAGTGCTATGATCTTTAGCTTTCGAGTCATTCATTCTTACTCATCCGTAATTTACATTTACACGGCACTTCATCAGTGTCAGATTGTAATTGCTGATCATGAGCACTGCAGTATCTTTCATGTGATAACACGAAAGTATTGAGTATGCTTTGATACTCAAAGGATACCTGTTATTGTCATTGTTGATATGAGTAATTTATGTGACCAGATAAAAATCTGTAGATGCTTACATATACAAACACAAAGAAAAATTCTGTGCTATTGAAATTGAGTATATTAATATTATAATAAATTTATCTAAGAAAAGGCAGTCTGTTGCTCAGTTTTCTGTTAGTTTAAATGATTCAGTATTATAAGAAAGGAAACGTAATCTACGAGTGAAATGAGACCTATTCATAACTTTCTTTTCAATACTTCTTTTAATGAAAGTCCTCCTTCGGGGAGTAAGCATTGATCCCTTTGTTCTCATTTCAAGAGATCAGAAATTTCCACAGTTCATGACAGTTCATTGTGGAACACGAGTAGTCCTGAATTTGTTAATGGAAATGTGGTTAAACAGAACCCCAGACAGGAGTAGATAATTTATGCTGAACTAAATTTATTTTTGATAATTCAGCTTAATGTAAACACAGAGAAGCATTGTTATTTGAATCGGAAATAGCTCATTATACGTTCACTCTGTTATTATTATTATTGCAAATGAATATTCGTTCTCATAAAGTAATTGTAAATGTTATTTACTTAGCTCTTAGCTTTCACAGATGAGGTATCCATTGATAAAACCTTTAAAATATCAAAGATTACTGTACTGAAATGAACCAAACTGAGTAAATAGTTCGCTAGCCCAATCACTAAACAAGGGAAAATCATGAGGTGGTCCCATACTGCACCCTTAATCAAGGGCAGTTACACTCAGAAGTTGAAAAGCCCGATGTTCAGAGGTTATGGCATACCCCAGGGTAAGGTGACATTTGTGTTATTAGTTACCACACGACGTAAGGGGACCAAATATGGCAATTAAGGTGACTAAGGAACCACCAATCGCAAGACTGGTACGTCGTCTTATCAAATAAGGAAAGTGTTATTGAAAGGAGCGGATATTAAGTAACCTACAGCAACTCCATAATTGTGTTTAGAATTAACAGTAAATATGAATACATTATTTTTTTTAATACTTAGACGTTGAAGCTTAATTAATCCGTAAATATCTAGTATCTAGCCTCAGTAGATGAACATTGAAATTTGTCGAATGTTTTAAGATCTTAAATATCCTATGTCTAAAAGCTTTACATGAGCGTTGAAATTTGGTTAACTTTGAATATCTGATATCATAGCGTATGCAAATTAACGTTGAGATTTACGGAACCTTGAGATATCTTGGTGATCTGATAGCCAGTCTTTGTAAATAAATGTTGAAATTTAAAGAACTTATGATTATCTCATATCTAACTTTTGTAAATTACCGTTGAAATTATATGAATATTTGAATGTCTTATCTAACTGTAACCTCTGTGAATGAGCGTGGAAATTCATCGAACCTTTGTATATCGTATAGATAACCTCAGGAAATGAAATGTTCAGATTTAACGAATCTTTGAATATTTGAAAGGTCTAGTATCCAACTTCTTAAATTAACGATAAAATGTAATAAACCTTCAAATTTCTTATATATAAACACGGTAGATTAATTTAATCTATACATGTATCTATCCATCTATCCATTTATACGCGTGCAGATACACACACACACACACACACACACACATATATATATATATATTGTAATATCAGCTACTTAAATTTTATCTCGTGGCTCCATTAAAGTAAACATTTATTAATTGCTGTCAATATTTTATCAGTTCATTTGAGCCTCGAATTCTTGGTCCGAGTTTTGTATTGTTGCGCTTCCCCCACTGAATGTTATTTGCTAATTGGTACTCCGCCCATGAAAAGTTCTCTTTACTTTCATGTACGAGTGCTTCGGTAGTTTCATCTTCTGTCTCCTGCCACGTTGGACTGTTTAAGAGGCGATTTACATATTTTTCGTCTGGATGGAGGGAAGATTGCTTTCGGCTCTCCTGTAGAGAAGTTCTCGCCCTTTTTCACGGCCCGTTGATCAGTGTGGCGATCACCACCTTGCACCATTGCTCTGCTACATAGATTTTGTTGGAAGTCTTGCTTCGAGTGGACTCGTCTGCTGCTGATGCATCAATGTCCTTGGATGCATACACCTGACCCCCTTTTGTGACTGCGATTGCGTTCTCGTGCTTCCAAGTGTACCGAGACCATCGTCATCGTCTACGTCTTGAGTCCTCTCGACTAGTTATGGTGACGCCTCTAGAAACATTCTACAAACGGCCGTTGTCTCGAGATCTTCTGAGAGTCGTTAGGAGGCCTTTTGGTCGTGAAGAAGAGTAAGCTTCCGATTATGTGTGTTCTTTTTATCCACGAATATACTCATTTCCTTGTGGTTAAGCAATAGTGTCCTGGGACGACTAAAAGCCGGAGTGCCATCGAAACTATCACTCGTTTACTAAACTGCTTCAGTGCTGGGATTGTGTTTTTGTCCGTACCGTGGGAACATATACATATGTAATGGTACATTTCCGTAAATATTGTGTTCAGTTAGGTTAAGCATTTCTTTCTTTCTTTAAGCTCTCACTTATTACTGACTTAGTGCGGAAGTTGTTTTTCTCCCTTCTCCTCGACACTTTCCCTCTAACTATCATTTGAGTGAAGGTTAGCTGTGAGTCTGAATGGTAGTTTTAAGTGTATGTGACTGTGCCCTCAGCCAATAATTCGAGGATGTGTGCAAGTAACTTCTTGTAATAAATTTGAATTTTTACGTTCGTTTTCAATTACCCCCTCAAAGTGTATTTTATTGTCTGTATTGCTGGTAAACTTTACTCTTTAGCCTACAAGCTATCGTAGTAAAAGCAATTTTGTTGGAAGGCCCAGTAAACGCCTGGACAAATTATTTTAAATTTTAAAGTAAAAATAAGTGCTTTTTGTTAAATATCTCATCAGAATAACAGAGTTCCTAACATTTTGGCGACCTTGCCAGGATTAGTTACCAGCAATATAGCGATTAAGCACTTGAGGGGTTATAAGGAGATAAAAATTAGGTAATTGCTAATAGGTTTCACCCAAAGTAGGTAACATGGGTTCCCCAAAGGAAAACGTTGAGGGGGCGGCGATTCGTTTCTTAGAAGATGATGATTGGGAAAGAAAGCTGTATGATTTAAAAAGGGATGATTTGTGGTTCTTTGCAGACTTCTTTAGTTTGAGTCTCCCCACCGATATCAGGAAGGGTCCTTTGTTATGGGAGGTAGTTAAGGCTGTTAAAGCTTATAAAGAATCTATTTTGGAAGTTAGTCATAGTGAAGAAACCCCTGGTAGCAATGAAAAACAGGACAGTGTTAGTCAGGAACTAGCAGGGACGTCAGGTGACTTAAAGTTAGATATCTTGAGGGAACAGAGTAAAATAAAAGATTTGGAATTTAAATCCTTACAATTGCGAGCAGAGGAGAGGGCTAAGGATAGGCAACACGAAAAGGAGTTATTAGAACTTCAGATAAAGTTGAGTGGTGATAACAGTACCTATAAAAATAATAATTTCAACTTGATGACTGCAATAAAGTTAATTCCTTGCTTTATCGAAGAGGATGTGCCTGAATTTTTCACGGCTTTCGAACGTATTGCTATTAAACTCTCGTGGCCTCGAGATATGTGGACGACTTTAGTGCAATGTAAATTGAAAGGTAAGGCTCAGCGTGTATACAATACACTTAGTGATGAACTTTCCTCAGATTATGATATTGTTAAATCCATTATATTGAAAGCCTATGATCTCGTCCCAGAAGCATATCGGCAAAAATTCCGTGATTTAAGGAAAGATTTGGACACTACCTTTATTGAATTTGCCAGGAAGAAAGGACAATTTTTTGAGGATTGGCTAAGGAGTAAGGAGGTGGATAACTTTGATAAACTAAAGGAGCTCATCCTGATTGAGGAATTTAAGAGAATGGTATCTAAAGACCTTAAAATACATCTTGAAGAGCTCAAAATAGATTCTCTTCAAGAAATCGCAATTGCAGCTGACGAATATTCACTAGCTCATCGGCAGGAATCCGTGAAAAGGGAGATCAATTTTGGCAAGGAAGTTTCCCCCCACGACAATTTGAGAAAAAGTAATAAGCCAAAAGAAACAAGCTTTGTAGTCAAAGATGAAAATAACTACTCTGGCGTAGAGAACAAGGTCAGTAGTATAATACCGCGTAGTTTTTCCAATAGTAATAGATTTAGTAATAGAAGTACTACCGGTAGTAGTGACACTCTGGAGCGCAGGTCAAATATTACATGTTTTTGGTGTAGTCGAAAGGGGCATACCAAGGCAGAGTGTAGGGCAATGCAAAAATTCCTTGCTAGCCAAAACAGGGAAGCAATCAATCTGTTAACAGCTGAACAACCTTCAGAAGAAGAAACAAAGTGACTAAAATTTCGTAAGTATATCTCGAATGGGTCTATTTTCATTAACAGTGACAAGAGGCTAGGCAGAGGTATTAAAATTTTGCGTGACACGGGAGCCGCACAGTCATTAATTTTAAGAAAATCTGTGCCTCAGGGTTTTGTGTTTGCCAGTAATGATTTTGTGGTCTTGGGAGGTTTTCCAAATACATTAGTATCGTGCCCTCTTGAAACACTTTATTTAGAAGCTGATTATTTTAAAGGTAATGCAAAATTAGCAATAGTGGATACTTTGCCTATTCCTGGAATTGACTTGATTTTTGCTAATGATTTGGTGGTTGAAAATGAACTAAATGTTTTCCCAATTTTATCTTTGATAGAGAAAGACTGTCTTTGTGATGGCTCTTTGCCAGAGTTTGGTGATCCTGTTTCCATTGTCACTCGTTCTCGTTCAAAGGGGGTAGACTTAGAAGAAATGGATTTAGACTTAGAAAGTGTAAATAGACAGGTAACTGACTCTGTGACTAGTGGCAAATTGAGTAGTATAATTTTTGATGATGTCGACTGGGAACCCGAGGCCTTGAAGGAAGCCCAATCAAGGGAATTTAATGATGTGACTACTGAATCTGTTGTAAATGATTTCTCCAAACCTTATTTTGTTAAAGAAGATGGTCTACTATATAGGGTCAGTAGAGCAGTGGAAGCTCCTGCTGACCAGATAGAAGTGGTCCGTCAGTTGGTAGTTCCCGAGAAGTATCGGAAGAAATTGTTATGGTTGTCTCATGAGAACAATCTTGCCGGACATTTCGGTGTCCGGAAGACGTTTCAGAAGTTAGCCGAACATTTCTTCTGGCCTGGAATGCGCACAGATGTAAAAAAACATGTCCACTCTTGTAACACCTGCCAAATCGTGGGTAAGCCAAATCAAAAGGTACCTAAAGCTCCTTTAATTCCAATTCCTGCTGTCGGGGAACCCTTTAGGGAAGTCATGGTATAATGTGGTTGGTTCCGTTGCCCGCGAACACGCATGGCAATGAGTATATTTTGTCCATAATCGATAGGATGTCACGCTTCCCTGAGGCTATTCCCTTACGGAGAATAGGGAGTGAGAAAATCACGGAGGCATTAATTGTATTTTTTACTAGGTTTGGTTTTCCCAAGGTTTTGCAAACTGATTGCGGTACAAATTTTACCAGCAGAAACTTTAAAAGGAAGATGGAGGAGTTAGGAGTTAAACATACAACCTCGACTCCCTATCATCCTGAAAGTCAGGGTCAAGTGGAGAGGTTCCACCAAACTTTGAAGAGTGTTTTGAAGAAATTCTGTTTCGAGACTGGTAGCGAGTGGGACAAAGAATTGCCATATGCATTATTTGCTATTAGATCTATTCCAAATGAAACTCTTGGGTTCTCTCCTTTCAATCTAGTCTTTGGTCATAGTGTGAGAGGTCCTCTTGATGTGGTCAGGGAGCACTGGGAAGGGGAAACCCCGGAAATCAATGTACTGGACTATATTTCGAATTTGCAAGCTAAACTTCAAAATGCTTGGTCTTTTGCTAAAGAAAATTTGGCGAAAGGGCAAGCTGTAATGAAAAGTAATTACGACATAAAATCCAGACGCAGAGAATTTTCACCAGGTGACAGAGTTCTGGTTTTGCTTCCTATGCCTGGGAATCCTCTCAAGGCACAATTTTCTGGGCCGTGGAGAATTTTAAAGAAAATGAGTGAAGTAAATTACTTAGTGGAGACTCCTGGACGTAGGAGGAAGTCTCAACATTGCCATATAAATATGTTAAAACCTTATGTTAGTAGAAGTAGTGAAGAAGTAGAAGTAGAACCAATTTCTTTAGTTGATGTGGTTACCGAAGTTGATGAAAAATTGACGATTGGACCAAATATTTTATCAAATAATTCTGATGTCCTTAATAACCTTTCTTCGAAATTTCAGCATTTGGATCCAGATAAAGCTTCTTCCCTTGTTGACTTAATAAATCAATATAAAGACCTTTTTCAGGATGCACCGGGTTTGACTACTATTTTAGAACATGATGTAGACGTTGGGGACACCCCACCTATGAAACAATGCCCTTACAGGTTAAACCCCGTAAAGAGGGATATAGTTAAGGAAGAGGTTAAATACATGCTGGACCATAATTTGATAACTCCTAGCACTAGTCCGTGGAGTTCTCCTGTGGTTCTTGTAAAGAAGGAAGGTGGGCAAAATCGACTGTGTTTTGATTATCGTAAAATCAACGAGGTTACTAAAACAGATTCTTATCCTTTGCCTCGGGTGGAGGACTGTATCGACCGTATAGGATCCGCTAAATTCATCAGCAAGTTTGACCTATTAAAAGGGTACTGGCAGGTCGGTCTTACTCCTCGGGCAAGGGAAATTTCAGCTTTTGTGACGGGTGATGGACTGTATGAGTGTTTAGTTATGCCATTCGGAATGAAAAACGCAGCCGCCACCTTCCAGAGGTTGATGAACTTGGTAACCCGTGATTTGGAAGGATGTGTTGTCTACATAGACGATTTGGTGATCTACAGTGACGACTGGCCCACTCACATTAAACGAATTAAGGCACTGTTTGAAAGGCTTCGAAAAGCTGGTCTTGTTATAAATTTAAGAAAAAGTGACTTTGCTAGAGCCAAGGTTGTTTACCTAGGACATGAAATTGGACTGGGCGAAGTAGCTCCTAAAAAGGCGAATGTGGAAGCCATAACGATTTTTCCTGTCCCTACCAACCGGAGAGGTGTGAGAAGATTCCTCGGTATGGTAGGATATTACAACAGATTTATTAAAAATTTCTCTGACCTGGCCATTCCTTTAACTGATCTATTAAAGAAAAATGTAAAGTTTGTTTGGGATAGTAATTGTCAGGCGGCTTTTGAAAAGTTAAAAGGTGCCCTGACAAGCTACCCACTTTTGCGATCCCCCGATTTTTCTTTCCCTTTCTCTTTAGCTACAGATGCGAGCGACACCGGATTGGGTGCAGTGCTTCTCCAGAGAGACCAGGAAGGAATTAACCATCCAGTAGCTTTCTTCTCAAAGAAATTGTCACCAGCCGAGAGGAAATATTCGACAATAGAAAAGGAAGCCCTTGCTTTAATTAAAGCGCTAAATCATTTTAACATTTATTTATCAAATCACTTCTCCCAAATAGAAGTTTACATGGATCACAACCCATTGATTTTCATTAACCGTTTTAAGAACAAAAACTTACGAATACTTAGATGGAGTTTAGTACTCCAGGAGTACAACCTTATTATTAAGCATATTGCTGGCAGAAAGAATATTGTGCCTGATGCTTTGTCTAGGGTTTATGAGAGAGTGAATGGTCATTAGTGTTTACTTTGTATATATATATACATATTTTTTTTGGCATTGTCTAATTATTTTTTATTTCAGATTATGCTTAGTCTAATTATGTTCACCTTTTTTTTTTTGGAATAGTTTAGAATTTGCTTTGGTACTCTATTAATTATCTTTAAGTTTACCATTTCTTTTATTATTAATGTAAGTTCACAATTCAGTTTTTTCTAAAAAAAAAAATATTATTTTTTTTTTCTTATTGGTGGGGGGCTGTAATATCAGCTACTTAAATTTTATCTCGTGGCTCCATTAAAGTAAACATTTATTAATTGCTGTCAATATTTTATCAGTTCATTTGAGCCTCGAATTCTTGGTCCGAGTTTTGTATTGTTGCGCTTCCCCCACTGAATGTTATTTGCTAATTGGTACTCCGCCCATGAAAAGTTCTCTTTACTTTCATGTACGAGTGCTTCGGTAGTTTCATCTTCTGTCTCCTGCCACGTTGGACTGTTTAAGAGGCGATTTACATATTTTTCGTCTGGATGGAGGGAAGATTGCTTTCGGCTCTCCTGTAGAGAAGTTCTCGCCCTTTTTCACGGCCCGTTGATCAGTGTGGCGATCACCACCTTGCACCATTGCTCTGCTACATAGATTTTGTTGGAAGTCTTGCTTCGAGTGGACTCGTCTGCTGCTGATGCATCAATGTCCTTGGATGCATACACCTGACCCCCTTTTGTGACTGCGATTGCGTTCTCGTGCTTCCAAGTGTACCGAGACCATCGTCATCGTCTACGTCTTGAGTCCTCTCGACTAGTTATGGTGACGCCTCTAGAAACATTCTACAAACGGCCGTTGTCTCGAGATCTTCTGAGAGTCGTTAGGAGGCCTTTTGGTCGTGAAGAAGAGTAAGCTTCCGATTATGTGTGTTCTTTTTATCCACGAATATACTCATTTCCTTGTGGTTAAGCAATAGTGTCCTGGGACGACTAAAAGCCGGAGTGCCATCGAAACTATCACTCGTTTACTAAACTGCTTCAGTGCTGGGATTGTGTTTTTGTCCGTACCGTGGGAACATATACATATGTAATGGTACATTTCCGTAAATATTGTGTTCAGTTAGGTTAAGCATTTCTTTCTTTCTTTAAGCTCTCACTTATTACTGACTTAGTGCGGAAGTTGTTTTTTCTCCCTTCTCCTCGACACTTTCCCTCTAACTATCATTTGAGTGAAGGTTAGCTGTGAGTCTGAATGGTAGTTTTAAGTGTATGTGACTGTGCCCTCAGCCAATAATTCGAGGATGTGTGCAAGTAACTTCTTGTAATAAATTTGAATTTTTACGTTCGTTTTTCAATTACCCCCTCAAAGTGTATTTTATTGTCTGTATTGCTGGTAAACTTTACTCTTTAGCCTACAAGCTATCGTAGTAAAAGCAATTTTGTTGGAAGGCCCAGTAAACGCCTGGACAAATTATTTTTAAATTTTAAAGTAAAAATAAGTGCTTTTTGTTAAATATCTCATCAGAATAACAGAGTTCCTAACATATATATATATATATATATATATATATATATATATATATATATATATATATATATATATATGTGTGTGTGTGTGTGTGTGTATGAACTTTGAGTATCTGACATATAACATCTATACACCATGTAGGTTAATGTTTTAATAAACGTTTGAATATCATAAAGGTCTGATGTCGCACCTCTGTCAATGAACGTTTAAATTGAATGAAACAAGATATCTAATATTAACTTACGGTAAATGAACTTTGGAATTTAATGAACCTTTAATTAGTCTTTGGGGGTGATCATTAACCTCTGTTGCTCCTTCAGACCAACAAGCCTGTAACGTCTTTATTGGGGTATGGAATCATGTTAGTATGCAATATGAATACAGATCGACAAGCGAACGTACGAGCCTTCACGTGTTCAATTTACATACCCCTTGATTCCTGTTATATCAGGATATGGCTAAATGAGGAGGATATAAATCTAATAAAACCATTCGAGTCAAAAGGAGTTTCGTCAGGTTTGCAAAAACATGATTATGATATTTTTTTCCTTAGTTTTTATAGAATCTAATTAAACTTTCTGTGTAGAAGCTCTGGGGTGAATTTTTGTGTTTGGATATATTTAAAAATGTAGCTATGAGCTTATCCATTCCTGAATATGTTGTGATGATTTTCCTAAAATTACTTAATTTTCGGATATGAAATTTAGTTTTTTTACAGTAAGAATTAAAAGAATCTTGATTATGTTATTTTTAATACTGTTATAAAGTTACTTGCCTTTGTTTAACTATGCAGAAAAATCTTGATTATCCTTCGATATTCCGTCGATAGAGCTTTTGTTATGTATAATATACACTAAAACTTCAAGATACATTTAACGGGAATATTCCGATATTGGAAATCTTAAAGCAAAGCAACAGAGCAAATTAAAACAAAATTTGGTGCTGAAAACCTGCGTTATGTGACGAGTAACATTTTATTAGTACATTAAAAGTAATGTTATGGATGTGAAGGGAAACCCAATAGTGTATAGTCTGCCGTGATACCTTTCTAGTGCTCCTGATACTGGATAATAATCTCTCTCTCTCTCTCTCTCTCTCTCTCTCTCTCTCTCTCTCTCTCTCTCTCTCTCGTGGTTATTTTCTCGCACAGCACTGGGGTAGTCAATAAAGAGGTTGAGAGAATAATGAGTATACATGATATATGATGGTTATATAACTGTTGGTTAAGGTTATGAGCAAGAGCTTTTGATATAATGAGGAACCTGACACACTGTTATTAGACCACAGTTTGATGGCGTAGTTATTGCTCGAAGATAATCCGGTGTTTCAAATCATACGGCGGCATTGTTCAAAGATTCTTCTTACGTGGTCTTATTTATTGAAGTATGGGTAAGTGGTTTCTACTAGCATATTTTAACATTTTTATTTTTTCCCTCAAACTTCGCCTATTTGTATATATTATATATATATAGATATATTATATCATTATATATATATATATATATATATATATATATATATATGTGTGTGTGTGTGTGTGTGTGTGTGTGTGTGTGTGTGTATGTATGTATAATGATTGCGCCGCCTTTCTTTATTTAGAGGAAGTCTTAGGCTGGTATTATTCATTATCTTGTTGAAGAATTACGAACTCTGTACCACTCCTTTAACAACACCACTTCCTCTCTCTTCCTGTTTGAGGGGTCTGAAGTTTGCTTTCTCAAGTAAAATGAATGTTTTTTAGCAGTTACCGTGGAACTAAGTGTACTCTTGTTGATGTTATGTTTTCTTACGGGACTACTTTCCCTACCCGTAGATTGGTCTTGGGCAATCCCTGTAATATATTCACAATGCGTTATACAGGATACTCGCTGCCGTGAAGGTCATCAGTGTTTCAAAGATGGATCGTATTCTAGCACGATTCTTTAGGGAATTTTCAGAGTAGCTTTTGTTGCTACTGAAGTGCCTGAAGGTACTCAACTCTCAGCATCCTCAAAATTATATCTTATTGGTGCTTAGTTACCGTCTTTGTGAGACTTCAGAGAATCCTTTGCTGCTGTTAACAGTATATGTAATTTCCGCAGTATTCAGCGCTTCATTTCTTTATGGACTCCCTTCTCCTCTTGGGAGGACGGCAAGATATAGAAGAGGTCGCTTCTTTCGTCAAGTGTCACAACCTTATTTACAATATCTTTTTCCTCTTTATCAAGCAGCTTCTACATTTAAGGCCAAACGTTTAGTTTCAAATGCCTCCAAGTAAGATAACCTGGTTGTCTACTCTCCCATCCAGTTTTTTGTTGAAAGATAACGAAACCCAACCTCTATCCTCTTCCTCTAGAACATTATAATTACTTTAGGTATGATTCTTCTCTTGAGGCATCCTTGGCAAAACTGAAGCAGTCAGTTTGCTTAATCAGAAGAACCTAGCCTCAACCAAGCTATAGATCTGCTGCAAGGTGACCCCAGTATCTACTTTTAATAGTTGCAGTTGCTGCCATTGATACTCGAGCTGAAGAAAAGATCTTATTCTCACAAAGCCACAACATACAAACACATCTCTCTCTTACTACGCTACGATTAGTAGGTCTTTGACTTCTTGATTCAATAAGACCTTCCTTTATATAAAATTGTTGTTCTCTAGCTCTTTTTCTTGTACATTCCTTTCCCTGGTTCCCCATAGACTGATGAAGATTAAGTTTTTCAGTCCTTCAATACCATAGTTTTCCAGGGCTTATTCCATTTTCTATTTACTTGGATAAAATTTGAAGTTTTGAGGTGGGTGCACATAGTTATGAAGGCAATACTGAAGTAATGCATTTAGCAAATAAAAATGGTTCTTATGTAAATTGCTGAGCACCATGCATCTTAAGTTGAAATTTTTAGACTTAATTATAGTTGTTAAATACTTAGTTCATCTTTAGTCCATTGTTTTCTTTTGTCTATTTCATCCAATTTTATTTTGTATATCGTCTTATCGATAAAGCTATTTCATCTTTTTCTGACCTTAAACTCGCTATGGAAAATCATGGAAAAATCTATCATTACACAGTACAAGACAGCGTTTCACTGGTGTGCTACGGGTCTTTACTTTTAAACAGAAGCTAATAAATGAACTTGCAAAAATAAAACGCAGTTGAAATGAAAAAACGTTTTGCCAGTCCTCAAATAAGATTCCTATCTTGACAGCGAGACAGATAGCGGAGTGACAGCAATAGGATATAAGCCAACCGGAACAATCCAACTTGATGTTCAGATATGTCTTTATTGTTTAGGCAATGTCTGTAAGCTTCGTGATGAATCATTGTTGTCATGGATGAGGCAGAAAAATTGATGGTTAACACCATAACTAATGTGGCAGCTTGTGAAGGAGTGTTTGCCTTGAAGAAAGCATTTTAGTATGGAAAAGAATATTTATTCCGTTATCCCAAAATGCTGGTATAACATTAAATATCACTGTCAACTTTTTTCCAACAAATTCTGTTGGGTTAGAATTTTTATTAATTTTCTGAATTCGGAAAATGATTTCATTAGTTTATTCGGACAAATCTTTCGCATTTTAATCCATATACAATCGGTTCACTTCACTTTTGTATTTTGCCCTTCCTCAGTATCTTGCTGACCAGAACGCTTTTGTACTCTGAAGATACCGTTAATTTTCACTCCACTTTACTTCAAATTTATGTGATTTTATCATAAAAATCTATTAGAGTTGTTCATATTTTAACTTGACGAAATTAACTGAATGTAAGACAGTTTGGATTACTAAAAAAAGTTGACGTATTGTTTTATCTTGGAATACTAACTAAAAGGGCCAAAGCTCTGTAGCTTTGCTTTATAATAACGTCATGGCATTGAGCTTTGCTCCAGATTTCCCACATACAGTATGTTAAATTCAAGGTAGTCTCTGCTATTTGTGCTATGTTCAATTTTAGTTAATATATTTTTAATTTCTACCTCGTCTCTCGATTAAAGCAAAACCTTAATTTCATTGTAAACTTGATATTATTGTCAGTGTCATCGCGAAAAATAAGGCACTGAATTAGGAACTTGTACATTCATCTTATTCATTTGATGGATTCGCTGTGTAGCTTACCTCATCATTTGGATGAGTGCAATGCCTCTCTCTCTCTCTCTCTCTCTCTCTCTCTCTCTCTCTCTCTCGATCCTTTCTTTCTTTCTCTCTGTCCCGCTGTCTCGTAATTTTGGAAACCGGTAATATCCATTTGCTAATGACGGTCGTGCTAGAGGGTTGGTAGGTATAGATGATAGATGACGACGTTCCAGGCAGGGGTGTTACTATAAGGAGGCGCGCCAAGGCCTCAATCTGCAGACCATTCGATTGGAATTATCGGGGTGATGAACGAAGAGAAAAGATCAATAGATACCAACAAAAGGTTATCAATACTCTTCCATCCGATAGCCGACGGTGTTTTTGTTTCCCGGTGGCTTTGCGTGACCACTTCGCTCGATAAGTCCATAGTGAGATTCGGGTTTTTTCCACTTCATTTTTATTTCTTTATCCCTCCGTATTAGTCCTGAATTGGCGGTACTCTTCTGCGATTCAACGGAGGGATTTATCTGTCAGTTTAGTTTTCGGGTTTGTGGCTGTCATTCATCAGTTTTGTTTTGGGATATTTTGTAACTTCATGTTTCACTTATATGCTCATGGTTCTATCTAGCTTTTTGAGAAGATTCATTGGCTTACGAATATTTTAAATTGAAACATTACGTGGCAATTGCTTTATACTTGTATTTTCTTAAGTTACAGTCATTTGTAGATATGTTGGTTTCATGACGAGGCTAATACGGTTTTATTTTACCTCTAAATCGTAAAACCAGTGTGGGAATTCCCCGTCTCTTTTTCATCAAGTGGATTTTTTTTGTAAGAGGTGGCAAATATGTTTTTATTTTCCCTTCCTTTTTAAAGATCTTACCAGACTTCATTCGATTCCATTCCTCTGCTATTGAGAGAGAGAGAGAGAGAGAGAGAGAGAGAGAGAGAGAGAGAGAGAGAGAGAGAGAGAGAGAGAGAGAGAGAGAGACGAGAGAGAGAGAGAGAGAGAGAGAGAGAGGAGAGAGATTTTTAAGTATGATACCGTTACATATGGACTGAAGTGTGAGCCGAGATGGTTTTATCGTGCAGGTTAGCAGAAAACAGATTGATGAAAAGGTGTTACGAAGTGGAAGCCAAAGAAAAGGAGAACTTGATGGATGGGCTTTAGTGGTAGAAAGGTACAGCCCTTTAACACGGAGGAATCCCCAGGGTTCATACATAAACGAAGAGTGGCAGAGCTTACATGGAGTGTTGATAGAATGTTAGTGATGCCTCTATGGTATTGCGTGAAGGATCATTTTAGGCTAGAATTATCTGGCAGTTTCTTTCTTCATTTAGTGGTTAGGGACGCCTCAAAGATGTGGTTTTGTCATTATTTTCAGAAAGGAAATTTTCGAGAAAAAAAATTCATACCTGTATTTATACTCTCTCTCTCTCTCTCTCTCTCTCTCTCTCTCTCTCTCTCTCTCTCTCTCTCTCTCTCTCTCTCTCTCAGAAGAATGAGTGAATGAAGATAAAAACTCGGTTATCTACCGGGAAGTACTTGGCGCTCTCTGAATCGATGTTGAGTTTTTGTCAGAGATTCTTGTATGCCATTCTTCATGTACGCTATGTAGCAAATACATTTGACACTTAAAAAAAAAATCTGGAACTGAACATTCTAAATATGGAAAATCAATGTGAGACGCACCTATAAAACTAGCCTTTGTCAACTATCATGTTGATAGTAAGGTTTTTATAAAACGGACCTTGCTAGCTTTAATCATGTTTAAGAACGCGAATAGCTACAACTTCATGGCTAAATCTCATGAACGTCACTGTAATGTGGCAGTGCAGGTATAAAAGGGTCATTTGGTTGTTTTTATTAGGGGTTGCTCTAGGAGCAAGAGCCCGTGGTGGAATAAGGTCAGCTAAATCTACAACAACATCGTTGGTTATTCAACAGAATGTTTTACCCTTAGATTTTTAATTCAATTTCGAAAATAACCAAACAGTGTTGACTGGACAAAAAAATATTTCTAATCATGTCATGTTTATGACATGGTGACCCACGGTATTTTAATTCTCCCGTGTACACTGGATTTTCTAGACGGGGTTTTAGTGATCGACAGGAATAACAAGGCTCTTACATGATGGTCATCAAATCAATGTATTGGCAACGCTAAATTTAGTCAGTTCTTTGGACCTTGGGATGAATGATCACTATGAGATGATCTGCGGCTGCTACCTCTTCCCGACACGTGCACACTAAAATGGAAGGGTAATGCCTTTCTAAGCCATCTTTTCGAGGGAAAGATGCACTGACGCATACAGACAAACATATGAATACCTGTCTGTCTGTCTGCTGTATGTATGTATGTGTTTGAAAGTAGAAAATCTGTCTAATGTAAAATTAGTTACAAACTTTTGTACACACACACACACACACATATATATATATATATATATATATATATATATATATATATATATATATATATATATATATATAGATATATATATATATATATATATATATATATATATATATATATATATATTAGTAACCCTTTAACATTCACCAGGGGTTTCAATTATTTGAAACCGTTTTTCTGATGTCCTTAGTCTCTTTTTACCCTCAAGAGTAAAACAGTGTTGGAAAAAATGGTCATGTTCCATTCTCTTCTGAGAGCTATTTCAACCTTCATTTTATTGCCATCTTTAGGCCTGCATGAGATCTACAGTTGTACCAAACTCCAACAAATAGGTGAACACGGTAAAAAAATTTAAAACAAGAATCTGTATAAAGTTTTACAAATCCCAATGGTTTTTTATGGTTTACAGTAGAATTTTCTTCTGCTGGAGCGGAAAGCATAGTCAGAAGTCATCTGAATGTTTAATGTGGTTGATTCAGTCTGATGTTTACTGTTTCAGCAACCACAACCTCCGGGTGAATGATGTCTGTGTCTCCGATAAGACCCTTTAAAAGCTATTCCTTGTCGTTTACATTCACGAAATGTTGGTAGAAGGTCCCATTTTTGTGATGGGCTTGAAGCCATCGTGTTCGAAATGTAACTCCTTTTGAGAGGTTGGCATGCCTTGTCCAAACACTTCAATTTGTCAACGCACTTGTCCTGATTCCTTGGATCCCCTGCGGCTGAATACTTTAAGCAATACTCACTCGTAGGGCCTCTTTTACGTTACTTCGAGGGCAATGATCCTCTGAGGGGCGTCAGCTTCCTGTCTGTAATTTGTCTTACAGTTAGTCTGACATAAATTGAATATGTTTTTCCGTTGGTTTATCTAATGTTCTGGTTTGTTTGGAGCTCCTGCATTTTCCTTTTCATCATGTCCTCATTCATACTTCTGGGGAATCTGGTTTACGCCAACATTCGCGTCATTCGATCAAGTCCTTGAGGACAATCTTCTAGTTACTGGAGTGAGAGGGTGACCGTCTGATGTAGATGAAACTGTGCACTCCTCACATACATCGATAATTTTTCTCCTTTAGTAATTTCACCTAAATTTTATTTTGGGATTGCAAGCTTTTTATGAGTTGGCAACGTTGTAAGGTGATTTGAATGCGAATCCATAAGATAATTCTTTGTTTTTTACCTTTTTGATTTTCGTGAATATTGCTCTTTAGATTTTTTTTTTGCGCACAAGAGTATTTTCAAGTATTTTCAGAATGGCGGTTTAAACTTTAATAGATTTCTGTATGAAAATGGAGATATATGCATATTCGAATCTTGTGAAACTACAAGCAAACTTTTTCCTCATAAACATCTGTTATCTGCGGTACAGAATATAAATATAACACTCTAGTGTCGGTAAATTAATTGACAGTGGTGTTTTTAGGCACGTGGTACATGTACTGAAAGAAGTAACAGCCATGCATTGATTTTCCTCTAATATATGCATTCGACTCGACAGAACTTAAAACGGACGTCAGTTTGATCACCTGTGGTCTTAGGCAATGTGCGGAGGGTGGGACAGTCAGTCCCCTTCACGAGGAGAGAGGAAAGTTCCCCTCCACCTGTAGTAGGTGTTCGATTCCGATGAATTGGTTTTTCTACCAAATTAAGCGAATTTTCTTAGGTATTTAATTGAATCTACGCGTCAGTTGCATTTCAATTTGAATTTCAATTTAAATTTAAATTGGATTATATATATATATATATATATAATATACTATATATATATATATATATATCATATATGTATTCTATCTATATATACATACATATTATAAAATGCATATGTATGTAAATGTATGATGTATGTATGTGTGTATGTGTGTGTATATGTACGTATGTATATATATATATATATATATATATATATACACACATATATATCTACATATATTTATACTTTGTGGTTATTCTTGAAACCAAAACAGTGTGGGATGATTAATTAGTGTTCTATGGAAATTCTAACGAGGACAAATGTCTAAGAGTCCTGACACATAAGGAAGATGGTAAAGAAATTGATCTTACTATGATACATTCGCATCATGGTACGTTCATTCATAGGAGATTCCGTCCAGGATGAATAGATTCCTTCTTGCCTTTATGCTGGCACTGATGTTATATTCGCACGCTGTGAATGCCGTCGTATTTTTTCCGAATTTGTATTGGCCAGTAATTATTAGCGTGCAGGTGTGCTCAGCACTAATATCTGCGATCGGCTTGTCGCAGGTGTTCCGAGTCATGCTTAGAAAGTGGTTGAACTTCGGACGATTTGTGTGTGCGCGCGCGCGTGCTTTGGAGTCCATAATTAAGCCTTATTTTCCAGTTATTTTGTTCTCAAACATTACATTTATGTGCAATAACGTGTTTCAATATCGCTACATGTAGTATATGCTTTTATAAATGGTTGTTAAGTGCACTTTATAAGAGTTGGATTATTTAAATATTGCGCATTCCTTGGCTTTAAAAAGGAGATATTTTTCAGGGTATTCTTTAATTTTTTTGAATCATGCGGTAATTATACTGGTGTGGCGAGGACATGACTTTAAAAAGATCTTTACCAGTCTTTTCAAAGTTAAGGGAGTGAGATAAACTCTTTTAAGAACTTTAAATTTAGAACACCGATGTCACTTGCATTGGTAGGGAGAGAAATTTGTTTTACTGAGCTTGGAAGTTACAAACGCCTATGCACCATTGAGCAATGTAATAATCTTGACCTTGATCAGGTGGTCACTTTGTTAGTATGTTGGTTGGTGGTGTTTTAACACTTAATTGTCTGATATGACACTTCTGGGTTACTTGACATACGAGTATCTCGGGTACAGACTTTTTGTATTTTTTTGCATGATTATTTGTTTGATAATTAATAGATATTTCAGCTTTCCTATGAAAGCCTATTTGGAAATTGCAGCAGCGTTCTTGTCTTGTTCTGCTGAATTGTGTGAAGAATTTGAAAGTTATTAATCATAACAATGTTAATGATAAAGACAACCCTCAAATACGCACTTTCTCACTCACGTTTGAAAACTTACGGATTGGTATGTGCAAACAGTTTTGCAGAGATTAGTTTCTTTGATTTTTTAATAAAATTTTATACGTTTTCCTCATTTTAATTTTTATTTGGGATGTCTGTTTTAAATTATATAATTTCGGCTCTAAGCCAATTTTCCACCTCGAGGTACTAGATGAGCAATGAATGTTAAGTCTTGCTTTTTGACCATGTAAGGTTCAGTACCACAAGTTTTTTTGCTTTTGTTTTTGGTTTTTCCTCCTGTTGAGACCGAATTGTGGAATGACCTACCTGATCTTGTTTGACTCATTAAAACTTCAGAAGTTCAAACTTTGTGCAATAGGATTTTTGTTAGGAAGGTTGACATGCGTCTTACTACATAGTATTATTGTGAAATGTTTGTTTGACTTGTTTGTCTTATATATTTTACTTGTGATTTAGCCTAAAATTTTATACTTTTATTTCTTCGTTTATTCTTTATTTCTAAATTTCCTTTAAAGTTTTTTTATTTTTATTTCATCGTTTATTCTTTATTTTTAAATTTCTGTTTCTGTACTGGGCTGCTTTCGAGATTGGAACCATTTGGGTTATGCCATAATGCTTTTACAACTAGGATTGACTTTCAGTAATAATAATAATAATAATAATAATAATAATAATAATAATAATAATAATAATAATAATAATAATAATAATAATAATAATGTGGCGCCGTGGAGGAGTGGGTTAGGTCGTCAATAGACTTAAGTCAAGTTAAGCAACATTGGCTCTGGTCAGTCGTTGGATGGGTGACCGCTCTCCTCGGCGTTGATTCCTTGGGAAAGGATCTTTACCATAATTTTCTCAGTCTACTCAGCTGTAAATGAGTACCTATCCCTGATGGGGTAGGGTCCAGCTATGGGTTAAATAGCAAAACTCAGCAATGATGGAAAGAAATGAAGGATTAAACGACAACGACGTAAATGGAACCTCTGGCAACAGAGGAGCTTCGTCCGGCAACCAGGTATTCAACCCAATTGAAGGGGAAGACGGTCAGGTACTTGGAGGTCGTCATCCAGCAACTGATCACCACAACGACAATAATCAACAGCCTGAGATTGGAGCTACAGAGGCAAAAAGGAAGAAATGGACAAGAGAAGAAAATAAGGAAATATGGAGATGCTACATCAGAAGCAACCCGACGGAGAGAGGATATAGAAGAAGATTGGTCAACATCTGGAATGAGAGGAATAACACCCCCCAAACAGAGCAGAGGCAGGCAGACCAAGCAAGGAACATAAAGAAAAAGAACTGGCTCTCCCCAACAGAAAGAGAAGAACTGGAAAGGGAAATGTCACACGACAACGAATTACACGAAGACGAACTGAGAGACGATGCCACAGAAGACGACAGGGAGGATGAGGTATCAAACAACGACACACGAAGAAACACCGACGAAGTAACAGAGAGGACGGAATGGGTAGAAAAGATTAGACAATGGATGGAGCCAGATACAGAGAGAACAAAGATCCCCTCCATGAAAGCCTACAACACCAAGAAATTAAGGGAGAAAACAAGTGAGGTCAATGAAATACTGGGCATAATACAGACCACCAGTATCACAGAAACAAATAACTTGACATATGCAGGAGCAAGATTAGTAGCAGAACTGATGGGAATTCGAACACCAACCAACCCAACAGCAACCAAAACAGCAACCTCCTTGGAAAAGGCGCCTGGAAAAGCAAATCATGGTGATGAGATCTGACTTGAGTAAACTGAAAGAGATGGCAGAAAAAAGGCTAAGAAGCAAGAAAACAAGGGAGGAAGAATCAACGAGAAATACAAAGTACAAGAGAGGGGATTAAACAACACAATAGAAGATGTAAAACAGAGGCTTAAGGCCAAAGCACATAAGATCCAACGGTACATGAACAGGAATAAGGGATACCAACAGAACAAACTATTCGGAACCAACCAGAAAAGACTATACAGCCAACTAAGAGGGGAAGACAACCACCCAGAAATTCCCGAAGCCGAACCAAGTAAGAGACTCTGGGAAAACATATGGAGCAATCCGGTATCACACAACAAACATGCAACATGGCTCCAGGAAGTCAAGGAAGAAGAAACAGGGAGAATAAAACAAAGATTCACAGAGATCACGACAGACACAGTCAGACACCAACTAAAGAAAATGCCAAACTGGAAAGCCCCAGGTCCGATGAAGTCAATGGATACTGGCTCAAAAACTTTCAAGGCCCTACACCCACGAATAGCAGAACAACTCCAGCATTGTATCTCAAATCACCAAGCACCCAAATGGATGACCACAGGAAGAACATCCTTAGTACAAAAAGACAAGAGTAAGGGAAATATAGCCAGTAACTACAGGCCTATCACCTGCCTACCAATAATGTGGAAGTTACTAACAGGTATCATCAGTGAAAGGCTATACAACTACCTAGAGGAGACAAACACCATCCCCCACCAACAGAAAGGCTGCAGAAGGAAGTGTAGGGGCACAAAAGACCAGCTCCTGATAGACAAAATGGTAATGAAGAACAGTAGGAGAAGGAAACCAACCTAAGCATGGCATGGATAGACTATAAGAAAGCCTTCGACATGATACCACACACATGGCTAATAGAATGCCTGAAAATATATGGGGCAGAGGAAAATACCATCAGCTTCCTCAAAAATACAATGCGCAACTGGAATACAATACTTACAAGCTCTGGAATAAGACTAGCAGAGGTTAATATCAGGAGAGGGATCTTCCAGGGCGACTCACTGTCCCCACTACTCTTCGTAGTAGCTATGATTCCCATGACAAAAGTACTACAGAAGATGGATGCCGGGTACCAACTCAAGAAAAGAGGCAACAGAATCAACCATCTGATGTTCATGGACGACATCAAGCTGTATGGTAAGAGCATCAAGGAAATAGATACCCTAATCCAGACTGTAAGGATTGTATCTGGGGACATCAGGATGGAGTTTGGAATAGAAAAATGCGCCTTAGTCAACATACAAAAAGGCAAAGTAACGAGAACTGAAGGGATAAAGCTACCAGATGGGAGCAACATCAAACACATAGATGAGACAGGATACAAATACCTGGGAATAATGGAAGGAGGAGATATAAAACACCAAGAGATGAAGGACACGATCAGGAAAGAATATATGCAGAGACTCAAGGCGATACTCAAGTCAAAACTCAATGCCGGAAATATGATAAAAGCCATAAACACATGGGCAGTGCCAGTAATCAGACACAGCGCAGGAATAGTGGAATGGACGAAGGCAGAACTCCGCAGCATAGATCAGAAAACCAGGAAACATATGACAATACACAAAGCACTACACCCAAGAGCAAATACGGACAGACTATACATAACACGAAAGGAAGGAGGGAGAGGACTACTAAGTATAGAGGACTGCGTCAACATCGAAAACAGAGCACTGGTGCAATATCTGAAAACCAGTGAAGACGAGTAGCTAAAGAGTGCATGGGAAGAAGGACTAATAAAAGCAGACGAAGACCCAGAAATATACAGAGACAGGAGAAAGACAGAAAGAACAGAGGACTGGCACAACAAACCAATGCACGGACAATACATGAGACAGACTAAAGAACTAGCCAGCGATGACAGTTGGCAATGGCTACAGAGGGGAGAGCTAAAGAAGGAAACTGAAGGAATGATAACAGCGGCACAAGATCAGGCCCTAAGAACCAGATATGTTCAAAGTACGATAGACGGAAATAACATCTCTCCCATATGTAGGAAGTGCAATACGAAAAGTGAAACCATAAACCACATAGCAAGTGAATGCCCGGCACTTGCACAGAACCAGTACAAAAAGAGGCATGATTCAGTAGCAAAAGCCCTCCACTGGAGCCTGTGCAAGAAACATCAGCTACCTTGCAGTAATAAGTGGTACGAGCACCAACCTGAAGGAGTGATAGAAAACGATCAGGCAAAGATCCTCTGGGACTATGGTATCAGAACGGATAGGGTGATACGTGCAAACAGACCAGACGTGACGTTGATTGACAAGGTCAAGAAGAAAGTATCACTCATTGATGTCGCAATACCATGGGACACCAGAGTTGAAGAGAAAGAGAGGGAAAAATTGGATAAGTATCAAGATCTGAAAATAGAAATAAGAAGGATATGGGATATGCCAGTGGAAATCGTACCCATAATCATAGGAGCACTAGGAACGATCCCAAGATCCCTGAAAAGGAATCTAGAAAAACTATAGGCTGAAGTAGCTCCAGGACTCATGCAGAAGAGTGTGATCCTAGAAACGGCACACATAGTAAGAAGAGTGATGGGCTCCTAAGGAGGCAGGATGCAACCCGGAAACCCACACTATAAATACCACCCAGTCGAATTGGAGGACTGTGATAGAGCAAAAAAAAAAAAAAAAATAATAATAATAATAATAATAATAATAGTTCGGATTGTTTAGTTGTAAAATCATCAGTAGACATATTTCCAAATTTAGGGAAGTCATAAAGGTGTTGTAAGCGATCGTGAACAAATATCGTATTGTGTGAAAGATGATGTTCTCATTATTTCCTTGTGATATTTCACCTAGTAAGATTCATGGAATAATAGTTAATACTTGATTCTTAAATGTACGACAGATTTTTTTTTATGTTAGAAGGTTACAGTCTAGGTAACTGATATTCTTTCAAGGATAAGAACAAGAACATGAATATGGGTTTGAAATTAAGAGCCTCTGAGACACCTTACACTGTCTCAGATCATCATTTACACAAAACTAGTCACTCTCCTTATTACAACCAGTAACTGATAACTCGTTTCCATCACAAATAGTTTCTATAACATACATATTCGTGATATGAGTGAACACAATCATTGTTTCTAAAACGGTATACCCGTGAAAGCTTTATAATAATTTTCACTTTTTGAAATATGACAAAGTTAGTGTTATGAAACGGGTTTGAATTGACTTATAATAATTTTCACTTTTTGAAATATTACAAAGTTAGTGTTATGAACAAGTTTAAAATCACTCTTCATCTAGAAATAGACATTAAAACCTGTTTTATCAATTATGCTAAATCAATAAGATCCTTTTCCATTTTACAGTCTTAATTTTTAAAATTTTGTAGGCGAAGGCCAATGAACAGGGACCTAATAATCTCTCGAGATTAGTCCTGAAGGAGAAACAGAGACGAGGGCACAAGGAATAGATAGGTCGACTGTACATGAAAAGGATTAATTTAGGATTCAGGAATCAAGCAGGGAGAGAATTCCAAAGTCTGGTACTAATGGGAAAGAAAGGCCTCGAGTTGAGCATTCTGAGGACCGCTGCCCTCAAACAGTAAATTATGAAATGTTAACTGAAATTTAGTAACTCATTTAACTTATCTTAAACTGATATCTAGTGCCAGTCAAATGAACAGTTGAATGGTAATTGATATTTTGTATTTCCTAATCTATAATTGTCGTTATTGGTAATAACTATATAAGTAAATAAATCTGACTAGTTAGTAGTAGAATTGTCTGGTACGTGTAGAAAAAAGATGTTGGTGAAGTGTTGATTGAAAAGCTTTTTGGTTGGAAGGCGTTTCTTAGATATATTAATATATACATTATCTTATATATCTTAATATATCTTCATAGCCACTAGTGAATAAAATTCTGTTCTGCTGACATAAGTTTTTAATTGGGTCTGAGAAAGAAATCAAAGTTATTGGATGGAATTGGAAATGAAAATGGATTCGGATACAAAGCCTGAGTTTTTTTTGTCGGGTCTCGGGTCCTTTTGCCGTTAGTTCTGAAAGAGATTAGTTAAAAACGCTTCCTGAAACTTTTCAATTTTGAGGGCTCTTTTTGTATCAGCTCTTGCAATTTTTAAGATGTAAATGATTAAAAAACACCCCTCCCTCAGAAGTTTTAATAGTTAACGATTCTGGATTTTAGAGGAACGCACACGTTCTGTCTCATAATAAGTATTTCCATCGTTTTGTTGCTTAATTGTCAGTCAACGTTTTCAAATTTCATGAACTGCTTTTTTAAACTCCTTTAGTCTTTGCGTATTTTGTAGAAATCCATTTATTTATATTTTTGCTGTGTAGTTTTGTTCTTTTTTCTTCCTTAAGTTATCATATTGTGAGATGGCTGTTATCTTCTCTGACAATGGATATCATTCTTCAAAAGAATATTTCAAATCAACCATGCCTTTTTAAATTTTTTACAAGTTTTGTGCTATTTTTTCACCAGCATCTGTTTCAGGTTTGGAAACAATTTATTTTTGATCTGACCATTACTGGTAAACTTCCTTCGTCCTCATGGTTACCAAAGAGTCCATTTTAGTTTCAGTGTATTATCGTTATCATTGCTTTAACAAACAAAACTGTTAACACAGTATATAAGGAGTTACCTTTATGGCTCATTACAGAGTCCTTGATTTGGAAACCTATGCAGTTGAGAAGTTTATTTCTATTTTCCACGTGATTGTTTGATTTCCATGGTATGCAACTAGAAGGAATAATTCGAATGAGACGCCGTAACTCGAGTCAATTAGGTAAATTCTCGGGTACTTTTTAAATAATTAGCTTACGCATCTTTCATGGCCTTTGATGCTTGGTGAGTAGCGCCCTTGTCTTTCACTTGAAAAGGCTTCAATTCATTTCTATTGCTCGCGTGATTGTATACGTCCCTTATATTTAATTAAAAAGGATAACTGGAATGAAATATTATGAGTTGAATTACTGGTGGGTCGGGAAGTCGGTTAAAAAACTCGGTAGTACACAAGGTGTGCAGCTTGTTCACGGTTCAAGTGATTCCTTAGGAAGTATTTAGGTCTCAACATCTTTCATGTCCTTTGTGACTGGAGAGTTCTGGGCTCGTTCCCGATGTGAAATGGAAGTATATTATTATTATTATTATTATTACGTTTCAAAATTAATATAATATTCTTACGTTTCAAAATAAAAGCGAATATGCATATGGAACAAACCTAACAGACTACTGACTCGCGAAAGGTGAAGAAAAGAGACAGACTGAAACATCAAACCAATTATGAGAAACTGCTGCATATAAGATGTTTGTGCTAGAAAACTCAAGAACGTCTTGAACGTCAGAATTGAGCGATGAATTCCAGCTCTAATTTGTCGGAGGGTTTGGAGGACTTTCATTTGCATTGATTTCGGTTGAGGCGTCGCGCCGTGCATGGCCGAAGCCGTATGTCACCTTGCATCGACTGGAAATGAGAAGATGGATGACGAAGCGATTGTTGTATATCTAGATGTTGTTAAATTGTGGTCCCTAGACGAGTCTACTGTGCTGTCGAATCAATCTTCCAAATTGCTTATTGATTTGGACTGTGCTATTGGTTTGCTGTTATTTATAATGGTATACGGATTTCCAAAGGGAATGCAGTTAAGGGTGTCTTGCATGAAATTGGTTCGTTAGAATAGAGCGCAGCTGTCACGGGAAATGGGCCAAAAATTGTGCTTTTATCATACTGAATATTTAGTTCTTCTCTTGAACAAAGCAGGTAAAAGGTGAGACATCGCCGTGACGTCTTTGAACTGATTTTATTGAGACTTATTGTTTATCAATACTTTCCAGTCGGTTCTACTTTTCAAGGCTATAATTTAGTGCACTTCTTTGAACACGGCAGAGTATTATGGCTCTCCCAATCCTCTTTTCAAACCGAAACAAGTTTTTATTTCTTGTTGTTTTATGTTGTTGGTATCAGATAGATTGATGGACTGAATTAAAACTAGCAATTAGATACTAGTTACTATGAAAGATTACAGTTTGTACTGTTACGTGCTATTAGCCATTTTTATTCTGATTGCGCGTTAACTTCAGCAACATGCGATTAGCCATTTTTATTGCTGATAGCGCTTAAGCTTCAGCAATCCTGTTCATTCGTTGGCATTGAATGTTTTTTATTTTGTCCTTATTATCGAGTGATAAACTTCGACCTGCGGTACTCAAGTAGTTTCAACTATTTCATGATATGCCTTTTCATTTGATGTCTCAATCCCTTACAAACATATTCTAAGTTGGTCTACTTCTCAGTAGTCCTTTATCTTCCCACTGGATGATCTCATTCACTATACGCCTCCTTTTTATCCACTAGCAGATCCAGTGCATCGCTTTCCCTGTCATTTTCATCCTTTTCTTGTGGTTTGTTGTTTATTTGCATGTGAAACGCAGCATTCTTCTTCAAGCAAAAGTGCTTTACAAGGAATTTGCTAAATGGTTGGTCGTACCGTTAAAAATTTTTCTCCAACGATTCTTGTAAACTTTCCCCTCACCAACCAGTTTATTTAGTAAGATCGGTCAGTTACGGTGACTTAAGTTACTCTTGCTGCATTATGACTGATTTCTGAAATTTAATTCTTAATAATAATAGGTGTCATAATTTTTCCTTTATAAAACTTGTTTCACTGATTATGGGGCGGTATTTTTTTTATTATTTCTTATAGTTTTGTAAGTTATTTTGTAGACCATCTTTGCAGAGGAAAGTCACCTAACTGCTGTAATTTATCGGTTTGGTTTTATATATATTTCTGGTTTATCAACTGATATTTCCCTTTGATATTATCTACGCGGTATTGCTTGGACTATTAAGTTGACTCTGCAAGGTAAGGTTACACATTAATAAAAAACATATATATTATATTATTTATATATAGATGTGTATAATATATATATATATATATATATAATATATATATATATATATATATATATATATATATATATAATTCATGATGGAGGGAAACATTTATGTGCATTTGGCATAATCAGAAGGTATAAAGTCGCAAGTGCAACCTCATTTCTGATGATATTTTTTTTTACAATAACTGACTTTTACGCGTATTAAAAGTGAAAATGATATGAGGAACTTAAATATTATTTGTCATAAAATATAATGCATTATGCAGTGCTTATATAACAGTGCTTTTTAATATCTCAGTAATTTAGAGTTAAAGTAGCAAGTTTCTGGAAAGCAAAGATAAGCTGGAAGGTGGCCGTTTGATGCTATGGCATTGGGCGGAAAGTTTCCATAAAGATGGTTTTATGTTCTTAAATGGGCTATTCTATTGGTTTTGAGACCTAGCCCAAAATATATACAGCAGATGGAGCCAGCTTTTGCAATGGATTCAATCTCTTGATGGAAGAGTAGTTAGAGGAACAGTGTTATTATTTTTCTTACTCAGTGGGTGAATAATTCCAGCATTTCTTCCAAATATATGAGTTGGTTTTTAATCTTAATAAATTTTGCAGTTATATCAGCCTTTTTATGCAAATATCTAATGCTGCCTTTTGCTTACCCGCAGGTAAATGACGTCGGGTTGACATGAACTTGAAAGGAGAACGAAAGGTACCGTGAGTAACAGCCACAGGCTTGTGGCTGTAAGAGTTTAACGTTGTCAAGTTTCAATTAATGTTGTTTCTTGCTATTTCTTTCATTATTCAATTTTGTAGTTTCTTGCAGTCTGTGGTTATGTCATTTCTCGCTGTCTTTAGTTACGACGTTTCTTGTAGTTTTTAATTTTGACGTTTCTCGCAGTCTTTAGTTATGACGTTTCTTGTAGTCTGGTTATGACGTTTCTTGTAGTCTGGATATGACGTTTCTCGCTAGTCTTTAGTTATGACCTTTCTTACGGTCATTAGTTATGCCGTTTCTAGCAGTCTTTAGTTATGGCGTTTCTTGTAGTCTTTAGTTATGACGTTTCTCGCGGTCTTTAGTTATGAAGTTTTCGCAGTCTTTAGTTATGACGTTTCTTGCAGTTTTTAGTTTTGACGTTTCTCGCGGTCTTTAGTTATGACGTTTCTCGCGGACTTTAGTGATGAAGTTACTTTTAGTCTTTAGCTATGACGTTTCTTGTGGTCTTTTGTGATGACGTTTCTTCTAGTCATTAGTTTTGAAGTTTCTTGCAGTCTTTAGTTTTGACGTTTCCTGCGGTCTTTAGTTATAGTTTCTTGTAGGCTTTAGCTATGAAGTTTCTTACAGTCTTAAACTACATCGGTCAATGATTTAAATAATGATGAAAATTGCAGAAACCATGTCAAATATATCTAAGAAGAAAAAATTAGCTATTAAGAAAATCATGCATCTAGATGTCCATTTGTATGAACTTTTAATTTAATTGTTATTTTCTGCACACACACACACATACTATATATATATATATATATATATATATATATATATATATATATATATATATATATATATATATATATATATATATAATATAATGTATATGTATATATGTGTAAATATACACACATTATATGTACGTACATGCAAACCATTTTCTTAAAATTTAATTTGAGTAATTCTGTGCTTAGTTTTGCCTCTCATCACGTTCACTTATCAATCACTTGATCTTTTTATTGCACATCATCCAGTCTCGAACATTTTTTTTTTCATCGATGGCCCAAATACGATATGTTGGTAGAGGTCATTTGAGCCTTGATAATATGTATTGTTCGTGTAAGTTTTAAGTATACGTATATGCTTTATCGCAATTTAGCGATACATATGCTTTGTCAGTCGATGTTGCAATGCGAACTAGAGCGGGGGGCTTAAAAATATCACGAGGTTAATATCTAGTTGATATGCTGTTTTTATTTATTTTTTATTTCATTTATTTTTTTATTTTTATTTTGTGCGAAAGCTTCATGAAACATGCTCAGTCATCTAGAAGTTTTTCTGTCTTGTATGACTCAGTAGAACTGCAACTAACTCTAGTTCTTTTCAATTTTCATATTCAAATATTTTACGAAAAATATCCTATCTAGAATTTCAGTTTTTTTTTATAAAGTTATCAATTTGCAGATCTTAAATTCGAAATTGAAGTAGTGTTTCTTGCTAAAGGGAAGTGGGCTAATGTTGAATTTGAGAATCCTAGATGTTTCTGAAAAGTAAGATATAAGTCAAAAGTTACACCAACAATAGTTAAAGTTTCAGACCACCTTGCAAAGTTCCATGCAGTTAAACGGGTGTATGAGGTGGAAAAGCTGTACGAAATCTCCTATTCTCTAGTGTTTTCGTTTTATTGTGTTAATCCTTGTACTCCCCCGACTACACCATTCACTAATCCACTCCATGTTGCGACTGAGACTAATGCCCAACTCACGTTGGCGATTCAAGACTGCGTTCGTCGTAATGGCGGGTGTTGGTCATCGCCATCAGTGGCGGTCCTTGGACCTAAAAAAAAAAAATTTTTTTTGATTAAGACACTACGGCATGATACACAGTTAACCGTAACAACAGCACGCTCACTTTGAGATGACATTATGCACATACACGGTTGTGTGTGCATGTCACCAGTGATTAGGCCACGCCTACATTTAGTGTTTTCGATAGGATGGTGCAGTGCGTAAAGACATGGCGATGCATTGCGATTCAATTGCGTTGTAGTTACATCACATGCCAACATGCGCAACGGCATTGTAACTGTCATGAATATGGATGCCACCATACATATAAAAGTGCCAGGTGAACTTATCACCGATATTCTTGTTGCAGTCGCAGACAGAGCAAGAACAAAGAGGAGGTGGATTTGCTACACCTCATACCTGAGAACAAACATGACCCTTTATTAATAAAATGCATTTTTGATTTTCATGATGCCATGTTCCAGTTAAGAATCCTAAGGTGCCTGGAGGAACAAAAACACTGCAGAAGAGGAAGGAATATCCTGAAGAAGGGAGTCCTTGTAGGGCACAGTCTTCATCGCTTTCTTCTTCATCTGCTTTACAAGGGTATTTGGCAAACTGACGAAGTTAACAATCCAACAAAGGGCTTAGTGAGGAGAGCACCAGAGGTCACGGTGAGGTCGCATGTCAAAAGACTGGTGACCTCTCGTGTGGGCTGGCACCCTTTTATGCTCTGCGACTTGTGCAAGGCAGCGTTGCCATGTTACAACCCACGTGGTGCACTATTTGCAACTGCCACGTCACCATGGTGATTCGTGGTGCGTGTTGCAATTGCCAGTTGCGACTTGTGCAATCGAATGGCGACGCCATTGCATCAGTGTTGTGTCTTGTGCAATGATATGACGACAAATGACAGTAGTCATGACTTGACTGCATAGGTGTTGGGTGATGTTGCGCATCCGCCATCACTTGGCGCACGTTACCAAACTCGGCGACACGGTTACGATTCTTGGCGATTATTGGTGATTTAGTCGCAATTGCATTATAATACCGTCGCAATTAGCAAATTTTTGGCAATTACAATGTGAGTGGTCTTTAATCGCCAATATGGAAATCGGGCATAAGGGCAGCTCCATTTCTCGTAAGTGGAGACTCTACCGCAACCAAAAGTGTTGCATCATCGTCTTGCTGAACAATCTTATTTCTCAGGCTGACATCCACATCTCTTGTCTACACAAAAATAACAGTGGACCAAGAACACTACCCTGTGGAACTCCAGGCTTGTACAATAGGTCTTGTTTGCTAAAGATCCATCAACAGCAACTCGCTGCTGCCTACCTGTCAGGAAATCTTGAAGTAATCTTGAAACATACTCCAAGATGGAGTAATTTTAAAACACATCCACCCACTCCAAGATTTTGAAGTTTATAAATAAGAGCCTTGTGATTTACTAAATCAAAAGGAGCACAAAAATCTATTTGAATTACTCTACAATCTAAACCCTTATCAAGGTTTTCTTGCAATTGGCATGTCAAATCTGAATGAGGATGTAGTTACCTAAGTGCTTCATATATGCATATTGACTGTCAGCACAATCCTTTGAATTCCACATATGTACATAGTGGCTTAAAAATAAATTTAATCAATTTTTCTGAAACTCTGAAGAGCTAAGGAAGAATAAAAACTGAACTGTGGTTACTGCAGTCAGTGTGTGTTACTCTTTGGAACACGCTCTGTATTTCTGAGCTTGCATTTATCTGCAAAAATACTATGTCGACTTAAGAATCTATAGAATCTACTAAACTAGGGAGACAACCCACAAGAAACATTTTTAATAAACAAATGGAAGAAACCTTCAGGATTTTGTCCAACCCACTCTTTCTTGTACTAGCAAATACAAAGAACTTTTCTTCTGTAATTTAGTGACTCATGTAGACACCTTGCCCATCTCGGTAGTCACTTATATGAATTATTTGAGTGTTATTCAAGGATAGAAAAATATGTCAACATGAAGTATTTATCATATACAAAAAGGACATTAAAACATACAAAAATGTTCATAAAATTTTATCTTAGGATGTCTATAGGTCATAAAAATCCATACAACAGCGAATAGAAATTGAGCTCTGTTTTTTCTTTGCCTCTGGCACAGGAAACTCTTGCCAGTCAAATTATCTCCTGGTCAGTCTAGAATCAGTCTTCTGACACCTGGTTAGGAATGGATTGGATACTTAAGGTCTTCATGAACCACCTACGGGTTCTCTTGGGCGTCTTGTGAAGTGGGTGAACATGATGCTCTCTTTCAATGCCTCCCATCTTGCCGATGTACTCCTGGATGACCTTTTGACGGCTAATGTTGACCTTCCCCTGGTCAGCCTCTTTGGCGATAGAAGAGGGACCACTTCTATCTTATGATAAAATAGCGCTGGTCTTGTTCTCATTCCCGTGAAGACAATAATACCAGCAGCATAGCAGTAGTCGGGAGGCCCTCTGCTCACCGCCTTGTTACCCATCTCTTTGACAGGCGTCCGAAGGGAGTTCCCAGCCTGGTTGATCCTTGCAGTCCCTATCTACGTCAATGCTCGTCCCTCAGTTAATCAACAAAGTCCACATGCTTAATAATAATCTTTCCTGTTATTTCACATAATTTGCGTCACTAAGTTTTTTATTTCTTTTTTAGAAATGTTAATACTTCGCTTCCCAGTTCTGTTGGAAGTTTTGGATCCTTGACTTAACTCTCATTTATTTAACAAAATATTTCGCTTGTTTTGTATCGGGGTTAGGCCATAAGAAAATTATGGTTTTCAGGTCTTATAATCTCAAGGGCATTTTTATAAAACTTTAAAGTTTGAAACCTGTCAGTTCTTTTGTGAAGTATCGGGGGGAGAATCACATGTAACGCTTTTAGAATAGAGTTGGACTAGATATCATTCTGATGTCAATAGCCCAAAGTTCTTCGATTTTAAACTTCGCCTGAATAGAAAGGCATTTTATCATTTTTTCTTAGATTTAGTCTTGCTTACTTTTCTCTAGGAATTTTTTGCAGTGGTCTCTCTAACCGGGTGACACTTCCCAGGCTTTGCTTTTGTCGATAACGTGATGGATTTAATATGTCTTATATCCCTTCATCTTTCAAATCTGGAAATCACTGCCTTCCTTCTTGGGTTCTTAGAAGCCATGGGGTTTCCCCTCATTGCTAGAATAAATATTCTTATGATCTAATGAAAGACATAAAAAGATGTCATCGATTTTTCCACTCTTATTGAATAGCCAGCTATTTTGGATCGTCTCGGTTCGCCTTGTATAAGTATATACTCTTAAAAGCACTTATTCGCTCATGGCTGTATAGTTTTCGTGTTTTCTGGAAGCGTTTTATTGGTATAAATAGTTTGGAATATTTTGACATTCTACCACCCGATTCAGCAGTCACGTTCGAACTGAAGCGAATTATACACTTTAATGAGAGGCAAAGGTAAACTTTTCATTAAAGTGGTCGTATATACGTGATTTTCTGTCTTTCTGTTTCCTTATCAAAAAGATATCTAATTTTCCCGTCACATTTTTATCTCACAGTATGAGCTGTATCATGAATGTGTTCCTAAATTTTTATGAAGTCAGATTTTCTCATTGCAAGCTCTCTCTCTCTCTCTCTCTCTCTCTCTCTCTCTCTCTCTCTCTCTCTCTCTCTCTCTCTCTGTGATTTTGGTTTTTTTGCTAGTCGATTAGAAGGACGATGCTTCAAGGGTAACTTGTGCGTTAGTATCAGATGCTGTAAAATGATCTTTTCCGAGGAATTTTGCAATGTTTATCCAAGATCTGGATTATTTACGAATGTTTTGAACGGGAAATGATTTATTTCATGGTCAATGTTTGTTTTCAATTAAACATGACTGCCTGGAAGCAAGAGAGAGAGAGAGAGAGAGAGAGAGAGAGAGAGAGAGAGAGAGAGAGAGAGAGGTATCCATCATTACCTACAAACTGCTTTATTTGTTTATTGTTCAGCGTCATTTATACTTTATATCATGTTACAACACAATTTCTTTTCTCTTTATCCTTGTCTCAAGTGATGGTTCTGACTTAAATATCTGGTTGTAATTAAGACCTATTACACTCTAAGAACAAGCAAGCCATTGTTAATGTAACTCATGTTGCAAAGTTAGTGCAGATGGCTGGTTATATCTTTACGACTGACTTTACTGTTTAATATCAGATTAAATACGGGAAAATGCTGCGTTTTCCTATATAATATTACCTCATAAGATATTTTTTGACATGGAAAAGAGGTAGCGCGGAATACATCGTGGTGAAATACGTTAGAAAGTTGGGGAAAAAGGTGCCAGGGAAGTGACTGACTTCAAACATGTTAAGCTGTCTTTCCTTTTGCCTTTATCTCCTGATACATCTAGTCCCGATGTGATCAGTGATTGGCTGTGTGGAGACGTTCGCTGATTGGCTGTCATCAGATCAAACTCCCCGCTTCCCGCCTTCCATCTTCTAGATTTTTCTTCAGAATTTTTTTGGTTATTTATTTATTTATTTTTTTTCCGTTGGAGTTGATGTTGCGCGAGTAGGTGGTATTTTGTACTTATTTCCTTGACGGGTAATGCCTGTCGTTGGATTTTAAGAGAAGGTAATGACTTACAAAGTCACTCTTGGCTCAGTTTGTTAAAAGGTTCATACTTGATTTATCATTTATTTTTACTTTCGGTGGAGGGACGAATTTCTAGATTATCATTTATTTGACGTTATTTACACTACTATATGTACACGATGGCTCTGTTTCTTCAGCATAGCATGTTTTCAAATGATCTATTTACTTAATGAGAAACGATTTCTTTACACAAAGAAAGAAAGAATTGCGGGGGAGGGGGAAATATTTTTACGAATTTCAAAGTCTTGAGGTAAGTTCATTCATTGGGGTTTATTCTGCTATTAAGCCTTGTTGCATACAGTTTGTGTATGAAAGAAGGTTTGTACCATAGGTTCTCAGAGAAATGACCAAGTACATCTCATCATTTTATCGAGAAGAGGATTTCTTCTGAAAACCTCAACTTTCGTCTCGGAGATAAGCCATGGCTTTTCGTCGACAACAGTCACTTCAGGTTACGATATCCCTGCTTACACGAGTTATGGTAGAAGAGATTCTGTACCCTTTGTTAAAGTCTGTTACCGTAACTAATCGTGTTCTTCCAGGAATCTAGGGGGACACTAAAATCAGGAGGTTACTCTGAATACCAACCTTGTTCACTAACCTTGGACTGCGCCATAGCCATTGTACCGTGGGCTTCCATGGATTTGGGTTTGAATTCTCATTTTTGTTTTTCTAGTGGGCAAAAAAAAAAAAAAAGGGAATATATGTATATAACGCTTGTGTTGAAGCTTCGGTTGGATGCTTACGAACGTGTATTAACGTTATTTTCAAATAAATTATTATTATTATTATTATTATTTTTTTGACTGGAGAGTACAGTTGTGGAGTCTTTTAGTTTGGATTAACACCTCTCGTTTTTTTTTCTCGAGCGTTTCCACACTTGAATGGGGATAGTCCCCTTTTCATATAGGAATAATCGAATCATAGGAGATGTACACTTAGGATTTTGAAGGCATCATTAGGATCCTTCCTGGAGCCAGGAGAAGCGAAGAGCAGTAGATTACAGGAATGTTGTCATTCAAAATTGTACATCTATGACTTAAGATTCTATGAAGAAGAATTCAAAATTGTACATCTATGACTTAAGATTCTATGAAGAAGAAAACAGTCTTTAAAAATATGGCCATCTTTTTCGCAATCTTTTCCGACGAAATACAAAGAAGAGAAAATACCATTTTTGAAATCTATGACATCTCTCTCGCCCCGATCCCAAGTCGTTACTCCTCTCTCTCAACTCAGCACCAGTTAGAAAGTAAAATTATTTTTAGAAAGAACTTCACAGAAGTGGGGAAATGACAAAAGAAATGAAGGAAGAAGTCTGAAGTAGGCGTCAATTTTTCATCTTCAAGTAGACTTTAGGAACTATTTATGCTGTCCTTTTGCCTGCACTCTTCGGGCGCACTTCTTTCCCAAGGTCTCTTGGCGGAGAATTAGCCATACCTGCCTCTCTGACGCCTTTCGCTTCCAACGCTTGCTTTTATTATTATCACCATTACTCTTTATTATTATTATTATTATTATTTTCAAGTTGACCACCGGAAAATGAAAATGTCCACCCACCTTATTTATTTTTCCAGCGTCACTATATCTGTCCATCCGCCTGTGGTGTTTTCGCATGGTAACACTGCGTCCCGGGCTTTAAATAGTTACGCTATGTGTAAGTTTTAGGTAAATAAAAAGATATCTGGGTGGAAATTTGCAACTTAAAAGTTTTTTAATAATTTACTGTATGCGAATTACACCGTTAATATTCGAAATAGGATATTATTTAAAGCCCGGGACGCAGTGCTACCATGCGCATACACCACAGGCGGATGGACAGATAAAAAAAAAAAAAACAGTATAATAATAATGATAGCGATAACATCGACGTCAATAATGATTTGGATGACGATGGTAATAACTTGGACGTATTCACTGTACTTCATATAAGATTTTTTTTTCGTACTTACGTTGGCCTCGCATGATTTGTGGTAGATTTTATAAAATTTGTTAAACACACTTTGTTTTATACAACTTGTTTCGGGTATGCAGGATGAAAGTTGATTAACAGTCTGCTAGTGGAGAAGCCCTTGTTACCTGTCTCAGCATTGCTATAAAGAGGACAGTCTAAGGCTAGATATAAAAGACACTTTTGATGTTTAATTTTCATTACCTATCCCTCCCATGATAAAATATTCTATCAACTTACAGAACTTCACTTGGAAACTAGTGAGACTCAATCATATTGTGAAATATTGTCATTAGCCTATTTTAGTAACAATGATAATAATACAGAAGACTGAATATCCTTCTTGTGCAGCTTTATAAAGTATATTATCATAAAATTTGCCAGATTGTCACTTACAATTATTAAGACAATAATCACTTTCTCCAGCAGTGCTAGAATCAAGGTGAATCCCCTGTGCTTGAAAATTGTACATCTATCTTTGAATTAATTTCAAGTCAGTGGTCCCTGTGTGCTCCCTCCTAATAATAATAATAATAATATAATAATAATTTCCATAAAGCTCAGCAGAAGTGCGTCGACTATTCCCCTTTACATTTAATCGATTCCCGAACATTATGGGGCTTTGGTTCCAATATTTCTTTCACAAAATTCGGAGTTCTTTGTCAATCTGCTGCTCGTCCCCTCTCTCAACACTTCTGCCTCTTTTAGGAACCTATCGTCTATCATTCTCCCCACTTGTTCAAGCCACTTCCAAACCTGCGTACATTTGTTCACGAATAATAATAGTTTGTACACACACACACACACACACACACACACACACACACACACATATATATATATATATATATATATAATATATATATATAATTCTGTACTAACCCTTTTAACCATTTTTATTCTCATGCACTAGGCTGGCAGCTATCTAAACAGATTCCACATTTTTTTCTTTCATATGTATTGAGAGTCCATGTCTTTCATGAAGGAGAACTGGCTCAGCCATACCGTCATGCATTCCAGCTTTTGCCTCTATAAACACTTCTTTTCTTCACGTAAGCCCTTGCAGAGGTTCTGTTACCTTTCTTGCCTCACCTATACTGTTTATCTTCCATTGGATTTATTCAAAATACCTGTCAGAGTCAATTAGAAATGATACATCGTAATTTATTTTAAAAAGTACTCATCATGAATCAAAAGCCTAAGCATAGAAGGGCAGTTTAGGTTCTATAGGTATACTTATCTTGGGAGTAAAAAACTGGTAAGAACTTTAAAAGCATGCCTGTGAAGAAAAGAGACAGGAAAGAAATTATCACTAAAATACATATGAAAAAGTTCAATTTCGAGGTGAAACGCGTTCCTTCTATGCTAGCCTTCCTTTGATTCACGATGAGTACTTTTACAAAAAATTAAGAGATATTATTTCTAATTATATACCCCTGCCATTAAACTGAATATCCTTCTCGTTGATCCAGTTACAACCAGAAGTCTTTTTCAAATTCAAAGGCAACGTAAGTCCCTTGATGACCTCAGATGTATATACATTCGAATGGTCCAGATATAGTCTGGGGAATTTAGTGAGATCGACACCGAGGTTGTTAAAGGTGCGAGTCGATTGCTACAGGGCCGTCAGTTATCGAACTGTTGTCATGGTGAATAATCTCAAGTTCTCTAATATCCGAGACCATGCCAAAAAATGCAAACAATATTCTGTACAAAGATTTTGAAATTCTGGGCAGGGCGACGAACCACTAAATGTTGACAATTTTAGAGTCGGTATTTATTAAACGGGCAGTTTCCCGCTTGAATGCCCTGTCTTCTTCGTGACCTTTGACTCATCGTTGCCAATTTAGTGGAGCTTCACACATACGCCGATGCATTTACAAACTGTTTCCATGAATTCTAGTTGTCATAGTAATGCAATAATGATAAAATTGCTCTAATATGTATATATACTAAAAATAGATACACTAATTTCACTTATTTCCCCAGTTTGGAGGGTAAACACATGCCACTTGGCAACACTAGTTACTGTCCTTTGTACCTCTCATGAGTTCCGCTGGTCTGGTTGTGCTTCCATGCAGTCATTCTGTTCTAGTCTCCCTTTCTGATGTTTGTTTCCTTTTTTTTTTTACCTAATAGATTCTTGTCACGTTTATTCCTGTTTTTTTAATCAATTAACACTAATATTCATTTAATGCTGGTTAATTTTTAGCTTAGAATCAGGTGCTAGACTTGAAACGTCATGCCATATGTTTTTAATAAAACTTCTTAAAGGCTTCTGGGATATGTCCTCTCCCCGATTTGGATATTGGTTCAAGTTTTGAGAATTTGAGAACAACTTGCTATATATATATATATATATATATATATATATATATATATATATATATATTACACACGTGTCTGTGTTTGTGTAATGGGTGAAAGTAACAACGATGTGATGTGTTTCTTTGAAGGCATCACCTGTCAAGGAGAGACAAACCTTGGTGGAAAAACCATTGATTTTAGGAAGCAAGAAACATAAACTATAAAGTAAAATAACGGCTAACGATAACGGTATAACCAACACTCACATATTAAAAGCAATGTCACAGGTGGCTCATTATAAATGTAATTGCCTCAGCGCACTAGAGTAATGATTAATACTTTACAGCTCATATGATCTGTGAGTTTTAGGTAGTGCGTTTGATGTTTTTCAAGCGAGCTAGATAAGACAGCATAGGAAAAAAATCATATATTGAACGAAAGGAATGTCATTATAGCGGTTGAATGAAATAGAACAAAGGATTCTATTTTATATCTTCGATTGAGAGAGAGAGAGAGAGAGAGAGAGAGAGAGAGAGAGAGAGAGAGAGAGAGAGAGAGAGACGTAATTGTGACCTGCCGACAAAAGAAGGGCATTTGAACAATGGCCGAACAAGAGATGTGGGTCATGAGGCCTTCATGCCATCATCTCTGGGAGGGAATTTTGTTGTCGAGGGTATCATTAATTCATTTTAGAAGCTGCTCTCATCAGTGCAGCGTTGGTAGTGAACAGCGAATCTTGATGAAATGATGGAGAGAGAAATTCTTGGTTTTAGTAGAATAGAACCTTACTAAGCCGCTCTTGAATCCTGTCAAGTGACTTCATTTAGCGTTAGGAGGATGGAAATGCCAACATCAGTTGTTGCATTTGCGGAGAGTGCTATTGTATTTCCAAGAGTATCTAGACCAACAATCATTTCAGTGTAAACGACGCAGGGCCCAGAATATGTCTCAAAAACACTAGATAATTAGGTCAAGATGAGTGAAATGTCATCAAATGCTGGTCCGATGCTGGATCCTTGTAAATCAGTGACTTACATTAAACACTTAACCTACATTGCTTTAAAAACAAAGTTTGTTTGTAAAAGCTTTTTGTTTAGCCTACTCGAATCAACAGTAGTTTCAAAACTTATTTGAACCGATGGGGACGCCTTTGCAATATCAGAGTTGTATTCTTAATCAACTATGACTAACAGGGCCTCACAAGTTTCTAATAATTTCATATTATTATTATTATTATTATTATATAAGGCTATTTAGAAGTAAGAGTGTAGATTTAAGATACCTAGTTAAGGACAAAAGTATTTTTCATAATCTTTAAAGAGTACTGGAAACGGCGATGATGCTCTACTCATGTTAGAACATTTGCTTGTTCGGTCTTTAAGAAAACGTATAGTAATAAGTTTTTTTTTCTGTAGCAAAATGAATCCTCATCACCGCAAAAGTTAGAATCTTCGGTGTTTATGTAGACTACCTGCGATTGTTCTGTGTCATTGTAATCAAAATTACATTTGAAAAATATTGGCTAAGAGTGACAGTACCAAGAAGAGGAATGTCAACCCCAAACTGTAAATTATTTAGAATTCTGCGAAGTAACTCATTTCCACAAGGACTCGTTGATGATTTTCATCGGGAGGGGCTAGACGTGTAGTGGAGTCAAATTATATGTAATCTAACCACGACCACCGAGGATGAGCATGAGCTGCTTGTTGGATTTTTAGTTTCTGTAAATCAAGGATGTTTTGTAAGTCAAATGATAATTTAATCTACCATGAATCGAATGTAATTTCTAAATATGATATCATCTCGTGGAAATAATCAAATTCGCATAGATTCATATAATTTGATACGTCTTTTGGGGATTTCATGAGCTACCTTTAATAAATTTGTCTGATTCAGTACCTTGATGTCGTAAGGTGTATCTCCGATGATTTCTGACATGTTACAGTGGTACAACTAGGTTCTGTTGCTTCTCAATTGGCACAAGACTAGCTTTTCTTTCTGTTTTTAGATATATTGATTAATTTGATTTATTGTGTCTTCAGCAGTGATACAAATACCATTTACATAATTAGATGCAGGGCATTATTCGAAGAAATGTGAGTAGGTTACGCAGTCCACTGGGTATAATCTGCCATACTGGTCAAGACACCTGAGGGAAGCCACGTCGTTGTGTCTAGCGTAGACGTCACTCGGAACAGAAAATAAAAGATTCCTCAAAGCACTGAATTGCGCTAAACATTTTTCATTTTCCAATTTAGGCAAACGTAGAATAGTCTTGATAATGAAACCTTGTGCTAACGCCATCGAATATCAATACTATCTAGTTGTAATACTATTTAATTATTACACTGGAATGAATATTTAATATTGATTGTTTTTCTTATCCTATAATTTCATTTATGAAAATTTTTAAAGGAAATTACATAAATTCAGTTATGAGACCTTGCAGTTTTCTAATAATACTAGTTACCTTACCCGTATTGTACATAATTGCAGTGGGTACTTTGATTCTGAAAATATGCATGTAAGTGTACTTTATTTCATCCCACAGGCAAGGTATTTATGATATGGGATTATAAACTGGGTTTTATTTATTTATTTATTTTTTTTTTACATTGCTTTTGTTTTACCCATATACTGAATTTGGCTATTTAGCTCATTTTTTAAATTAACTGGCATACAGCGTAGACAGATATATCACAACGTTTTCTTGATATATCATTAGATTTTCTTTGGCAAATTTTTTTATTTCTTAAATTTTTGTTCTATTTTAGTAAAGAATTTTTAACATTGTTATACGTGCTAAATAAATTACTACAGTTATGAAAAAAAGTTGGTCTTGTGCGATGATCGATTTAGATTGTCAAAACCAGTAACTGTGACATCAGTCATTTTGCGATGAAGTTTAGGTGTGTCACGCAACTAAAGTCAACAAATGTTAATTTCTGAATAGCAAACACTTGAATGGAGCTTTCGGGAAAGGGGAATCGAACGGTTTCCAGAAAGCATTTGTACAGATTTATCTTTGAATAGATGCACATATGCATAACTGTGGATTTGTTTCTCCATTTCAAGATTCAGGCTACTGTTAAGAGCATTTTTTTAAGCACTTCAGTAGTAGAATATTAGCTCTCTCTCTCTCTCTCTCTCTCTCTCTCTCTCTCTAATATATAATGAATATATATGTTATATAATATTACATATATATATAATATATTAATATTTATGTAATATATATTTATAGATATACTAGTATATAATATATATATATATATATATATTATATATATTGAAAATCAGTTCGGTGATACAGATAGTAAAGTGATGCCATTTATACAGCTTTCATAAAAAAAGGATCCGTAGATGTTGAAATAAACACACACACACACACAAATATATATATATATATATATATATATATATATATATATATATATATGATATTTGCGTTTACAATATCTACGGATCTTTTCTTTTGAAAGCGTAAGATGGCTCAACTTGCTTATTTGCGTACCGAACTTATGCAGGTGACATATATTCATATAGTATATATATATATATATATATATATATATATATATATATATGGTATTTGTGTTTATTTCAATATTTACGGATCCTTTTTTTCTGAAAGCCGTAAAGATGGCATCACTTTCTTATTTGCGTACCGAACTTATGCAGGTGACATTAAGTCTCATAATGATCAGCGAAATCAGAATGCGATGAGAGAGAGAGAGAGAGAGAGGAGGAGAGAGAGAGAGGAGAGAGAGAGAGAGAGAGAGACAGAGAGAGAGTTTTGACAGGAGTCACAATATTGGAGGATATGAGATCTTTTCACCGGGTCTTGGCTGCCTATCTTCCTTTCAGAAATGCCTCATATTCTTAACATCTTGTTGATCCTTCCCTCTCCTTTTTCTTTTTTCTTTCTTCCTCACCGTTCTCATCACAGCCGAGTGTCTTCAATCGGCGAGTAGACGATAAAGTTCAGAATGGAAGATACTGCGGATGTTATGAGGAGAGCGTGAGGTTAGTAGTAGGCTGGGAGGCTAGAGAAGCGCAGACTACGATGAGTGAGTGTTATATCTTATGCTGTCAATCACACTAGCTGGTGATGAAGAAGCTCGCTAACTTTCCAGGGAAATGGGTATCGAAAAGTAGCTCTTCTTCTCTCGGGATGGATGCATGTGATCTTACATTATATATATATATATATATATATATATATATATATATATATATATATATATATATATATATATATATATATATATATATATATATGAATTACTTTTATCACATCACCATGATTCATGTATAAGCATTAAGCTACAAGTGTCCTTTTTTTAATATCAAAATTCGCTCTACCTCGGAATTAATATTTTTTCATTATATGCTTAACCGAAGGGGAATTTTTTTCCTCGATAATAGACTTGCTTGGACCCGGCGCGAACCCATGGAGCCTTTCAAATTCAGTGAAGCTTTTACCTGGATTTGAAAGGCTCCATGGGTTCGCGCCCGGGTCCAGGCAAGTCTTATTATCGAGGAAAAAAATTCCCCTTTGGTTAAGCATATATGAAAATATATTAATTCCGAGTAGAGCGAATTAGATATTAAAGGACATTGTAGCTCGATATATATATATATATATATATATATATACTATATATATATGAATTAATTTTATCACATTAAGCTACAAATGTCCTTTTTTTAAATATCTAATTCGTTCTACCTCGGAATTAATATATTTTCATATATGTTAACCGCAAGGGGAATTTTTTTAGTTGGTAAGAAATCCGTCGGATCATGGCCTCGAAACACGGAAACCAAGAATTTATGACGTACAAGTGAAGCGACGCTTTAGCCGAGGAATTTCTTATCAACTAAAAAATTCTCCTTCGGTTAAACATATATGCAAATTATCGAGGTAGAGCAAGATAGGACATCTCTAAGTTTAATACTACTATATATATATATATATAGTATATATATAGAATGTGTATATATATATATATAGAATACTATATATATATATATATATATATATATATATATATATATATATATATATATATATATATTATATATAATCACTTCACCGTCCGTGACAAACATTAAGCCACAAATTTCATTTGATATCCAATTCGCTCTACCTCGGAAATAATACAGAAGGGAAATTATAATTTATAAGTGATAGTCACCTGACGGTCTAGAGCCACCGGCGACGGTACCTACCCCTGAAATAAGTGATGAGTGTTCTGATAGCGTGGTAGAGCTTTCGTTACTGAATTCTGAGATAGCTACCGTCGGTAGGTCGAAGCCGTCAGGTGACTATCACTGATAAATTATATTTTCCCTTGGGTATTATTTCCAAGGTAGAGCGAACTTCATGTCAAATGAAACTTGCAGTTTAATATCTGCATATATATATATATATATATATATATATATTATATATATATATTTTATATATATATATATATATATATATATATATATATATATATTTATTTATTTGTGTGTGTGTTTGTATTACATTCATGGAGATATTTTGTGATTGAGCGCAAACTAATGTGGTATTCTTAGACAGGAGAGGAAAAGGCAAATGTTTTTAATACGTTTGGAAGAAAAAATGAGTTTCTTTGGAATCAAAAGCTGGGGTGCATGAAGGGTTTGTCGAGTTAACTGAAAATTACAGATATGTAAGTTAAAAATGGAAATGTCTATTTTAGTGGTTTGTTCTCTGTCGTGTTTTTCAGAGTGGATGCAACCATTCATGGAAACTAATGTGATTAACCATTCTAGCTCTTCACACCTCACAAGCAATTCTTTATGCTCATATGTCACGGGTGCATCTGGACTTGTCAGAGTTGATATTGGGGAATCCTATTCATTGTATAAGCTTACACGAGGGACCTCTAGCTCCCACCCCGGCTCACGTGGAGGACTTCCCTTTAGGACTTTTAGCTGCTAACAATATGACCCCCGAGTTCATTACAGCATTTGTGGTAAACCTCACCCTTCGGATTCATAGAATGACTCATGATGTATCTTCAGAGCCATAATCATTTTGGTAATGGCAAGTAACCTAATCAGTCGGTATTTGCTAACATGATGTATTATAATATGACATTCTAAGCATATTGCCTTTCTGCTTCTGGTACTTCATTTCTTCTGGCTTTATTTCCGCTAAACCAGACTGGACTTATGACTTTAGTGCTGCTTTTTAAATAAGTTCACTAAAATCTATTGTTGCCTTTTTTCATCTTCAAATGGTCTTAATACCACAAGTATATGTACCTATATCGATAGTAAGTCACCACTGCAATTTTTATTTATTTATTTATTTATTGTATTGTTAGCTCTGATAGATAGGTCCAAAAATTTCTTTTTCAAATACCGTGACAAAGACAACAGACAAAAAAATAAATAACTAAATAAAGATTATAAAACCTGCTGGCTCTGTCATTCGTGAGGAGACAAAGCCCTCATCGTGATCGCTACCGCTATTTTTATATGTTGCTCAGTTTTATTTGCTTATTATAATGATATTTTATTATGTGTAATTACAAGTCCAGTAGCATTAAGTTTTAAGTTCGCCATGGCTGATGAAGATGATTTTTAAGGCATTTTTATGAGTTGTTAGCGAGATCTCAAGAGTAACAAAGGTTGTGCGCCGTATTATATTGTTATTATCATTTATATTTGTTAATTAATTAATGTATTCTTTCTAATGTACCGGCAACAAAGTGAAATACAATGCTCCACATTAGGAATCTTTTAGTCGCCCTTGGTGCCTCTGGAGGTGTGTATCCAGATGACATTTTGCCCTTTCTCTGTAAAAATTGCCTGTTATTTAGTTCTCTGGAGTGAGCTGCAGGAGATTTGCACAATATTTATAATTCTCAAATTGCGTACAATATCTGAATATCTGTTGGCAAAACTTCTGAATGCCCACGGATGAAAGTAAACCCTTGTTCTTTAGTTTGCCTGCCTTTTGCAAGGGCATAGATGTTTCTTATACTCTTCTTTTAGTGTTCTTTGCGGTAGAAATCCCAAGATTCGGGTTATGAAGTTAATAGATCTTTTGCCTTTACTGCTGCTTTTGACCTCATTTTTATTTATTTATTTATTTATTTATTTTATGATACCCTAGTTTTCATGTTGTACAAATAGGAGTTAGAATTTGTTAGTATTATTAGTAAATTTTTGATTAATAAATTACAAAGGGTTGTAAATGGCGTTCCTCAATGTAGGCTTCTTGCCTCCTTACTCTTTATATTAATATACACCAGATATGCGGGTTGTCTTTCCTTAGTTGAGACCAGTGGCTCCTGAACCTCTTGACAGAAACTTAACTAAAATTAATGTGCAATATGAAGTATGAAATTAAAACCACACCTCAAAGTATGTCTAAGACTTGAGATCCCAGTCGTCCACACGATTTAATTTACAGTGTATCTTTTAACTATTCACATAAGTATCTAGGTGTCATACTTGACTCCAAAATCATTTTTTGAAAATCAGTCCGTCTCTTGCAAAATTTTTGGAAACCTCTCTATCACGAGGAAATGATTTTCAGTCTTTTATTCTGCCACGTTTAGGATACTCTTCCCCCGTCTTGTTTTCAGAAGCTGATGTGCATCTTATACCACTGGACAAAAAATATTCCATATATTTTTTTTATAAAGTTTATTCCTGCTTTGGCCAAATTGCGGAAATGATCTTCGTAATCATGTGGTCGAATCGTTGAAACTTCAGAGGCTCAAACTGTGTGCAAATGCTTAGCGGACGGATCGAGACTGCTGCATAGTTTATTTGTGATTTATCGTGTAAACTATGCATTTTTTTCTATTATCATTTGTTGTTTTCGGTTTATGTCAATTTTATAATTTATTCTTTAATTCCCAATGTATTTAATAATGTGTTTAGAGATTTCAAAACCAATGGTCGAAAATTTACGTATTTTTTCAGAGATGATGGCTAGATATCGTAAGGTAAAACTGGAGAATAGAGACTGATAGGTATTGTTTGAGAAAACAGATCTTTGTAAGATTTTCAGTATTGTAGCGATAGCAGCAGGGAATACAATGGGACAGTAGTTGGCATGGCTTGCAAAGTAGTCTTCTTAGGAGGTGGCTAACCAGCGAAAGATTTAATTTTCAAGTATATTTTCACCCATACCCTGAGGGGATGATTGCAACCAGAACGAACTAATTGGACAGAAAACATCATTGGGAAGAATCGGATCCGTGGAGTACAAAGACGGTGAGGTGAAAAGGGCCGTGTCTCCATTTTTCTTTTGCCAGTCATTTCCCGTCGTCCGTTTCCTGTTTGTTTTCTTTTTCCTGACAAAGACTTCTTGTGGCGTATACAGCCGTGTGTTGCACGGGACACCCCCCCCCCATCCCCTCCCCTCCCCCTCGGCCTGGCGATCCCAGTGTCTCTGCTCCCACACCACCCAAGAAGCTCTTGAAGTGGTAGGGAAAAGGGATCATGAGTCTACGTATCGTACAAGTTTGCCATTTTCTGCTCGTATTATAAAGCTGATGGGTGTTATGGAGTTTCTTACGACAGAGCGAAAGAGTGAATCTTTTTGTAAATCTTACCTTGTTTGTCTGTCTTTTATGTTTTATAGGATATTACCGATATATCCATTCCTCACACGCATGCATGCATACGTACATACCCATACGTGTACTCGCGCGCGGGCGCACACACACACACACACACCAATTATTTTCCGTGTATATATAGTAAATGAGTTGAGAAGCCATTTTCTATTATCCTTTCCTTTTGTTATATAATGCAGACATAACGCTCTGAAATGAATACTAGTCAGTTGGATTTATATATATTTTAGAAGACAACTGGTAACGTTCCTAGCTCAGATTCCAGGTTTTTGTGTTTTTAAAAGATGATGTTCTTCATCTGCACGTAACCTTTGTGCTTGAAAATGTATGGAAAAACTTTCTTATATTTTTCATCACAATTTATTTGTTTCATTATTATAAGAACTTCGCTGGACATTAAGCTAGATTTACTCAACAACTTAAAATTATCAGCTGGATTTACTTAGCAACTTTTTTTTTATGACAGAAATTCATAAACTACAAATTAGTAGCAATGTGTTTATCTCCATTCAGAAAACGAAATGCAAAATTTTGGCTTGGGCACAGACTATTAGACTTCAAGCTATGTAGCAGTGATTTTTTTTAACTATGAGTAGGTAGTGCTAGGTGGACAAAGCCTTCGATTCGCAAGAAGTCTTTAGGGACGAGATTCTTAAACCCCCTCCCCCCCCTCCCCCTCTCCCTTTTCTTGACTCCTAGATTTTAGTACCTTTTACAGAAATGATGAATTTCTTGACTCCTAGATTTCAGCACCTTCTACAGAAATGATGGACAACGAAGGTACTGAGATCCTTGTAGTGCCAAGAAAACATTAACTTTTGACTTCACTACAAAATTCATATTGCTCTCACAGTGGTAAGATCAGTGGTTCGTGCCCCGCCCACCGCCCATCTTTTAAACCAACAGCAGCTATAGGAGTCAGTAAAAGGGTGTGGAGACAGCACCCTTGTCCCTAAAGATTTATTGATAATTTATAATCGGTAGGCTGTACCCTTCTGGCAATACCTACTCCAAAGGGAAAGACTTATTAACAAAAGGAAAAAAATAACACAAAAGTCTAATAGCCTGTGGTCACAGTTGAAAAACCTTATTTTAATGAAATTTGCTAAGTTTATCGAAGCGAAGTATTGCGTTAGCAATTTTGAAAGCCTGTTTTGTTAGGCAAACGAATGACCAGGTGACTGCTGGATTCAACAATAATAAGAACAAAGAGAGAGAGAGAGAGAGAGAGAGAGAGAGAGAGAGAGAGAGAGAGAGAGGAGAGAGAGAGAGAGAGAGAGAGAGAGAGAGAGAGGAGAGACCTTATGGATAAGAGGGGTAAGAGTATAGGGGTGACTAGGGGATGAGATCGAGGGGAGTCAGGGAGGGAGGGAAAGATGATTGAAAGAAATGAGGCGGAAAAGATACCGGAAATGGTGATGGCGCATTGGGTGAAGGAAAGGCGAAAAAAGCAAAAACTGGGAAAAAGGGGCAGATGATAAGGGGGATCTGGTGTAAAGAGGAGTTGGCCGGGAAGAATCCGAAAAAATAGAACCGAGTTTATATTCTTGCTCCAGAGAAAGATTTATTTTTGGTGTATACTTTTCGCGTATGACAGCTTTGATTAGAGTGGGTGATGCTATATTCAGAATGATGTTGTGTCATGAAACGAAACAATTTGCTAAACAAGCTGTTGTTTACAATTAGAAAACTGAAAATGAATGGGGAATGTCTCATTGTGGCAGAGTTGAGTTGAAGAAAGAAAATGTACCTGCTCTCCATTAAGGCTCAATGGACGAAGAATTAATGTCTGAACGCTCTTGCGGATTACTAACAAATATTGTCGCTTTTAGTTGTTACGATGCATGAAATGGCACAGTGACCATCTTAGCTCCTGCGTTAATACTGAAGGTGGAAAACTTCTTGAATGTCTCCCACTCTTGTTGTTCGATCGATTTAGAATTTTCCTTGGAAAGCTGTCGTTTGATGTTGAGACCCTTTGCGCGCCCAGGAGTTTTCTTTTCACCAGGTTGTCTTTATCTGCGAAGGCTGAGTTTCGTGCATTATTTACGCATTGACATCTGTGTGTTTTCCAGTGAATATGCGCATTGAAGATGTGCTTTTTGCTTTTATTTATGCCTTCTGATTAAATGAGATAATTGTTTGTAACTGCTCTACCTTTTTTGTGAGGTATGTTGGTTTAGTGACATTTTGGGGGACAATAAGACAAGGATTGCATTCATTGTAGTTACATACCACTGAAAAAGCTTTTCGCACCCTTTGCTTGCATGCTGACTCTTCGGTTGCCAGTTTCCCAGTATTTTGACTTGGAAACGTACTCCTTCAGTATCAACTGATTAACAAGTTAGTCTGCTCCACTGTCTTCTCTTTTGCTCTTTATTAGTTTATCCTTTCCCCTCCTATTCTTGGTCTTATAACAGACTCGCTTCCGTTCGTCCATAATCCTTCATGGTTTGAGGCCCGCATGGCTTTTGGCTGATCCAGCCACAGTCCACTTCAACGCTGTTAGCAATAGTTTCAAGCTGACGGCACATTTGCGAGAATTGTTCTGATTGGAGCATTTGCTTCATAAATGTTAATATTGTAAATTGTGAATTGAGATGTCATGTGAAGAAAGAGGAGTAAGGAAAAAAGTTTTGAAACTTGTGACTCACTCAGAATCGCCCCGTGGCTCACCGGTGAAGCCAAAGTTATCCCCATCAACTTTCATGTTACGAGTATACTAACTTTGCTGATGTTTAAAAATTATAGCGAATGCCAGTGCTTCATATTTTGTTGTTTGTTCGTTTGTTCATTTGTTAAGTAAAGATGAGCCATGGACAAAAATCCGGTACAAGTTGATCATAGATGATTTTCATAATTAATGCTTCATTGTAATCTGATGATGGTTACACAACGAAATGAACATATATTCAGAATCTGGCCTGACAGAAGTCCATATCTAATATTCTTGCTATTTTAGTTATTTTTGGTGTATAAGGAAAACATAGCTGAAGTTAATTCTCTCTCTCTCTCTCTCTCTCTCTCTCTCTCTCTCTCTCTCTCTCTCTCTCTCTCGGTTCTGCAGTTACGTAATATTTTTTTAAGACTTCACGAGAGTAGAAAAAGATGTCTTAGCAATTCAATTAATGGTTTTATGTTAATGGGTGAAATAGTTTCTCGTCAGTATTGGAACTTAATAATAAAAAGAAAGATTACTACGTTCTTGTAAATAAATCTGCTCTTTCCAGCTGGGTTAAAAGAATTGTGCCCCATACATTGAAGATATGGTCACATTCACCTTGCTTTGGGTTTCGGTTGATTGGACTTAAGTACAGAGGTTCACAATTGACCCTTATAACTTTTAACACCTGAACACTTACAATAGACTCTTATACCTCTTAACACATTAGCACACTTACACAGGCCCCTCTAAAACAAGGGCACTTACTAGCATAATGTCAGCTTAGGGTGATGAGCCAAACAATCATCCAACTTGACGCATTTGTTGACAGGACAGATCCTATAAAGCACTAAACCTTCTAGGAACTACCTTTGTTATTTGAACCTGTGCTGAGACAGCAGTTGTTGTAATTAAATGATTAAAGAATGAAACCAGTTCTCACAATCGAACTGATTATCTCGATCTAGCCGCACCATGCACTAATTAAGCTTGGGTGAAAGAATGTATCATAATTACTCCTCCAATAACTCTTATCGCCACAAGGGATACAAACTGCCACTTCAATTAGCTATACTAATTTTCCTTGTTATTATAAATCTCATTTTTTTTTTTAAAGAAATTGGTCGTCTTTTTTCCTTCGTGGAAGTGTCGCC
>NC_061109.1:95804602-95829602 GCF_015104395.2 Macrobrachium nipponense | reverse complement strand
GTGACTCTTGAGGTGTAAGTATGAAGTAATACAATTACAAAAACTTTGTATGCAGATCGGGTGCTCACAAAGATCTGTAATTTAATGAATGCCATTTACGATAGGCAGCTGTTCATTTATTTCTTGACGATAGTTTGTTTCTTTTGTATAACACAACGTGACCTTAATTAGAATTCTAATCACTGAAGATTAAAGGCGTTATCATACTTTGTATACATAGCTTTGTAAATTGATTATACTCCATGACTTGCCGTTAAAGCTTAGGGTAACCAGTCGTCAATCTTTCAAAATGTCGCTGGTGGAGAGAAATCTGAACCAATCCGTATGGAAAAATGAGAGCGTATTCAACGCCCTTGCAATTAGTTCACCCGGGAGTAATTGGCTCATTAGTTTGTGGATGGTGTCGACGGTGATTTTTGGCAGGGAGCTCCCCCCCACAAAAAAAAAAAAAAAAAAAAAAAAAATTACTGCGTGTACTTTTTTCAATTGAATTTTATGATTTGGCCAGCAACTTTTATTACTCTTCGTGATCTAGAAGTTGGTGCAAGAGTGAAGAGTGATGCAAGCAAACAATAAACATGGGCCGGTATAAGTGTGAAAGAGAGAACGTCAGGACACCTCCTGTTTTAGGCGGACATGTTCAAGAAGATAAATGGATCCAGAGATTGTTCAAATCTGCTGACGTGTGTTATGTATACGACGTAGTACTGGTGGCTTACTTAGAAGTGAAATCTCAGTCATCCTTAATGAGATTGCTACAAGGAACGCAAAATAGTAATCAGTTCTAGATCAAAATATCACTCTTGAGCTCCGAGTTTAATTTATGGGCTTCCTAACAGTTCATATGATGAGGAAGAAATAGTTTCTAAACTTTATCTAAATTAGAAGTAGGAGTAGAAGCCTTATGATGGTAGTTGGAATTTTCCTGCAAGTATAGTAAATATTACCATTCCGTTACCGTTGAGAAGTTAGTGGGAAGCTTCCTATTTTTGCAAAAGTATTCACTTCTGAAGAGTTTTATCCACTGTGAAGTATAAATTCTTTTCTGACTTCAGTTTTGCAATGTTCCTTTTTCATCCAGAACGATTTGAATGAAAAACATTCCATATCTTATTTTATCGGTAATTTAAATATTCCTTTGATTGTCAACTGCCGGAGATTCTTGTAGGCTGCACAGTTGCCAACGATGCAGTGTCCAAGTTGCATCTGAGTTTTTTGAAATACTGTGAGAATTACTAAGATATAAATCGTTTGAGTCATGCCTTCCAGTCTCTCATAACTGTACTGTTCTTACTGCCTGTAATATACTTTTCCTTTGTCCATTATGGTGACTGCGTGTTATTAATATCTTTGTTAATTTCAACGTGGTTTCGGCCACTCTTAAAGCATCATCGTTCTCTGAGTATTGAAACGTACGCTACACTCGGGTGTGTATTAGCCATTTTAGTTTTCCTAACTTCAAGAGAAGTAAAAAATTACGAAAGCCCTCAAAGAAGTCTTAGTTGTAATTGGCCATACATGAGTTAGGTCCTGGAACGATTAATATCACGCCAAGGATTTAGTGGTTTTTTTTTTCTGTCTAACTAGAAGCAAGTTTTAGATTTGCCTTCAGATTCTGGCCAGGTACTTTTATTGTTATGCAACTCCTTTAATCTTAATATTTAATTCTACTCATGCATTTCTTTTATGCACTTTCTTTTTAGTAAGGTATTCTTTTGCATTTTCGTTTAATGTTTCATCTGTTAGTTTCTGTAGAAATGAAAAGGATAAACTTAAATATACAAGTATGATACTTTAAGCCGTTAGTATTCGATATAGTAAAATAAAAGAAAACACACACTTTCATGTACTTAGAGAGAGAGAGAGAGAGACGAGAAGGGGGAGATGAAGGAGAGAGAGAGAGAGAGAGAGAGAGAGAGAGAGAGAGAGAGAGAGAGAGAGAGAATTAGGTTCCTTTGAATTCCAGTGGACGGAACATCGTTATTCGGACTTCACTTTCGAGAATAAACCACATACTCTGTTTCAATCTTGTCATGATTTCCATTGATACTGATAGTCGTTGAGTTTGGAGACTTGGTGCTGACTCAATCAAAATTTATTACTGCGTTCCATGTATGTATTTATTGGAATTTATTTTTAACGAGTTGAATTCCCAGCCATCTGTACCTAGGATTATATATATATATAATATATATAATAGATAGATTATAAGATATAAGTATAGATTATGATATATATGATATATGTATTATTAATATATGTCGGTATTATTATATATAATTTAATATATAATCGTATATATTATAGATATAATATATTATATAGAATAACTATATATATATAAATATATTATATAGTAATATATACATATATATATAATATACTATATACATATATAGAATTATATAATATATATATATATATATATATATATATATATCTATATATATATTTATATATATATATAGATATATATATATATATATATATAGTATATATAAATCTACACTTATTATATATATCTATATATCAGAAGAGCATATATATAGATATATATATATATATATATATATATATATAGATATATTAGATATATATATTATATATCATATAATATCTCTATATATTAGGTATCTATATATAGAGTATAATATATCGATATCTATATATATATATCTATCTACTATCGATATATCGATCATATATATAGGTAGTATATATATATATTATATATATATATACGGATATAATCTCTTATATCATATACTATATATATATCCACTATATATATATACATACACACACACATATATATATATATGTATATATATATATATATATATATATATATATATATATATATATTATATACACGCACAAATTAAGCCACAAATATCATTTGAAATCGAGTTCTCTAGTGTCACGCGAGTGAGGCAAGAATTCATAATTAGCCAAGTGTTACAAGATTACCAGTCACCTTTCACGGTGAAAGTGGGTTGACATCGATTTAAGTGCATAACGTAAATTCAACAAGCATGTGCAGTACAGCAGAGCTTTTACCTCTCTTGTTAGCTCAGTGGTCTAAGTCACTGTTCATCGTTGTTTCTAAACCAGGCGACGATTCATATCCTGCTGATGTCGGAGCACTTATCAATTATAATTCCCTTTGGGTATAAGTTATTCCCGAGGCATAGTGAATCGGATACTTAACGGTAATTGTGGCCCAAAATCAACATGTCACGCGTGTAGAAGTGAAAAAAAAAAAAAAATTCACACACACACACACACACACACGCACATATATATAGATCTATATATATATTCTTATTAGTGCATTATCAAGTGTTACTTCCCCTCGTATTTGTATGTAATGTTAGAAGCTTCTAGAAGCATTTGATGCAAAATATTTTGCGTTCATTTTGTCACCTGTAGGAAATGACGTCATAGTGTCCTTACGAGAATATTTTTCGATTTATTGTTAATAATTAGATTCTTTTACTATGAAACTGCTTGATATTAATCATAATTAACTTTTATCTGTCTCTATTTGTCAAAAAAAAAAAGAATTTGTTGACTTCTAAGTATATAATTTAATTGGGAGATGAGATGAGTGTATCGAACTCAAAACTGCTGTGATGTCACCGTTCGCTTGCAATAATCGTTTAAAATAATTTCTTTCATGTTCAGAGAGTTTATGTTCTGAAATCATATGCTGTTATATTAATAGTTATTAATAATCATTATATCATTCTCTTTTCCTCTCGTTTGAAAAGTGAAATTATTAAGAGTTTTGCAGAAAACCTGGCCCTAAAATGATTTGACGTCATTCATTTTGCATCTTGCTGATCAGTAGTTTCCATAGAAAGACAGGGTCATTCTGATATTAGACACAACTTGAGTTGGTTGATTCCTGGAGCCATACGAGCTGGCCTGTCTTTCACTCTCTCTCTCTCTCTCTCTCTCTCTCTCTCTCTCTCTCTCTCTCTCTCTCTCTCTCTCTATCCATTTTTACATTAACGTAAAGATTTTTGTTTACATGGTCACTCGTATCTTTTAGATTTATTTAATCTCCTAATAGCATAGTGGTTATTTATGAAATCTGAACAGTGTAAACGTGTTTTTGTAACGGCGCCTTTGAAAGAGTATAGTGTATTTGGAAGCTGTAGCCAAAAGGAAAAACTGATACCAGGTTTTGTGTTATTACAAGTTTTAAGTGCACTTAAAAAATATTTAAACTGTTAGGTAAAATTATTTCATTATTTGCACGTTGCACATTTTTTGTGTCTGTATTTAATTCTTTTGAAGTGTTTATGTTCTGTGTGCTTAATGTTTTCTTAGTTATCAAAGAAATTTACAATTTCTTTGATAACTTAGGTGTTTCCTGGTGATTTAACATTGCATACTTGATTTAATTTAACACAAATGAATAAATTTATTGGATTAAAAAAGATTTTTAAAACATTGCAGTCAGATAGTGATGAAAGATTTTTATAGCCGTCAATTATTTATCTAGAGCTTTACGCCACAAGAAGGCCATAAAAGGAACGAATTTAATTTCCTTGAGGTTACGCCCATCTACATTAAAACAGCTTATTCATAATGAGTCCGAAGAAATTAATGTGAGAAAAAAGAAAAAAAAAACTTTTGTAGTTCCATTGTTTGCAGCAGCAATTGTTTGGCAGCAGAATTATTACTTTGCCTTGCCAGTGTATTAACACCTATTCATGGCAACTTCTCTGAATTGCGGGGAGACATACCAGGAACTTCGCTGAGGAATTCCGCTACGACGACATTCCCTTTAATAACTTCAGATTACTTGGCGAAGATGTCGGCCCTTTTTGTTGAATCGGTTTCATCTTAATGATGATCTCTCTCTCTCTCTCTCTCTCTCTCTCTCTCTCTCTCTCTCTCTCTCTCTCTAAGAATCGAGAAACTGTGAAGAAAAATGAAATCTGGACGAATTAACGTTCTTGTCACTTAGAATTATTCGTAACGGTTGCTGACTTTACTTTAGATGGTTTTAACATAAAGAATCTTGTCGAGATTGCTTCAGCTTATTCTTTCATATATGTGCTTTTACATTGATACACAAACTTTAAGAGATCTGTTCTAAAGGATTCACTTAGACGTTTCATATATTGAGTGTTTGATTTAGTTTTTCGTTAATATACTTGATCAGTGACTCATTTTTATTATGGCGTCTGTTGAGTTGATCGGTGAAAATTGCACTGTTTCCTCATCTAACAAGAAGCGTTTTCTTGAAGATCTTGCATTTCACCTTCAAATTTATTTTGACATAAAAATAACTGAGTTTCGTTTAGAAGTGCAAAAATAATCTTTTTTTGAGGTTGCTACCTAAAAACTGTTTATAGAATTCAGACGTAGATTTAGAAGAAAGTTAGATATTGTAATAGATCTTTGATTTATATGCATATAATTTAAAGTTGTCATATTCGATATAAACATGAGTATGGATAGATTTAAAAAAAAGAAAAAAAAGAAGGCTTTTTATGGTACGGAATGCTTTGTAATGATCCGGCAATATTTATATGTTGCATCCTCTACAGGAAACAAATCATATTTATATTCAGTCGAAATTCAAGTATATAAAGTATTATTGGCACACTGTCGTCACCAACAAAATATCATTCAATGGGGAGTTGATTGTTTCGTTTATACTTATCTTCATTCAGTCAATGTGGCAAAACAGTATATCTATATTCACTGGTCATCCATATATTCATTTTAGTAGAAGTGAGTCCTAAATGCTCTTGCTTTTGTGTACCTGTGATTATTTCCCTCGTAGTCCTCATAGGTCCTTATTGCCTCCCTTTTATTCACCCTTGTATCGGATATTGCTGACTCTTGAAGTTATCACACTGTAAATGACGTGAGTGTAAGTAACAACATACTTCACTTAAACAGTTCAGGAAGAAACAGTTGAGATTTTATCTCTCTCTCTCTCTCTCTCTCTCTCTCTCTCTCTCTCTCTCTCTCTCCTCTCCTCTCGCTCTCTCCTCCCCTCTCTTCTTCCGCGTCTCTCGTCTCTCTATCTCTCTCTCTCTCTCTCTCTCTCTCTCTCTCTCTCTCGATTCAAGTTCTCACGTAACACAGCAATGCTTTATAAATTTATTGAGTTACTTGTTGCCGTTATATTACTCAAAGTCAGTTGTTGTTGTCGTGTAATGTTCTACTTCCGTCCACCGAACTTGGTGGGACGTAGTGTATACTAGTTTTTTTTACCTACATTAATATTTTGATATTGGAAATGATTGATTTATAGGGTTTCGATATCTCGGTGAGTTAGACCATAGGATTCTCTTTGTTGATTTGCAGATAGTCTCATAATTTTCAGAGATTTAAAAATTCATGTCTAACTTGCTGTTCTACGCCATCCAGCATAACAGAAATTAATCTCCGCCTCATAACTTAGTGTGTAGTCATTAACTGAAAGTCAACTAATTAAACTAGTAATTATGTTCTGTTTGGTGTTTGGAAGTCATTAGCTAATGTGATTATGCAGTTATATCAACTCTACTGATTTCATGCGCTACTTCAATATAATCTAAATTTGCTGTATTTAACAAACTATCTCTTCATCGTCCCTTATATATTTATGGTTTTCTGCCTATTTTGTGAAAGGAATTTTCGGAAAGGTAAAATATTTTCTCTAAGTCACCATATAGAGAGCCTCATTTAAATATTGCAACTTAAAAAATAAGTTTTCTGAATATATAACAATGGAGCATTGAGCCAAACCAAAATGGAAAACAATCGTAGGACATCGTGAACAGTGACTAGAATGAAAAATCACTGCTTATCCGGAGATCACAACACACAGTAATATTATTGATGTGAATTTATGCATGCAAAGAAATATTGCAGAGAAAATGGATGGCAGAAAGAAATATGCAAAAAGAGAGATGCTGTTTGAAGAGATTGCAGGTCCAGGTTATTGGAGTAAATATTTTGAAGATGTTTTGTATTTTAGTGATAGAAAAGAGGCAGAGCTAAATGCTGCTTGGGTAGAAGGGGACTGTAAATTTGAGAAAATTTGGCGAAATGACAATATGCAAATAGGCCGGTTAAGAGGTTGAAGAATATAAGGAAACAGTGAGTTAAGAAGTGGCCAATGTTTGGAAAGGCTGGTGGAATGAAGGAAAGGTTCCAGAAAATGGTTGAGAGGAATTGCTTTCTATTCATATACGGGTAATGGTGATAGAAGAAAGAATAAAAACTTGAGGTGCATAATGTTACTTGGGATACCAGCGACATGTATCATAGAATTTTGAACGAGAAAGTAACACTGATGATAGAGCAAGAATAATGGGGGTTCAGAAAAGGATGACGGTACATGCATAAAGTGTTCATTATGAATCAGTTTTGCTAAAGGTTTAAAAGGAAAGAGAGTTAAATTGTACTAGGCATAAGGACTTAAAGTCTGTTGTTTTTATTAAACTCTGTTATGTTTTTTTTGAGCTGAGAGTAAATCTCTACCAGCAATTACGTTGTTAAAACGCACTAAAAGATAGGCCTGGGGTAAAGCTCATGATAGAAAAAATAGGGATGCAAATGTGGAGAATCATGAGAATGTATGGTGTAGAAGAATGCTTTTTTAGGATGATTAAAAGTTTGTATAATGGAAGCGAAGCATGTGACTGGATTGGTGTCTGAGCTGGCCTGAGACAAAGGTGCATATTTCCATAGCTGTTCAATATCTTTATGTATGGAGTGATGCAAGATGTTCAGGAAGAAGGTATGACATCGTTGACATGTTGATGCAAAGTTGTGCGATAGAGATGATCATGAAAGCGGTGTCAGTTTTTATTCTTTTTTTCGCATAAAAATACAATAAGTATGAGGAAAATGTAAATCATTAGACGTGGAATTTATTTAAAATCCCCATGGCACAAAACATTGTTGCGCAAAATTTCCTGTGATAGATAAGTAGCCACTTTGCGTTTTTTGCGATTTTAACATATAATGAACAGCGATCATTGGGAATTAAGACTACACCAGAATGAGTATCATAAAGTGAACAGTAACTTCACAGCAAGAGATTGAAGAAAATTATCACATACTGCAATTGTGGTCAGTGAGAAAGAGGTGAGTCTAGGACAACTAAATTCGCACTGGCCCACTTGACCAGAGGGTTAATATCCAGGAAGCGCAAGAGAGCTAGAGATGAATGGCTCAGTTTGTTCAGGAGTTCTGACATTCTATCTATGAAGCGGCTAGTATTGTGAAAACTTTCCTTTTTCTTTTAAGATGGCTCATCTTATTTGATATTTAAAGCTAACCACTGCTTAGGAGATAATTCACACACACACGCAAGAGCATATGCGTACGTATAAGTATAACTGAATCACGAAAATTTGGAACGCGATGAATATATAAATAAAGGCAAAAGCCACGAAGGATAGTGAAACAATGTAGTACTGCTGCAAGGCCTTTCGACTTCTTGTCCTTTATGTACACACACACACACACAAATAACCAAAGGACGCAAAAAAGAAATTAAGAAAATGTAAAGATAACTAAGAACTTAAGAATTAAGATACTGTAATCGATATGAAAAATTGGTTTTGCATAATCGTGTGTATATATATATATATATATATATATGTGTGTGTGTGTGTGTGTGTGTATGTATACATATATATATATATATATATATATATATATATATATATATATATACAAGATTATGCAAAACTATTTTTCATATCGATTACAGTATCTTAATTCTTAAGTTCTTAGTTATCTTTACATTTTCTTAATTTTATTTTATTTTTTATAAAATAAAATATATATATATATATATATATATATATATATATATATATATATATATATATATATATATATATATATATATATATATATATATATCACGCTTATGTGTAAAACTATATTTTTCATATCGAATCATAAACCGTGAAAACTCGTATGTTACAATATCTTAATTCTCAAGTTTTCAGTTATCTTGGGGTTTTCTTCTTCTAGTTTTTGCATCCTTTGGTTTGAATACAGCATGCAAATAGAAAATAAGAAAAAAAAAAGGTTTTGAATGATATAAGCATACACTATGCGTGAACAGCTGAAAGAGCTGTCTTTGTGAGTAGATGCATTATTTATTTACGTACTGTCTTTTCATTTTTTCTTTTTTGGTCTTTTCATCTACGCATGCAAGGATGATTTTGCACATTTTATTTTCTAACGCCCATTGCTCATCCTTTGTCATTCGTTTCCTCCTCTTCTTGTTTTATTCCTTCCTCTTGATTTTCTTTTGTAGCCCACCTGGAGAGCAGCTCATTATCCCTAATGGAGTATCACTCACGCTTTCCAAGCTATTCTTCACCTTTTTTAAGGTGTTCTTAAAAGATGAAAAGTATTAATGTTTATCAAATAGCAGGAAAAATGATCTGTATCATGAATACGGGACGACTGATTGTCTTTGCAGATGTTTATGACTTATTTTAGGAAAGTAAAGGAACTAAGTGATTGTGTACCTTGCCTGTTTCTTATTTGCTGTGTTAATGTTTAATCATACTTTCAGGATTAGCCTGGGGTTTCAGGAATGGTTGTGTAAATAGGAATATTCTTAAATAAAAGGATGGAAGGTTCCATTAAGCAAGAAGATTACCCTTCAGTGGAATTCTTACCTGTTACCGTAGGCTCTGAATCGCTTGCGTAAGAACCGTAGGTTATTGATAGGTCGTGAAAAAAAAAAAAAAAAAAAAACTCTGATCATTATCTGTTCCGGTCGATTAACTAATGTTTCTCACGTAGTTGTGGAAGGGATATTCATGAATAGCGAAAGTGAAATAATGATGTGATTCAAATTTATAATTTAATATTACCTAGACGTTTATGGTTTGGAAGTCTCCCTTGCATTAGTTATAAGGGAGGTGCATATCTTCTCATTCATTTTATTTATTTGTTTAATATTTTTTCATTGGAAGACATGGAACAAAAATAACCAATAATAAGATAATATTAAATGTAATGATAGGTAAGCTAAACATGTAATAGGAGGATCTGCTCAAGAGATATTTAAATGCAATTTGAAGAATCAAACCAATTTTTCTCCAGTGCCAGATGCTGGTTTAGATAGGAAATAGGCCAGCACTTACTACATTTAAGCTTAAGATGTCGATGAATGTAAAATGTTTAATTTTCGCACTGAGATACTAAAGTGGAAATTTGTGGAATAGTAACTGTAGGAACACTGAGAGTGTTTGTTGATTAAGTGCAGGATCTTATCCGTGCCCATAATAATACTCGCAAATAACATTAGAATATTACGAACAAAATCACAGATGGAAACAAATAAATGAATGTCCTTGAGAGAGACTTCTAGGAACACGGAAAGGCCCAAATATATTTCATCTACGAAAGATATTGTTGTGATACGTGGGAACATGGCTAGGAAATTGGCTTCTCACTTGATCTTTAGATTTTATTGCTGCTTAATGTGAATTAGTTCATAGCCGTTGCAAGGTGATTGTTTCTTCATGACAGGACATCAACAAACATAGAATCCTTGCTTTCCATGCAACGTAAAAGCACCATACAAACAAACAAACAAAGAATCCTTGCTTAATGTCGATTCGGCATATTAGTGTTGATCATTCAGTGAAGGAAAAACGAAATGACGAGGAATAACTAAATGCTCGTATATATAGTAGTAGTTATACTTGTTTTGAAAGTGTCGATTGAAAATGGAAACGTTTCCAAGCCCAATTATTGCTTGAAAAACATTTGTAGAGAGTGATGTTAGTGTAATCGTACGGTTGGTAGCCAACTAGGCCCAGTTATGAGAAATCATGAGAGCACAGACAGGGAGATGAAGGAAAATATTTTGAGGTAAATATTTGGAGTTACAAGTCTAGTCAGTGAACAGAAAATCAACTGGTATATATAGTATAAAGAGAAGCAGTAGCGTCACCGACATTCCAGAAGTGTGGGAAATCAATTAAAAATTAAGGTAAAGGAAATTAATACCAAGGTGGACGTATCCGAAGGGTGAGAAGTTAGGCTGTTAGACGTATATATGTAAACATTCCTACAATTAATTGGGCTGTGTATATGATGTAAACAACTAAAAGATAATGGAATGCAAAGGTAGCAAGACTACAGAAAAGCTTAAACAAAAATAATAGATCAAGGAGTCTTAAGAAGAGGAAACTAGAAAAGAGAAAGTTAAAGCTGATACTCTGAGAACAAGGAGGAGTTGTCCACGAAGGCTACTTGACGACCAGCGAAGTTTCAGAAAGAACATTTATTTCAAGATATGATGAGAATGCTTGCGGCACAAAGGAAATGAAGTGCTTTATGTAAAGACAAAGTTTTGTGCATGTGGAATTACTGTGCACATGGATTTCATCATTGGTGCAACTTCTTAAGGACGTGATAGCAGTATAGTGATTGCTCATGTTTATGAGCAATCATTATACTTACTTTTTTGTAACATTTTTTTGTTGCATATCTAAGGAACTAGGCCTTATTTGTGTGTGTGTGTGTGTGTTTGTGAGGTGGGGGGCGACTGGCATATGCAAGGAGTCTTGTAAAAATAAGTAGTTATTGTTCGCACTCGTAATAGGAAGCTTCTGCACGCTTTTTGTGTACTTTTGTGATGTAATGCATGTTGGGGGAATGCGGAATTATACAGTAAATATAATTCATTACAGAACTCTTGATAATATCTCGAAATTTTGATGCTAATGTTTTATATGGGCAACGACTGGGTGTTGTCAACACGAGGCACGCATAGAACGGTTCGTTTTTTTAGAGGAAAGAGTAAACAGAAATAATTTTAAACAGGAATAATTACAAAAAACCGAAATTGATACTGTACAAACTGAAGTTTGATGAAACTCGATAGACGCAAACATTTACAGAGGAAAGTTTTAATGTTTTTATGGATTCCTCGTGAAGTATGTTTCGGAAGTTCGGTTTAAGCATTGTTTTTTTAGACTTATTTTCTACAAAGCAAATAAATATGCTGCCTGCTTATTCTTACACAAGTCCAAATTCATTATTTTAAAAAATGAAAAAAAAAAAAAAAAAAAAAAAGCTGCTCTCGACATTGTATCTGCAACGTCTGTTCTTACTTAACTGTCATGCAACCTATACACACACGTACAGATTATACACTATATATACATACACACATATATACATATATATGTGTGTGTAAAATATATAATGTATATATATATAATATATATATATATATAATATTATATATATATATTGAGTGTGTGTTTTCGATGTGTGGGGTGTGTGTTTTATTGTCTTGGTCGTTGAGTTAAATTGAAATTTTGTTCCAGTGAAGAATTCCGCATTAGTTATCGAAATGTTCGATCGAAAGGGATACCATTTGCTTTGTGGGTTTCCTTAAAGCAGGACAGTTGGCAGTGTAGCTTGAAAGCATATTACCTGCCCCTTCACCCTTCCCTCTTTAGAAAAGTTCACTAATTTAGAATGACACTTGGTCCAACTTGGTGTGCATATATAGGTCAGCCCAAACTGTGTATTTCACTATCACGTATGTGTTTTATGATATTTAGCGGTGAAACATGAAATATTTAATTAAACTTTGAAAAAGGCCTTCCAGTTCACTTGGGATAAATATCTAAAGACTTTAATTGCTATTTAAAATATCAGTGAATCTAATCTTGAAATATTTGGACTAACTTTCTTGCCAAGATTTGCCGTTTTGAAAGTGTGTTAGCGGGTCAATGAAAAAAAATCCACTAAAAGAATTTTGGATGAGTAGAAAAGTATATTGTATAACTTGGCCAGCCCTTTTGTGGTCCTCTATCGATATTGGCAGATTGAAGGTACAGATCTAATTTGATATACGATGTTGATGCTGGGACAAAGGGTCACCATTATGTTGGGTCAGGGTAGAAGTAATTAATTAAAAGGTTAGCGCGGGGCGGCAAAGGGATGAACCAAGCGGTTATTGTTAGTCTCTCCTGCCGTTGACTTCCTTTTCGGATTTGTCAATAGAAGAAGGCTCACAGGACGTCATGTCCGCGTGCTTACCTCGGACTATCGGTCATGGGAATTAGTTTACGTTTTCATTGTCGGCTGCTTCAGTCAGTTGACGCGCGCACACGAGTTTCAGTTCAGTTTCAATCTTCTCGGTTGCTCCTTTAATTAGTAACTGGAGAGTCTTTGTTGATGTTCATCGGCTTTCTCCTTCTTTTCCTTTACTTCTGGAGACGCTATTGAATATACAGATACCTGGTTGAGCTAGTTTTTTTTTTGTAGTCATTATGGAATTAAATGGTGACAATAAAGTTTTATCATTATCATATCTAACTGGTATTACTAGTTGAATTTCGAAAGTTCGTGCTAGAATGGCATTCATATGAAAATTAAGTATTGCGGTCAGTGTTCCTTTGAACCAAGGGAGAATATAAACATCCTTCCCTCATTTCTGTCTTGTGGCATTCCACGCATCCGCTCAGGTTATCACCGATGAAGAGGCATAATTGGTCCCCTCTAACGTCTGTCTGGCTGTGGGATTCTTTCTCTGCAAATGGTTTCCTTGATACCTGCCACCATCCTCTTGTTTAAATAGACCCCTGCCTGTAGGAAAAGGCTTCAATTAGTTTTTTTTTTCTGCCCTCTTCACTGCCTTCCTATTTCCCCATGGGCCACTGCAGTGTAAGGTCGTCAAGCCGCCCTTCACGTTGGACTTCACATGAAAATAAAGCTCCGAAAGAGTGTGTGATGTATGATGTGATATGAGTAGCGAATGTTTTTTCTTTCTGTTTTTTTTCCTTTTTTATACTCAATGGGATAATATGATATACTAGATCATGTTTTGTTCGTGTATCGATATTTGGGGAAAGTAAAGTATATCTTAGTTTAACCAGACTACTGAGCTGATTAATAGCTCTCCTAGGGCTGGCCCGAAGGATTAGATATTTTTACGCGGCTAGGAACCAATTGGTTTCGTAGCAACGGGACCTATAGTTTATTGTGGGATCCGAACCACTTTATATCGAGAAACGAATTTCTGTCACCAGAAATAAATTCCTCTGATTCCGCGTAGGCCGGGCCGGGAATCGAACTTCGGACCACCGGATTGGTGGCCGAGCGCGAAAACCATTCGTCCAAACGAGGAACGATATTTAGGGAAATATAAGTAACTTTTGATAGATATTACTGATCTTTTCACAAAACTTATATCATTAGATTATGATGATCTCGTTTTATTGTTCCCTATGGTAGCTAAGAGAGCTATTACAGCTGGGATGTATGTTTACATTACATTGGAAGGACATCAGTAATTTTGTCAGACTTTATTTAAGACTATGGACGACCTCTCACGTCCTATTTAGCTTTAAATGTGAAAATGAAATTCACGTCACGAAATTTATTTGGTAGAAAATAAATTAAGCCTGGTTCCACTGAGAAGAGCTTAGAATGTCATGTCCATTTGATACTGATATGAAGCTCACGTGTTACAATTGCTGTCAGTGCACCTCACCGGGTGCACTGTACGCATTACTATAGGTTCTTTGAAGCGTCCCTTTGGCAGTTAGCTGCAACCCCTTTCATTCCTTTTATTGTCCCTCCATTCATATTCTCTTTCTTCTATCTTGCTATCCACCCTCATCTAACAGTTATTTTAAATGCAACTGCGAGTTTTTTTTCCTGTTACACCTTTCAAACCTACCTACTGTTAATTTCCTTCCCAGCGCTGAATGGCCTCATAGGTCCAAGTGCTTGGCCTTTGGCCTAAGTTCGATATTCCATTCCGTTCCAAGAATTTCTCGAAGAACGCGAACGCACTTCTTGACATCATGTGCTTCGTTTGTCCGACGTAGATTTGCAAAGTAGCTACGATTCCTCTCCAGGAAAGTAAAGTTCATTATCTCTCTCTATTTTCACATGGTCTCCTTCTAAGAATCTTTTTTTTTTTAATCTTTTCATTATCGCTTCCCCTCGCCCACTAACGGAGAGTTAACCGAGTGAGGGTGTGTTTACCTTCTAGGCTCCCAGATAAGATATGAAACATTGTATAAATATTTACTAACAAAAGTCCAGCCCACTCGCTTCCTTTTCGAGGAGTTGTATGGACTTTATTGCATAGGTCATTATCATGATCTCAGCAGGGTCTTAAGTAGTTTTTGGAATGCTCCGTCACGTTATATGTTCATTATGTCCTCCGCTAAGCAGACGGCTGTGTTTGGTTGCCTTGTCGTTCGATAAAACGTGATTAGCGAATGACGTTCTTAGGTTCAGATCACGTGCTACTACAAATAGAGAATGAGCTCTTATTTTATTTATTTATTTATTTATTTATTTTTTGCTAACAGATTGAGTCAACGGAAAGATTTTTGTAACAACAATTGGGTAATGAATGACCCGGCATTCAATGCTAAGGTGGCCATTGTGCGTTGGAATGTTTTTAAATTCTCCTCTTTACACGAAAGAAGCGGAAATTGCAAGTTCGAGTCGTTATTCAAATCGTTCTAAATGACAGGATCCAAAACGTTGGACATTTTTGCTATTGAGTGTTCTTGATGGTCCTGCAGTACTGATCATCAACCTAGGGTGAAGTATATATTGCAGTAGAAAAACTATTCGTAACCTGGTTGAATGTCTATGAACGAGCGGCAGCCTTGGAGTTCATTTTTATTGCAATACCTAAAGCAAATAAGGTTTCATGAGCTTAAGCGAGAACATTCAGATCTCTCAACCTTTTCCAAATCTCTCCCTGCAACCTATACTCACGTTTCTGTGGTAAAAATGGGCTCTTCTTTCTTGCAGTTATAACACAACTATAGTGCGCTCTTTTTGTGGTGTTATTTGGCCAAATTTATTTTGGTAACTAATGTTGATATTCTTGATTTTTTATAGTTCCCAGATTTAAGAGATCTAAATGTGCAGTTTTACGACGTTATTGCACTCTCACTGCCTTTCTGTGTACCGAGGAGCTCACTGCAAACCAGGCTGAGTGGCATCATTCCACTTGTACTTAGTGAGAGGCTGTGAGGCCCTTTGGCAGCTGTAATATGTAGAATTCATATGTCATATTCCCCAGAAGTACATATTGTATGACTACAAAGATCTCCTACCCTCTTGATTTTCGTATGATTTTTCGACAAATTTTTATTTTTTACTGAAAGCGATGCCGTACGAGATACGAAATAAATAAACTCCTTCCCAAGTAAGAGGAACCAAGTCAGTGGAAACTCACTGAGACACCAAGAAATACAGCAACCTGTATACAAACTTGAATTTATGCGTACATAAACACATACATACGTTTGCCTGAGGAATTTAAATGGATTTTACCAGAGCAGATATAAACCCGTCATCACTACGGTGACATACTTATGCTTGAACGGTTGAATATGAAAGTCTACATGTCCGTTCATAGTTTGTTGGTCACATTTTTCAGAAATAAATTTTGCAATAGCAATAACGAACAATTCGTTACTGTCAATTAGACACAATTTAAACTTATGTCAAAATGAAAGGCTTACCATTTACATTCTGGAGAATACTTTCACCAAAATTATGTAAGGATATCCGTATTTATTTTGCATTGTATTTTGAAATATGTCAAATCTACCGTAATTGACTTAGGTGCGTCTGTCTTAACATGTATAAGCGAATAATATATCACTTGTGTAATTTGCTACGAAGTACAGGCACTGATATGGGCTGACGTCAGCTCAAATCTTGCTGTCCTTGTAAGAGAAAATTAGTGCCAGTAAACTAATCTTCCTAGGCTACAGCAGACCTCAACTTTGATTAGATCAAGGAACCTAATGATCTTAGAAGATGGGATGAGATTGCTTCAAAGATAGGAGTTATCAAGCCAGTTATCTTGTGGGATTATAGTAACCATACATTTGTATAAGAGACTGCGGTCTTAATTGTGTGATATGACTCTGTGTGAGTTGTCATTTCCTCAGTGAAAATTACAGAAATACTGGTGTGAAGTCAGTGTGAAGATTTAGCATATCAGATAAACTTACTTATATAGTTACCCGTTCAGTGCTAAAATAGAGATTCACCATTGTTCAATATCTAGTGAAACATTGTTCTTACATTTAATTTTTGAACAAAATTGGATGTAAGTAACTAGGAATTGGCTTCATGTTGAGTATTATAATGGTTTTGTTTTTTAATACCCTATTATATAGATACGCGCGTGCACGCATACACACGCACATATACAGATATATGTTAACTTATTTATATATATATGTATGTATATATTCTTATTAATTTACTGTTATATATAAATTTGAATCTTGACATGTACTCATTTTTTAATCTGAGGTAGACATTTCAAATGCACAGCAGCAAATTTTCTAATCAGTTCTTTCAGGGATTGTGTATTTTGAGTTATGCTCCAGAAAAGACGGAACAATTTCACAAAACATCTTTATATGCAGATACTGTACATACTGTACTGTACAGTTGGCATACAGCTATTTAGTACTCTGTTGCATGGAGTTGTTGGATAGGTCCTGATTCCAAATCGGTCACTTTTCATGTACTAACGCAACCTGTCGCCCTTCTCTGATTATCTTCTTTTCTCTGCCTTCTTTCTCCCTATCAACTCGGCCTAATCCCCCTCCTTCATCCCTCTCCCCCCTCCCCCCTCCCCATCGATTGTCTCTGATGAAAAGTCAATGAGCCATGCTGAGAGATTCTAGGCATCGGCACTTGCTGACCTGGCACTACTTAGCAGAAGGCCCCTATGCTAACTGTGTAGGAGGGGAAATGACGCAGATTTGGAGAAAGTGTGAAGATTTTGGGGGGAAATACGTATGTCCTTTAAGTGTTTTGGCTTTTGATTCATAGCAACAAAGGTTTAGAACTCGTAGATGGAGGATTTGACAGTTACTTTTATTTCACTTTTTATCTACACATTTATTTGTGCATAAGCACAATTTAGCATAACTGAGTTTTTCTAGCTAGTTATTTATTTGTTTTATGCAGTTTACACAAACAATAAATTCATAGACGGGCTGATTGACACTTAGCTCTTACGCACACACAGTCACAATTTATATATATCTATATATCTATATATATATATAGATAAATATATATATATATTAGGAGAGAGAGAGGAGAGAGAGAGGAGGAGGACAGGGAGGGAGAGAGATGAGAGAGAGAGAGACGAGAGAGAGAGTTGGATTGGATTTACACTATAAATTAACTCTCTTGATTTTCCATGCAGACCTAAAGATATTTTGGGAGTTTATTTATAGGTATGAGATCCAGAATAGGAGGCAACCTTTGAAGCTAGTAAATTTACAGTAGATTTCCGTTTACTGGCTTTGATTGATGAGAATGGTTTTTGTTCCACCCGGATAAAGAGCACTGGAATAACAGTTATTTCTCCTAAATTTTGTGTACGTCTTTTTCAATATTTCTTGCTACTCATGTCTTAGAGCTTATGGGGTTGTTAATTATATTATTATACTTAGAGAACAAGATAGAAGGTAACAAAAGAGAATGCTCATTTGAGAGTATAGAATCGGCAGAAGAATAAAATGAATTATAAATACCGAAAATACAAAGCATGCGGATGAGGTCATGATTGAGTTAAAAGATACAAGATCTGTTATAGTTAAGAAGCAGGAATCTTTAAAGCAATATTAACATTTCTCACTCATGAGCACCTTAATTCTTGTTAGATTAGAGACCCTTTGTACTGGGGGCGTATAATATTTGGCTGAACCATTTAATTATTTTGTTTGTTTGTTTGTTTGTATGGTGCTTTTACGTTGCATGGAAGCAGTGGTTATTCAGCAACGGGACCAACTGCTTTACGTGACTTCCGAACCACGTCAAGAGTGAAGTTCTATCACCAGAAATACACATCTCTCACACCTCAATGGAATAGCCGAGAATCGAACCCGCGACCACCAAGGTGGGACGCCAACGCCATACCAACCAAGCCACTGAGGCGCTTGTTAATTATTTTGACGGTCTGCAAGGCGAGTAGCACGCGCTAACTTTAAAGGCTCTTGTAGGAAATCTCCCGACGTTGTTTGAAATCATAATTGTGTAGGTCTGCTGATGGTCTCCCGGCAGCAATATTCTAAAAATGTTAAATAAGATCAGTGAAGCATGTGCCATTCACACCATCATTCTACCCCAACAAGCCTAACTCTATCTTTCTTTGAAGAGAAATGTACTAGTATGTGGAAATTGTGTTCTCAGATAACTAAAGAGATTGTTTTAGGTGATTGTCAACAAGTGTCACTCGGGCAAAGTGAGTTAGTGTTGTAATAGCAAAACCATTTTATCGCTTTTAAATCTAAGGGTCCAGTGAGTCATTATTATTGATATATATGTGTGCTGAGTGAGCTCGTGAATTATATTCCTTCTTTAACTAAATCTAAGTGTTGTAGAAAAACAGCCATCATTCACTGAAGCATAACCAAATACTCTGTAATTTACGTATGCTTCCATGCATCCTAGAGACATATATTCTTTAAATACAGATCCCGGGCATCAGTAGACACCAAAGATTGGTGGCGATGATTTCAGCGACGAAAAATCAGGTCATCATCGACAACCTTAAAACTGGTCCATCGAGTAATTATGGGTCTATCTTTATCCAATTTCCAATTTACTGCTTTAATAGACTAGAATGATAGGCGTCTTAATTAGCACTTCACACAGCTTGAATTTTTTTTTATTATAATTTAAAATTATGATAAATTGTGATCGAAAAGTGTCAATTCTCAGTAAAAGGGATAACTTATAATATCCCATAAGGATAGAATTTTGTGGTGCTACATATCTTACAATTTCTAGTTGATACGCGCGCGCGCACGTATGTGTGTGTGTAAGTGGAGTGCTTGCAGTTCTATAAACCACATAAACTTGAAGCTCGTTGTTCCAACTTCTCTTAGTGGCAGAGTTGGACAATTAACCTTTGCCGTTATTGTCAAGGCTGAGTCAAGTATGAAATCTGACCTGATTGTCCTATGGTAAGCGTTATAATTTCTGCTATTTTCGTTCCTAGATAGTAATGGAGGCTTTTCTTAGTATGATGGTACTTTGCCCTCCTTAATGCTGATGTAATTCATGCTACCCTTGCTAAAATTTAGGTAAGTAGGTTAGTTTATATAAAGGTAGTCTTGCTTTTCACTGGTATGTAACTTAAAGTTTTTTTGCCTAGGTTGACCTTTCATAGTGTTTTTGAAACATGTTCTATAAGTATTTACATGTGAACGACATGAAAGAAGGGGGGGGGGGGGGACCTCCAAGAAAGATGATTAAAGTGAAAGCGCAAACAGAAATTACATGCAACAAACGCCGCGTGTCAGAATATTTTTCGAGATCTGTTCAGAAGCAGGTAACATTTTGTAGCAGAAGGATGTGAAATCTAAGGTGTAAATCAAGTAGAATATGTTTCTAGAAATATCCTGAATTTATTGAGTTATTTATATTATGCTGATTTTTGTTGGAAAGCATTTCAATTTTATTTCAAGATAATTGGTTTTCTGCAGTTATATATTTGTAGGTATAGCTTGTATTTTTGAATTCTGTAAAAGAGAGAGAGAGAGAGAGAGAGAGAGAGAGAGAGAGAGAGAGAGAGAGAGAGAGAGAGAGAGAGAGAGCATATCTTGCTTGTTAGACGTATTAAGCCCCAACTCCTATACTTTGAACGAGAGGAGGGGTTTAATCCGGTTAGATTTAGACTTGGCACGTTTACCGTATTGAGATATATCGCTATGTTGTTGGGTTTGGTCTGATTTACAGATAGAAGAGGCACTTTCGGTAGCCACAGAGTTAAAGGTGATAACCATAAGGGTCTTCACATATGTATAATGTGTTGTTATTTTAGTTTGTTCCCACAATATGTGTTGACGGTTGAAAGTTAGAAAGAGAGAGAAAAGAACGTCGGAATTTTAGATGGGAAATGCGGATCATTAACTGGTTTCATTTCGTTGATAAACGTCTAATTTTGTGGTCGTCTTTCTTTTACTTACTATTATAAAACGAGTGTTTTTTTTACTGTATAATGATAACTCGTCTTTTTTCTCTCTTACTTTCTTAAGACATTATAATTATGTGACACAAATTTTATGTTTGCTCTGCTTTGATTTTATGTCTTTGCGATGAAAGAGATCCATCACTGCGGACTCGGTGCGTGCCCTGACCATCGACTGTCATGTTAGCAGTCTACACGTGATCCATAAATTCAGGATATTCACGCTAGATGCTTATTTGCTTCTATTAGACATGTTTCACCTCGTGTATACAAGCGTGAATGACATGAGAGGTTTATTTTGTTTGTTAGTTTGTTTGATCGAAAACGTGTTAATTGTCATAATGTTAGACTGATGATTATTATGATCTCTTGTGTTTTATTCGTGTAGGCTTCTCGTTTGCATTGAAATTCGCTTTTGTAGGAAAGCCAACTGACGGTGTTTCTTCGACAGATTGTGAATTAAATGGTTTCTTTTAGCATGTCAAGTAACGGTGCTTCTGTGTCAGATTTTGAAAGGCCCTTCTGTTTTTAGAGAAAATAGAAAATTCCTGAACTTGAGAGTGAAGTTTATTGTGCCTTTGGATATTATTCTTTCATTTCTCTCCCTCTCTACCTACGGCCCCACCGGTATCTTTCTCACCGTACCCCCTGCTCTCTCTCTCTCTCTCTCTCTCTCTCTCTCTCTCTCTCTCTCTCTCTCTCTCTCTCTCAAAACATCTTGCACTGGCAGAAGGAATAATATAAAATGTTTTAAGGGCTATACCAAACAAGTGCGACTCCTGATTTGAGTTTTATTAGAAAATGCTGAGGAAAGCTTTCGAGTATTGTGATGCTAATCTGTAAAACTTAATTTGATTCCACTATGAGAGAAGCCAACTTCATCCTTTGAGTTTAATTCCTTGATGAGTACGCGGCTTTATTCTTTTTCTCTCAACAAATTAGAATACTACAAATTATAATATTACTTTTTAATAGAATCCCTGTTGCTAATTTTTTGCAAATGATTGAACTCCGCAATATTCTACAAAGTATCTCCGGTGTGTGTGTGTGTGTGTGTGTGTGTGTGTGTGTGTGCTGCGCGCGTGAGTGTGCAGCACGTAAGGGCAAAGTGATAAGGTCATACTATTTAAGAGGTTGTGAGTTTGTGGAAATTGTTATTCATGTAACAGAAGCACTTCCATAAACTCACATATGATATATTTTTTGTGTAAAATCGTATAGTGTTATTTCAGTGGATATTCATTTTTATTTTCTGAATTTGTAATGGCTTATATCTTGTGATGTGAGACCCTAGCTGGTAAAGAATACCAAGCCATTGTGGATGGTTTTTTAGAGAAAATATAATTGTCTTGTTTATTCTTATTTATATTTGTAGAATTATCTTATGTTCCATCTTTTTTCTCTTTGTTTAGCTGGTTTCCGACACTTCATACACACATTATATATAATATATATATAATATATATATAGTTATATATATCTTATATATAATATATATATATATATTATATATATATATATATTATTAGAAATGAGATTAATTATAAAAACAAAAATATTGTTAAAATCACTGGACTCGTGAATGGCCTTTTTACGAGTGTTACGGATAAATTGTCTATTATTGACCGTTTTGTCTTTAAATATTAGTTTAATAAAAGTATTGCAAATTATGTATCAATTGTCCGGCGGACTCATGCGAGGAAACTGAGTAAATTGGGGATCTGTATACCTAATTTTCATGCCAATAATTCTGTATTCAATTTATCTAATTATAAATTATCAAAGAGAGAGGAGTTCCTACTCTCACTAGGTCTAGATTTTGGCCTTCCTTGCTACAAACCTTCCTACAACCAATTTTTTAGTTCGTTGGAGTCTTTGTTTTCCATGTTAATGAAACTTCGCCTCCACACTGACGTGGCGAATCTACGTACTCACATGCAGGCGTGTTAGCTCAGAAAACTTATAACAACCTAACTACACGATGGACACCATTCTTTTCTAAAAATGATCTAAATATCCTCAAAGAACTGGGTAAACATGACGAGTTGATAATAACCAGACCGGATAAAGGAAAAGGTACTGTAATTCTAAATAAACAGGAATATGTATCAAAAATGGAAAATATTTTGGATGAAGAAACAAAATTCCAAAAAATAGGTGAACCTCAATACTCAACCATTTTTAAAGTAGAGGATCGAATAAACCGTTTCCTTGAAAGCCTAAAAGACCGTAATATTATCAGTACCGACATTTACGAATTGTTATACAGTACAGGTGCTTCGTTCGGAGTAATGTATGGGTTACCTAAGATTCACAAGGAAGGTATCCCAATGAGACCAATACTCACCTCATATGATACCCCTAATTATAAATTGGCCAAATTTCTTGTCCACTTTTAGCTCCTTTAACTACTAATGAGTATGGCATTAAAAATTCAGAAAAATTTAAAGAAAGGATTTTATCACAAGACTTGGACCTTTTTATGACTAGTGTGGATGTCGAGTCACTTTTTACTAATATCCCAGTGGAAGAAACAATTGAAATGATTTTAAATCGAATTTTTCCAAACCCAGATGTTCTTTTTGATAATTTTAATATCACGGATTTTAAAACGTTACTTCAGTTGGCTGTGCTGGACACTGCCTTCATTTTTAATGGAAAAGCATACGTACAAGTCGATGGTATGGCCATGGGATCTCCTATATATATATATATCCTATATATATATATATATATATATATATATATATATATATATATATATATATATATATAGCAGGGTGGTCAAAGTCACTGTCTATCGTTGTTTCTAAGCCAGGCCTGCGCTGAAGCTCTTGATAAAAATCTGTTGAGATGATTTCGGTATTAAGCACTAATTCCGGCTTAATGTTTAAGAGCATCAAAGAGTCACACGTGTATAAGTAACAAAAATATACATGAATATGTGTGTGTTTGCATTCCGATGGAAAATTGTGTCATTTCCGCATAACATTACAGGTCTCCATTAATGAAACTCCTTCATGTTTCTTCACCACTCATACGCCCACAATCATTACTGTTGCAGGTCATAAAACTTCTGAGTATGAAATATGGTTTTATTTTAGAAGTAGTGACGAGAGGTGAATTCCGGGATGAACAGTGATCATCGTAACATTTTCCAAAACGCGATATAGTTTTGTTTTAGATGTGTTAGCTGTTATTTATGGCCTTGATAGACTTAAAATTTATTATCTGTTTTTATAAATGCTTTTTATCAAGCTTACTTATCGTTTATTGGCTGTTCTTGTTAAATCACGATTGATTTTTTAGTAAAAACATTTAGACAGGTACACCTCTGCGGACCTCTGCGGAAAATGGTCCGGAAGATGTAAAAGCTGTATGATTTAAAAGTTTTTGTCACATGGATGCACCTTTTTCTAACATAGAGGACAGACCTAAGAAGGCTTTAGATTCAAGATTATGCGCAACACCATCGTTCGATAACATAGAAAACTACTCAAATTTTTTAGAAGGAAAAGCCCTTTTGGCACAAGTTTGAGAAAATGCTTGAGTCATGCACAGAATTAATCACTGAAGAACAAGATAGATGAAGCAGGCATCATAGGTCGCAGAGACGTGTTGCTTTCTCAAAGTTATAAAAGTGACCGACGTGTTTTGTACGAATAAGAATGTGATTGTACAAACAATAAAAATTTCCCCGGTATAGTAAATACATCATGATATCTCTCTCTCTCTCCTCTCTCTCTCTCTCTCTCTCTCTCTCTCTCTCTCTGTACAGATCAAATATAAGTAGATAGATAGTTGTAAATTCTATCACTAGATAAATGAATTTATTTTTACAGGGTCTGTAGATTACCGAAGAAAGCAGCAAGATTGAAGTAATTACATTGGAAGATTTTAGGTTTCATAGTCTGAATTCCTTTTATTTGCACCAATTTTAAAAGCTGGGAAAGAGTCAAAAGAGAGAAGGAATCCATCAAATTGACGCAGAATAAG
>NC_061109.1:95767102-95799602 GCF_015104395.2 Macrobrachium nipponense | reverse complement strand
AATCATCCACCTTTGGATCTAGTGGTGGGAAACTGTTAACTTGTCTCAAGAAGAAAATGCATTTCCTTTCAAGGACCTGTAAGGCTAACAATCTGCATTTAGGATTCTACCTCATGATACCTGTCATCACCCGCTATGCGTTTTGACAAAGGAAATTTTAAAATTCCCACGTCACATTGAAGATCCAGACTGGCGCGGTGCCTGTTCCTAGTAAGTGCTGATCGAACCATTACAGATTAAACTCCATTGCTCAAGTGCTTTCTGGGGTTGCTGAAAATTATATCTTTCAGCCTTGTGCTGGAACATAGACACTATAAACTTGTTTCTTGATACTCGAGTACTAAATGCGTCCTATTAGAGCTAGATGGTTGCCTCTAAGATGGTCTTGACAGTGGATATGAGTATATAATTATTCAAGTTGGTTTTAGAACTGCGTTTGACTGAGGTATCGATTAAATGACAGGCAACTGGAGTTATATACTGTTGGTGATGCTGCAGCTTACGTGGCCCAAGAGCCATCTGATAAGGCGTTACGCTGGCTGATGTCTTGTGACCTTTGTTCGTTTTACTCTTCTTCAGTAACATTATTGTTTGGTTAGAAAAGAAAAAAGATAGTGTCCAGACTAAGCAATTCCAGTTGACGTTCTTGACTGACTTCCACAGATGCGAAGTACGTACAATTACTGATGGGTCATTGTGGTGTAGTCTCTGGGACATGGTTATGAACTCGAAAAGCTAAAATTTATTGATAAGCTATTATTTACTATAACGCCGGTCTCATATTCACTCTTCTTAGTTAATACGAAGTATCCTTGATCATTCTGAATATTTGACAATACATTTTAGATCATTTGAGATTGAAATACGGCTTTTCGCTCTCACTCTCTCTCTCTCCTCTCTCTCTCTCTCTCTCTTTATTATTATTAATTTTAGTATATTATAAGATTTATCGAAGTAGTGGTGGTTTCCCCTTTCCCATTTGTTGGAAGATAAGTTAGAGAATGAACAGATGAATGATTGTTTGGCCATCTTCCGTCTGCGATTTCAACCTGTTAAACCTAGTTCAGCAGTGTACTTTCGAAAGTACCTTAGGTGCCAGCGTCTCATGTTACTCGCCTTAAGCATAGCATGAGTGATATTGCCACTTTGAGATGCCTCAGTGCCATTTTGCCTAGTGTCGAAAGACCTTTCAATCATTTCATTGTAAAAGCAGAAAGTCCTTCCTTGAACTAATGCTTTTGATTTTGCGGGCGGCTTTGTTGTATTTATTCATGCTTATATTTGTCTTTACTTTTTTGTTATTCATTATTTTCTTCGACTTTTTTTACGTTTTTACACATGATAATGTCCTGTGGAATATTTTACACTCCTAGAAATATATATATATATATATATATATATATATATATATATATATATATATATTATATATATATATATCTATACATATATATTATGAAAAGGCGTCAGGTGTTATTGATTCAGTAGAAATTTATCATGCTATTATTTATATACTAGCTGTGCATGTTTATTTTTTCTGCTTATTATTAAGGTTTTTTTTCCTTTCCATTTAAAAGGATTCTATTCTTTTGGTTTTAAAACAAAGCCATTACAGTTTTGAACTCAAGGCTTTCCTCTTTTAATGACTTCTCACAATTACATTTCTCAAGATTAAGCTTCTGAGAATTGTTATTGCGGCTGTCATTGTCTGTGAAGTTCAATATAGCTTTTCAAAATTTCTTTTCGGATGGGATTTTTGAGAAGAATTTGCTTGACGAGATATCATGGATCCTGTAGGATATTTTAGTAAGAAGCTTTTTGCAGATTTAGTAGAATTCAGGACATTCAAACGGAATTACCCGGACAGATGAGGAACGGAAAATAAATATAGACAAGCCAGTGAAATGTTAACGCATGACTATAAGAAAGAAATAGATTCACTGGCTAAGTCAGGTGCAAAGGGAACTTATCATGTCAGAGGCCGTTTGAGCTCCCTAGTTGTGTCCTTTGGGCTTTCATAACTGGGAAGGGAAAAGCAACTGACCCTTCCACACAAATCCTCTTCCGTTATATCACAAACAGACAACTGTGTTGGCTAATGTGGTTGTTCCTTTTATAGCGCCTCCTCTGTTAACACGGGAGTCCCTTGTTTTTTTTTTTATACATATTCGACCTGTAGGATTTTTTAATGCTTCCAAGAAACTTTTACTCTATATTCAAAGATTTAATTTTATATAGTAATGAGTCTTTGCACATAAGGAACTGTACTTTCTCTTTTAACCTGTTAAGAATTTCCTTTACCAGATGCAACAGCTATTCTCTTAAATAAAGCATTTTGTTGCAAGTTACATTGTATTATATACAGCTCTCCGTCACTACTTCTCGTACCAGACGCAACAGCAGAGTAACTTCTCTGCTGTTATTTTGAAATTTTTCTCCCCAATCCACCCCTCTCTCCAAGGTTTGAATTTGATATAATTTTAATCGTTCTTCCCGTTATTGACAGTGGCGTCCTCATTCCTCGCATGAATATTTTATATTTGAGGCCATTTGTCACAACAGTTTTACTTATATTTTAAATCCTCACACTTACTTTCAGTGAATTACCCAAAATCAGTTACAACATTCTTATGTCTGTCTAACCTGTCCAGAAATATTTCTTTAGCTTTGCTGAAAGCCTAAACTTCCCTAATAGAAGTATACTAAAAACTGCAATGTAAAACTTTTGCTCTCGGCTTTGTTTATTAGAGCACCATCATTAAATTTAAAAACTTTCATTCTTTTCCAGTATCTGTTTCTATCTGACCGTTTTTGTTCTCTTGTCAATAAATATTAAGAGTTGGTTACTTATTTGTTGACCATGCCGGTTTTCTTCTTACATCTCGTCTCATACTTTTATTGGATAATATTACATCTATTGTAACGCCCTCCTGTTTCCAAACTCTTAGGCAGCAACACTAGACACCTGTATGCTTATTTAAAATTCTGCCTTTAATGCTGCCATTATGACCTCCGATCATCTGCTGAAAGTAGCTCCTTTCATTTTTCCACCAAGATGAAGCTGAAATCCCATTCGCGGTGTAATCCCGGGCCGCCAAGATTTTACGTTCGTTATGCTTTGTGATTGTTTTTTAGCATTGTGTACTTTTCATATTAAATGTCCGTCATACGGCAGTTAATCCTTTCTTTCATGAAAATGATTCCACTATCTTATTTTGAAGTGTATCGTATTCCTTCTCCATATTAAAAACTCTAGAAAGCATCGATGCTTCCTTCCTAAAATGTTTCTGGAGTAGCTTTGCTCATTGCGTCCAAGGCATTATGCGTAAAACTGAACTTGAAGATTTGGCGTTTCATAACGTACTCATCTCAGTTATGTGATCTGTTCTCGATCGTTCGTATAGCACTTAATTTTATACTTAAATAGGTCCATCTTCTAAGACAGGGGTTCTTAACAGGGTGTATCCATACCCCTTGGGGGTGTGAGAACCACTTGCTGCTGGTATGGGTCTTGATCTCTGGATATTAGTATATATATTTGATTTTGATGTGTCAATGTTTACATGGGTGCATTTTGTAAATAGATAACCATATTAAAATATAAATACTTTTGATTTTCTTGTATGTTCTACTCCTACCTATTCACGCCTAAGTATGTATTAACTAAATATGTAAAGTTATTTTAACAAATAGGACTGAAGTGGACCTAAGCAAAGGGGCTTATTTCGGAACCATATTGGGCAATTCATTGGGGTCTGGAGTCATCAAAAGGTTAAGAATCCCTGTTTCAATATCTACTTTTCTCTTATACAGTTATACCAAAGGGAAAATATGAGGATACTTTTCCATAATTCCTCCGTCAACGAAGTTGAAAGGTTTTATATACTCCCATGTCAGTTTGTTTGTTCGTCCCGTCTATCTGATTGACCGTGTACCTTAGTCTGTCTGTCCGTAGAATATGTATAACCTAATAGACTACTCTGGAGACTCATGGATATTGTTATGTGTGTTCTGTGATCAAATGAAAATTTCATAAGGTTGGAATGTGTTTATTTGCAGATGTAGGTCCAGGAATTTTTTCTTTCCTTTTTTCTAACTGTAAGAAAATGAAACCTTACATGCCTGCTCCATAGATTTAGTGGCTAAATTCAACCATTACCGCTGTCAACAAAGGCTGACGAGATTATGTATTCCCCAACTTGTAAGATTTCATGCAGATCACGACAACTAACAAGATCGGATGGATAAAAATGAGTTCATAGGGGTTGCCATTAGGCAAGACATTTGATGTCAAAATACCTTTAGGTGTACGATGTCATAGGTTCGTCTCTCAGGCCTGTTCCCCTTAAGTAGTCGCAAAAATTAAACTAATTAAAGCCTAAAGCGGTCCTTGTCTATTGACGTTCATATGGTTTTGAATATAAACGAATAATTTTTTTTTTTCATTTTGGTAATGGCTACTTCAGGAATCTCTGCCAGTTAAATAACTGCCTGTCAAGTAAGCCTCAAAACGATTTGGTTTTCATTTACATGATTGTTTGCATTTAATCTCCTTTTATCTCGAAATTTCATCAGTTGTTCATGTGAGAGCTTTCATAACGTTGGGTGGTACTAAGTGTTTCTCCTCATCCTATTCCAGTTTAATGGTTGCCTGTTGTCGAGTCAACTTCAAAGATAATTTCCTTAACTTATCTATAGATATACTTATGCGAATGTTATAAAATTAACGTGTGTGGATGGGTTTATTCATAAATGAAGATGCCAGCATGTAACTGAATACCTAAAATTTGGGGTGAGGTTGCTTGATAGCATTCTCTTTGTTAACATTTAGATTGTTCTCTCTCTCTCTCTCTCTCTCTCTCTCTCTCTCTCTCTCTCTCTCTCTCTCTCTCTCTCTCTCTCTCTCTCTCTCTCTCTCTCGTCCTTGTGATACAAGTGGTAATACACTTACTTTACAAGCGATAGGACTGGTGTCCGATCTAGGGCACGAATTGCCCTTTAATTAAAGATCCACCGTGTCACTGTTGACCAAAGCAATTAATTTTAGTACCTGGTAGCAATCACTGCTATAGGTAGCTGTCGAGGAGAGAGAGAGAGAGAGAGAGAGAGAGAGAGAGAGAGAGAGAGAGAGAGAGAGAGAGATATTAGTCTGGAATTGCTCAATGTGTATACGATCATAATCATAATTAAAATCAGGAGGTTGTTTATGAGGTAGTAATCCCTACCAACCATGGTTAAACCTCTCATCCGGTATTTATCAGGTTTTTTCTCGTAAAAAAGTGATAACTTTTGAATAAAAGTTATCAAAATCCATTTCAGGCTTAGACTAAATAATTGATCTTGACAGTCGTTAAAAAAGCAGCTTTCAAGAGACTCTTGCGCCGTGGTTGAAGTTAAAGTAGATATATAATTGTTTACCTAGTTCTCAAGACGATTTTAGTGGATATTTTTTATCCCATTTTTTGTTTCATTTGTTGTTAATTTGATCATTGGTTTTCTAACTTGAGTCCTATAACTATTACGTATCAAAATAATTTTTTTTTCTGAATTTAGGGGCCTCTAATTGTTTTTTTTTTCTTTGTGATGCGTCATGATTTGTTGAGCCACTCAGCCGTCAGGTCATAATCACTCTCTTGTAATTGATGCGTCACCACCTCCGGGTCCCAAAGGTCACAGGAAAAGATTCTTCGACTCGGAGGAATAAGGTCTAACCCCAGCTCTAACATGTTCTATGGCCTGAAAGACCCATCTCATAAACTATGCAGTCGAGGTATGGGAACCTCTCAGGTGGGGAGCCCCTGGCCATGGGGTGCCTCTCTCCCTTTCATTGAAGGTATCGGGAGAGTAAGTGAGACGGTGTCTCCCCTCCCCCCTCCTCCCCCTCTGTCCTCCTCACCCCTACGTGGTAGGATGCTGGCGTCTTTCTCCAGTCCCTACTCAACGAAGGGTTAGTGAGCTACAAGGGGCGTCGTTTTCTCGATTGTTATGTGTTACGTTGCGAACCCATCCATGCAGAGGTCCCGAATCTGTTTGGAAGGAGGGAGAGAGAGCTGGAGCTCTCACACACTTAGGGGAGAAGGCATTCGCTTTTTTCTTTATTCCATGACTCTTGTGTGGTATTTCCTTTTAAAGCCTCTTTTTCTTTTCCATGGTTTATGGGATGCCAAGGATTACTTATGTTGACAATGATTTGCGAGATTTATTTTATAACGAAGTACAATGGATTTTGTGGCAGTATTAAGAATATATTTTCATGTCTGTATATATATATATATATATATTATTTTATATATATATATATATATATTTATATTATATAAGTAAAAATCTTGATATGTATGTTTTTGTGTGTGTATTTTATAAAAATGCATACAGAAGTTTCTCTGATAATATCTTGCTCTTTATATAATATACTATATATATATATATATATATATATATATATACATATATATATATATATACCTATATATATATATATCAATATATATATATAGTGACTCGGAATGTCAATTTGCATCAGCTCCCATCACAAATAAATGGATTTCTTTAAGAGCATTGGCATGGTCCTTGTTTTCTCACACCACAGAATCTAGAGACTTAAGTTATGCATAGAGTGACGGCCAACTAACTTGAAAGTGATTAACATTAAAGTAGGTGGTGTAAGTTTCCCTGAAAACTCGGAAGAGTATACTAGACTTCATCGAAATTTTGTAGAGAGATCTGTGTGGCCAAGAAGGTAGGAGTTTTTGTGATGTAGGTCATGCAAGTTTGCTCACCAGGCTTAAAAGTCATCGGCTCAAAAGATTACCCGAACGGCGTTAAATTTTCTTTTAAAAACTTGAACATCTTCGTATTTTGTTTTTATGTTACTCATCCGGAAATAATTGATTGATAGGTGGCGGTAGTGATCCCACATCAATTGCCGCCGCAGCGGGGTAGTACAGTTAGTGCACTGTTGGCTTTACTTAAGGGTTTTTGCAGCGACCCTTCGGCCCCTAGCTGCAACCTCTTTCATTCCTTTGATTGTACCTCCGTTCATATTCTCTTCCATCTTACTTTCCACCCTCTCCTAACAATTTTTTTTGTATTGCAGTGCGAGGTTTTCCTCCTCTTACTGGTTTCAAACCAGCTTTACTCTCAATTTTCCTGTCAGCAGTTGGCTATGGGTGGTGGGGGAGGGTTTACCCCTCTTCCCCTGATAGAAGTTAGTTTTCAGCGTCCTGCAATAAGATGGTAAATGGCAAATAAATTTTTGGTACCGTGATTGCAGCTGTCATTTAGCTGCTAGCACATTGTTTGGGCTCGTCACTCAAATAGCAACGTTTGGAAATGCGAAATACAAAAGCAGTGATTAAAATAGTTCTTCATCTCAAAATAATTAGGATTTAAATTTCTGGAACTCGGGCGAATTAGTGTTATTCAGCTTGACTTGTATATTGGCAGTGCTATGGTCAGTATGTATAGTGGTTAAGTGTGTAACTCCCACTGAAATTCGAAGAAATTTAGCAATTCGGCAAAAGTGTTATTTCGCTGAAACAGCTGCGTCTCAAGGGTTGCAGTAAGAGCGTTTAGACTTTAGAGATTTTAAAATCCAGGAATTTGTAAGATAAGCATTCTGACAAGAGTGACATGAAGTCCCATAATTGTTTCTTTTTGGGAGACATTGCTTCTCGTGACTGACACACACACAATGGTACAGAAATGGTTGTAACAATTCTGAGATCACTAATAGGCTATTGGTTTGAAATCGTAGTTATGTCATTTTTCAGTGTTATCATAAAATATTTGAGTAGATATTTTATGGTTTTGGTCCTGGGTTGTAATGTACTTCATGACATGTGTTCTTGTGTACATCATGCTGGATCAAATTTCGATCCAGAAGCGGCAAGCTCGCAAAAAAAACTTTTTTCTGAATGTACCCATCAAAGTTGAACTAAATGAAAGTCGCATATATTAAACAACGAAAAAGATTCTCCAGGGTAATTTGGAAACCTAATGAAGGCCATATCTGTTCGATTGTTGTTATCAGCAAACAAAATGGTCAGATTTTTTTTTATAAACCATGCAACCAACTCATTTCAGGATTAGCAAGTGAAGTTTCTTTGAAGTATGCCTACATGCAGGGAACAGAAATTTTGGAGCCTTTTACCTTATTAATAGATAAAGCACACCTATCGAAAGTTTCATCATAAAGCACACCTATCGAAAGTTTCATCATTGCATTAAGACTATTTAGCACTGATTGTAAAATCTGTCTGCTTATATTTGACCCTTGTATTTCAGGCGTGAGACGGTGGTGTTGTTTCAGGTGTTAGACGGTGGTGTTGCTTTTTTGAAATGTACCGTCCAATTAATTTTCCAAAGTGTGCAACTCTTCCCATTCCCGCAAACAAGGAAGGTGTATCCTATTAGTCCGAGAGCTTGAAGTGTGGTCGTAAACACGCTCAAAGAACTAATTCACGTGTAACATGATCTCTCTCTCTCTCTCTCTCTCTCTCTCTCTCTCTCTCTCTCTCTCTCTCTCTCTCTCTCTTATGTATATGCCTCTTAGAATAATTATTTTATTAGTCAAATTTCACAATACTTTAAACTAATTGCATACAGTTAAACAAATGCATGCATTTCATGAGTATGATAAGTAAGAATTAGTAAGATCATCTTGTGACCAGTTTCGGATTTTTATCGTTCCAGTTTATTGTTGTATTGATTATTTTCAGTATAACATCATGATATGATTGTAGTACAAAACTATGAACTGGTTAGGACTTCCCTTGGACTATTTGTGATTTAATTTATCCGTCTTTATTTTTTTACCAAATTTTATAATATAGGGAGTAGTATTTCCAAAAACCTTGATGTAGCCCATATGTTAGAGAGTTTACTCAAATGTAATGTAAGTGTTCCCATTTTCAGTTGATGAGCCTCCGTGATATTTTCTATTCTGTGAGTTTCTCCCCCTCCCGTAATAATTTTTTTCTCTTCGTTGATGGACTTGTATTTAGATAATTTTCTACTAAGCAAACTGTTGTCGATATGATAAGTATCGTTCGCAGTAAATGATTGTTTCTGCCAATTGAAAAACTGGTCATTCATCTGCCTTAGACATTTGTCTTTAAAGAGTATTTGAATTATATAAATAAATAATTCAGCTACACTGGAGTCTAAGACACCGCAGTAGGCAATTATTCGTGGATTGTTCCTTTTAATAATTCATTTTCACACAAAGGGAATTTCATAAGTTGCCTTCTAATTAGAATGACTTAAAACTATTTCTAGATACTTCGCTACATAATTCAAATTTCGTGTACTTTTTCGTGATTTAAGTGCAACTCGTTTTCCCTGCTCTGAAGTAGCTGAATCAAAATCAGTTTGTCCTATTAATTATATTACGTCTCTTCTACTATAGGTACCATCTTCGGGAGTGCTTAGTCGAAATTAGGAGGAGCATCATGTAAGGTGAAATGTTTTTACAAAATCCTTACTTCATAAAGCATTCCTTGGATTAGTTAGTCAAGTTACCGTTGTTGTGAACTCAAAATCTCACGTACTTTGTTTTTCCCTGTAGGTGTAAATGATGTTTCTGTCTCAAATCAATCAACATTTTAAACATCCGCGATTCTTTCCTAGTTCTTTTAGATTTGAGTCTGATAAAGGCATCCATTGAATGTTTGGGGAAAAATAACGAGCTTTATTTATGCCTTATGTTACATAACCCCCGTTACATAATTGTATTGATTTAAATTGCTCAGCATTGAACACCTCCATAAGGATTGAAAGGCAAATAAATGGGACCAAGCAACTGTAACTGACGCCAAGGGTTTAGGCACTCGAAAGTAATTAAGGTACATCAATCTGCGCTCGCCAGAGTGTTTTGTACATCATCTTACTGTGATCGTGTTTCAGTTTTCATTCAAAGAGAACAGTTTTTTGATGCTCGTCTTTTTAGCTTTGTGTTTGCTTGTCCCTCTTATCTTTGTTTGAACAAGAGCATGTTTACTTACATGGGGCACTAACAGTCAATAAGACTTCGTAATTTACTGTCACAAGGATTACGATGTTGTATACCAAACAAAGCTGTACAATTAGGAAGCTCAGAATATTTTCTAACCTCGTTTTATAGGAATTCTAAAAGACTGCGCAACGGTGTCCCGAAATTGCGTTAAAACTTTTTCATTCACATTCAGTATAAAAATATACATCCTTTCAAGTATTTAACCATTTATTGACAAAAAATACTATTCTTCGATATTGGCCAGTAGTAAATTATGATGGAAAACTACTTACAAGACCTGCTAACGCCTCATGTTTTATAAGAACCAAATTCATAAGTCATTATATCCTTGATGAAGTGCAACTGCAGTTCCTCCACTTGTAAATGGTGATGAGAAATATCAATAAAGCCTGAAACACAGCTATTTTACCCCAAAATGATTTGATGGTAAATTACGATCTTGCAGTGTTCAGTCATTCTGATCTCTTCTGGGTAATTTTGCTCTTGTGGTTGAGGTAGTTAAAAAAAACAACAAAAAAACTTGAACAACCAAACCGGTGAAATGCAGACCATCCGGACGAAGGTTTCCTATTAATGAAGAGTAGGTATCCAAGGGGGGGAGGGGTGTGTTCTCCAAATCTATTGCAGTTTAAAGTTTTACATATCGACAAAGAATTCGTTTTCGGATGAGATGAAGAGTACTAAAGTTGCCGAGTAGATAACAATCCTGTGTGTTATCTTCGAGTCCTCGTTTCCATTTCACAACACTAGAACTATCAAATGCTGTAAAAACGATATTGGTCTTAATGAATGCTTCCTCTCTTCAGTATTGGAATAGGAATATAAGATTTAGGCTAAAGTCGTAGCGCTGGGACCTATGAGGTCATTTGCCGCCGAAAATAATGTTGAAATAATTGTTAGGAGAGAGTGGAAAGTAAGATGGAAGACAGGGAATGTGAACGGAGGTACAGTAAGAGAAACGAAAGGGGTTGCAGCTAGGGGCTGAAGGGACGTTGCAAAGAACCGTAAGCAACGCTTGCTGGGCTCCGTGATTGTTGATGATGCCATGCCACATGCATCAGACAGTTAATTGCTCGAATAGATGATTTCTGTTTCTAAACTATTATAATTATCATTTCAAATCATATGTGGAATATGTTTTGTTTCTCTGGATTTCTCCATTTTAAGGAGGCGCCAATAATTGTGCTGTCAGGTGCCAGAGGTTTTTCCGTTCGTTCTGTTGTAAACTTACGGCATAGTCCTCCTGATGCTGGTGTGACTTTCAATCTATGTAGGTTCAAGAGGGAATGATATTTTATTTTAGAGCATCACGGTCTTGTACAGTCACTCAAAAATATTTTGCAGCATCAAAACTTTTCGAACTGAACATTATATTAGTGACATTGGCGCTATTCGGCAACTCTGTTGTAAGCCCTTGAAACAACTCGGCACTACTGGTTCGTCAGAGAAATATGTATATTATATATACATTATATATATGTGTGTGTGTGTGTATCGGTCTTTTTCCATTTATTGGCCAACCTTTAATTATATATGCTAGATTAACAAGGAATCATATCATCCGTCCAAACTGGCCACGCACTAATTTCAAACCTTCGTTTGGTTTTAGATAAATGTAATAGTCAATAATCATAATTGGCAAATTGAAAAATTATGATTATCTCATTGTTTTTTTTTTTTATATAAATCACAACTATTTCATAGGGAATAGGTACGATTTATTTTATATACGTATGAAAAGATTTGTGTAAGTTCACAGTCTATATATATATATATATATATAATATATATATATATATATATATCTACGTCTTGTTTTAGTACGTGAACGTTCTATATTATGCATCCGTACATGTAGTCATACATATTATTAGTTTATATATTAGGTTTTGCAAAGTATATTATATAAATATGCTGTATTGCTGTCATATGTTTGTGTAATCCTTTAATAAAAAGAATTTGACTGTTATCCCTATATTTTGAATAATAGCCACATGATATTTGCATGTGTGTTTTAGATATATCACATATGACCTTAGATACGATATTTTGAAAGCGCCTCCTGCGAGTTTTTTTTTTTTTTTTTCTGTAGGCCATTTTTATTATCGTCAATGACCTGGGCAAGGGAAGAAATCAACATGGAATTTTTTTTAGTTGATGTTTATTTTTTCATTCTGTTTATAATTTACTTTTCACTGTGGTGCTTTTGAATAGCATAGTTCGAATTTTACGTTAGAAATGTAAATCTTACTTATGTATGTCCCTTTTCTTTGTTGCTCGTGCCTATTCCTCCCCTGGGCATTAGGAGTTTAATCAGGAAGAACTGGTCTGAACACTTTTCCGAGTGATTGGATACTTTTTTTTATAATAATAACCTTTTCCAAAAAGCCTTTGTTGAAAAGGCGATGAAACTACATTTTATCCCTAATTCTGAGGCACATTGTATTCTATGTTTATATTTTCCTCTCTCTCTCTCTCTCTCTCTCTCTCTCTCTCTCTCTCTCTCTCTCTCTCTCTCTCTCTCTCTCTCTCTCAGAAATTGCAAGTCAGCCTAGCCTGTTGATGAAGACTACTTGTTGACTTTTAAGAGTTGATCGTACGCATGTCTCGTGACAGTGATATTTATTGCTATATTCTGTACGTTAATGCGTGCTTCCCGCCCAACAGTTAAACCGTAGTATGATATCTACGCTCTGATTCCAAATCAAAGTTTCGCATTATTGGCCTGCTTATCTTCATCTCTGGTGTCAGTTATTGGTGGGCGTGATACTTTTACAAATGATTTATCTATATGTGAAAAATATCTTTATTCTAAGTTCACTACCATGGATTATAAATAAATTGCAGATTGTGAGAAGTAGTTGTTGGTCATTCAGCTAAGTAAAGCACTATTGATCTTCCTTATCAATTGTATATTATAAGTATGACATACAGTTATTATTGTCGTACAATGGTCTTACGATGGTGAAGAGGCTCTCTTGATAGGGGGGGAAGTGTACTTACCTAAATTAATCATAAAAAGTGTACTTACCTATATTAATCAGATTTCGGAAGAGAATAAAAAAGTTTGGAATAACATCAATAAAGCATCTTCATTAAAAAAAAAGAGAATTGATTGTTAGAAAATAATAGTGATTTGAGTGGTTATATTGACTACGATTTTAATCAGAGTAATTGTAGTGATGTTAATGATAATGCATACGTTCGGGCACTGCAAAGAAAATATTATTTAAGCAATATAATGTGTATGAGAGAGAGAGAGAGAGAGAGAGAGAGAGAGAGAGAGAGAGAGAGAGAACTGACAAACTTTTCCAGGCTGTCGAAGAAGAGTATTATCATCAACTTGACCGGCTTACGACGTCAGCGTCCTTAATATGATTAAAGAGGGAGAGAAACTCGAATGATCATACATGACAAATTTCTCGAAGTGTGACATTCTGTTACGTAGCTTTGATGATTATTCTCTGATCTTGGAGTTACAGGTAGATCCCAATGGAACTCGCGTCGGTGGCTATAGTTGTTGCGACATTTGTTTAAAGACTAATCAATCAGTGCTGATACAGATTTTCGTTGAGAAGCATTTGTAGATTCACGAAATGTTGAGTGATATTCACGGATTGATTCTGATGGAAAATTCCTCTGTCGAGCATTTGTTTATTCACGAAATGTTGATGCCAGCACTTTGCCTGAGATGCACGAATGTCAAGAAGATGCTTTTCAATACCTCGTGATAGAAATTTTGATATAAACGTATGCCCTCCGAAATCATTTGAAGCGATAGAGATGATTCCAAGTCAAATGGCTGTATAATGACGAAGTAACTGACAAGAGTTCATGGCAATTTATGCAATGTCGGTAACTGTGTTGCAAACTAATACTAATTTTGAGTACATCTAATCAAGATTTAAATCTTACAATGACACTGCTTAGATTTTTAATATTATGACCAGTATTATTTAACACTGCAGATTACGAGACATTTGATTTCATTAGCAGCAGCTGAAAATCAAAGATTATTTCCTGCTTGGTAGGTAAGCTGATGAATTTGAGAAGCCTCAAGGCTATTTCACGTAGTTATGAATCTTACCTATCATAAAAGCACGCAAACACATACATAAAATACACAAACACACACTCGCGCGCACACATTTACACCCACACATATGTACACACACACACACACACACACACACACACATATATATATATATATATATAAATTTAAAAGTTAATACCATGTATAGATTTTAAAAAAATTGTGTGTATTGTCTCGTGTCCAATATGCACCTTAGTGCAATATGCTATTAGTGCTTCTTTATTTTTACTCTCATCTTCTCTTTTCTCTTTATTTTGGATCCTTTTATATTCGAGTATATATTCTTCCGGTGATTTCTGTTCTTGGAAAGAGTAAAAACAGTAACATTAATAGTGCGTTCTTTCACTTTCGAAAAGTCGTGTTTTTTTAAGAGAAAAGGTCAGTGACACGAGCGACCCAATTTCCTTTTCTATGCCACACCCAACGGAAACAAGAGAGGAGAGCAAAGGTGAGAAGTTTGAGGCTCAACAGTGGGAGACGTAACAGATCTTCCTCTTGAAGGAAGGAAAGTAGGGTATGAGAGTTTGGAAGAAGATAAGCAGAAAGAGAATTCCACAGTTTGGCAACAGAAGAAAAAAAATACTCCTGACATTTAGAATCCGAAGATTGCCGATTTCCACATCGGGAGAAGAGGTAACCTGATGGGCGTTACGAAGCCGCCTGATAGGGGGAGGAATTCTTACCTTGGGATTACATAAGATTTGACTTCAATAACGGCCATAGAAAAGAGAGGGACGGGGAGAAAAAGAGAAAGAGTGAGAGAAGCAAGCTCCTGGCTTAGAGGAAGTCGACTGCTAGATGGTATTGGAAGCGGATCTCTAATCAAACGAATTGCCTGAAAAAAAAAGTCAAGTACCCCATATATTATATTAGAGCAATGCTCCAAACTGGGACGAATAAGTCCAAGATAAACTTTGATAGCTGAGATAAAGCGGAGAATGCAATACATTGCACCAATACATCAAGTGTTAAGAGATGTATTTATAGGTATGCAGATGTGAACTCTCTAAGACAAGTTTAAAGCAATCTGGACAATAGTTGTATTGATGTAAGCTGTTGATTAAATTATATTTTTTATTAAAATAATGAAGAACTGGATAGAATTTATTAATTTTGATTGTATGAATCATTTAATTGATTGGTTCTCAGTACTTTCATTACGGGAAAATTATATATTTGCGGCTAGCTTTAAAAATCGTCTTCATTTACTCACTTCTGTATGTTGCTGGAATACTGTAAAATGACTTTGAACGAAGTATCAGTGAAGAACAATTTACACAATAACTATATTTGTTACTGTTGTTTATAAAGGAGCTTTCCATCAGCAGATCTACATCCATACCGTCATCCTAATTTCATCAAAGCAAAGACATTTCCAAGGGACGTTGTTGATATACCATTACTTTGAATGTTCACTATATATGTTGGTGTTGCCTTAGGTAAAGACATTTCTATTGTGTTCGTTCGTATTAACAGGAGTGTTGACCAATATAAGCCAAGAATGTACATTTATACTTACAAATAGCACATTAGAATAAAAGAGGTATGGAGATACTTCCCAAGTAATCATTATATACTTTCTCAGACAATGAATCTCTCTGAATCCATATCCTCTGAAGATGTAAAGATTTGTGATCAATGTGAAGTTACAACTACGTTGTGAAGCAAACATGAAGACATTAGGGCAACTTAATAGCGATGCCTCATAAGGCAATGTAAGTTGTCTTATCGTTAATCAGACAGATTCCATACCCGAGTTGTTACTTTTCTTGATTAAAATGAAGAGGTTTGTGATGGCCACTCATACAGATCCCTTTATACTTTTATATCAATTCTAAATCTCTTTCTATTTTAGATCTGAATCATTTATATGCTTTAGAATTCTCGTTTAATTGAAAGAAAAATATGTATCACATAAACACTATTGCCTGCGAAAACCACGGAAGAAATCTTTCATGTAACGTGAAATAGTTCTATATTTACCCTTCCATCATTGAAATGTAGTCGTTGCCAAGCCGGCAGCAAAAGATGTTGCCTTACTCGATCAATACAACAGATTCAGTGTCCAGATTTGCCTCATTTGCGAGAAAATGAAATGCTTACTGATGAGGGACGCCCCTGAAAACAATCGAGAGCTGTTTCAGCTTTCCCCATTGGTTTATCAGAACGTATTCAACCCTGGGTACTGCATTCCACAATTCTTTGATGGTGAAACTGGGAAACCTTCGAAGCATGGCAGTGTTAACGTTCACCCTTGGTTACTGGTTACACCATGAGAATTCTGAAGTCTGAATTTCTGTAAATCTCATCTGTCAATCCCTTTTTAAAACTGTCTTTGGCATATAATCTGTCTCAAAAATGTTATCCCGCCTGTTAACATCCTTCTATCAATTTTGACATGTATATTCTCCTACTGTTTCCATAGTTGACAGCCTAAAATTACCCTCTTTTTCTATCCTTCATAAGAGAAAAATACACCGGTAGGGAAACGACTGTTCAAAAATATTGCCAGTGATTTATGTAATAGCAATGCTCTATGGCGGATATATTGCTTTGTAACGCTATTCAATGGTTTAAACCAGTAAAAAAAACCATGGTTTTTTATGTTTTTAAAATTTTTTAATGCTTTTTTTTTATTTTTCTTTGTTTTTTTTCTTTAGGTCGATATGCTTCCTCCACACCTTTTTTGAGATAATATTAATTTTTTGGTACTTAACATAATGTTTAACCTACTAGTACATTCAAAGTCATATCTTAGAATATATTATTTGTGTTACAAAACCACTCATGTCATAAGAAAATAATTTGATTTTTATGCAAAAGAGGTACTGGTATATATAAACAAAAATAGAATATGAATCAAATAAACAAAAAATTTACAAAAATGTAGAATACCCATTTGGTGATTGATACCAAATAAACAAAAAAATGTACGAAAATAAATACCATTTATTGACTGATATCATATAAATGAAAAATTCACAAAACTAAATACCATTTGGTGACTTATATCAAACAAAAAATTAGCAAAAATAAATACCATTTGGTGATTGATAACTTAGTCCAAAATGAAAACCTAAAGACTACTGAACAGAGAAAATCTAGTCTGCCTCATCAAAATTGCAGTAATTGTTCAAAACTTTGTGTAAAAAAACCCACTTCCCAGCCTTCTCTAAACCCAGTTTGTTTCTGATTTAGAGTGCACCAAGCCAAACGTTGAGAAGATTTTCTCAACACTCGCACTTGAAGCGACTCGATTGAGCAAACCTCAGATATTACATCGACAACAATTTTGCCTTTTAGTGCTCTCCACCAGGAGCAACTGGTGAGATGAGAAATGACTGATGTTTTAAACAAGTAGGCTTTGTCAAAAGGATATGCTTTAGCTTTCATCTTAAGTATAATTGGTAGGAATTCTGGATATTCCTCTTCTGCTAAAGGCATTGCTTTACATTCTTCTTCTTCTGGCTTGCTCTCTACGTCCTTTTGGAAATGGGGATGCAGTAAGTATGCAAGATGATAATCTGTAATTGCTTGACCATATCTTTTCTTGGCGTCCTCCACTTTTTTTTCGGGAAGTATTTGTTCAAGTTCAAGGACAAGATTTTTCCAAATCTTCACTGCATTGCCATTTTTACACTTGTCACTTTGTAGAGCAGAAAGGGTAATGGATACAAGTTAAAGTCGGTTGGTTAAATCTTGGGCATTGCTTTTAATGCTCATGTTCATGATCTTGGAAGAAATGTGTGAAGATCATCCATAAGTTGCAATGCTACAGCCAAACTCATTCTTAAGTTGCTTTTCATGGCTTTCATATGAGCAGCATTGTCTGTTACAAAATTACGCACCCTTACATCAGACGCTTAATATGCTTCCTTTATTATTTTGGTAGCAAGACTTGTTAAGTATGTTACATCATGGTTTTGACCAGATGTATCAACAGTTTTAATAAAAAAACTTTCTGAATTTTCATCAATAACTGACACACACATCTGGCTCATTATGAACATTGCTCCAGCCATCTAAATCCATTGAGAGAAACAATATGACCTTTCAAAAGAAGTCTCCCTTTAGCAATCTCCTCATCATATACTGCATTCAAAATTTATATCCTGGGCGTATCATTTCAACAGATTTTAGAAACTGAGGGTTCTCTACTGTTCTTAAGCTACTATTTGTTGCATATAAATATCTAGCTAGCTGCTTATCAAAACTTTGTTTTCCTTTTTCACTTGTCTTTATGAAAGATCTGTCTAGTTGAATGTTTCTTTCCACTTTTCTTTTTGGTTTTATTTCTTCCTTCGATTCAGCTGATCTTTTCAAATTATTTTATGAGACTTGTAAGAAAATCTCATATAGAGCTATCAACAGTAGTTTGTTTACTGGTACAAGGGGCAGAGGAACTTCTAATAATGCCTAACTGAGAGACCGAGCCATAACTTGACTCTGATGGTCCAGGATTACTAAGGCATTCAATTTCTTGCTAATATTACAAGTTTCTCTATAAAAATTATAAGTTTCTGTAAAGTGAGAAATTCAGCCAATGTAACTAGGCCTAATTTCCTGTGGATTTAGTGCTACAGATTCAGTTTGGCCAATGCCAAAATTCTTTCCTCATATTATTAGCCTAGATTACTGTTAACTAGAGTATGTAACCTACTTGACATTACTGAATCACAAAAGGTGACAGTGGGTCCTTTAGTGGCCAAGCTATGCCATGCGAAGCACTATAAAAGCTAAGCAAAGCCAAACCAAGCTATGATATACCGAGAACTCTAAAAGCCAAGCTAAGCCAAGCCAAGCCAAGTCATGCCATGCCAAGAACTCTAAAAGCCAAGCCAACCCATGATATGCCAAGAACTGTAAAAGGCAAGCCAAACCAAGCCATGCCAAGCAATCTAATAGGCAAGCCAAGCCGTGCCATGTCAAGCACTATAAAAGCCAAGCAAAGCCAAGCCATGCCATGCCATGCCAGAGCACTCTAAAAGGTAAGCAAAGCCAAGTCAAGCCATGCCAAGAACTCTAAAAGACAAGCAAAGCCAAACCATCCCATGCCAAGCACTCTAAAAGCCAAGGAAAGCTAAGCATAGTCAAGCCTAGCGAAGTCAAGTCATGCCATGCCAAGAACTCTTAAAGCCAATGCCATGCCAAGAACTCTTAAAGCCAAGCCAAGCCAAGTCATGCCATGCCAAGAACTCTTAAGCAAGCCAAGCAAAGTCCATCCATCCAAAAAACTCTCGAAAATCCAAAAAACGCCAAACCATGCCATGCCAAGAACTCATAAAAGCCAAGCCATTCAATGCTAGGCAACCTAAGAGGAAGGCAATTCCAAGCTAAGTAATGCCATGCCAAGCATTCTAAAAGCCAAGCTAAATCAAGCCAAGCCAAGCCATGCCAAACAATCTAAAAGCCAAGCCAAGCCAAGCCAAGCCAAGCCAAGCCAAGCCAAGCCAAGCCATGCCAAGCACTCTAAAATCCAAACAAAGCCATGCCACACATAGCAATCTGAAAGGGAAACCAAGCCTAGCCAAGGTATGCCGAGAACTCTAAAAGACAAGCCAACCCAAGCCAAAGCCATGCTATGCCAAGCACTCTGAAAGCAAAGCAAAGCCAAGCCAAGCCAAGTCAAGTCATGCAAAGCACTCTAAAAGCCAAGCCAAACTAAGCCAAGCCACGCCATGCTAAGCACTCCAAAAGCCAAGCCAAGCCAAGCTAAACACTCTAAAAGCTAAGCAAAGCCAAACTAATCCCAACCATGCCACCCGAAGCACTCTAAAAGGTAAGCAAAGCCAAGCCAAACCAAGAACTAAATTTCAAACTAAGCCAAGCCATGATATGACGAGTACTCTAAAAGCCAATGCCAAACCCAGCCATAATATGCCACCAAAACTCTAAAAGCCAAGCTAGTCCAAGTCATGCCATGCCAAGAACTCTAAAAGCCAAGCCAAGCCATGTTATGCAGAGAACTCCAAAAGCCAAGCCAAGTAAGTCAAGTCATGGCAAGAAATTTAAAAGCCAAGCCAAGCCAAACCATGCCATGCTAAACACACTAAAAGCCAGGCAAAGCCAAGCCAAACCATGCCTTGCTAAGAACTCTAAAAGCCAAGTCGTTATACTTTCAGTCTGGCAATTGTAAGTTTTTTATGTTTTAGTTTTTATTTATATAATTAAGTTCATTCTGTTTTATTTTATTACTTCATTTGAAGTTTCAAGATAAGGGACTTTTGTTTTTTGCAAAGAATGTTTATATCGGAACACCTTAGCTGATTTATTTATTTATTTTTTTTTTTTTTGCGGTAGGGGAAGTTGCGGGAATGATTCCTCTCATCTAATCTTCTCTTTGACAACATTGACATTTTAAGGCAACGAGGAATTTGACTCAAATTTTCATCGTGCCCGCCCTGTTATATCTACTTCGGATATAGCTGATGAAATGCAATATATCAAAGCTGTCATTCAGGATTCCCGTCCAAAAGCTCATTTCATATTTGGACTGGATTTTAAGTTTTTTATTGGTCATGAAAAATTTATATATCCCAACGTCATACTGAGTTTACACACACAAATATACAAACATAAATACACACATATACACACATATATACTATATATATAGTATATACATATATATATATATATATATATATATATATATATGTATATGTATATATATATATATATATATATATTTATATTTTTATTTATTCACAAATATTATGCTTCAGATATGGTTTAATATAAAATCCACTATACCATGGAAATAGCTTACAACCAAAGGGATTATAATTGTCAAATTTATTCCCAGCATATAGTGAATTCGATATTAAGCGGTATGTGTGGCTTAATGTGACAAAATTCATATATATATATATATATATATATATATATATATATATATATATATATATATATTAAAAATTGGAGCTGCAGCTTTCGGAATCACTTGTAGGCTTCCAGGGAAAGGCATTCGATATAATTGAAAGTTTATTGCTGATGCCGACGTTTCACAACTACATTGTTGCATTTTCAAGGCTGAAATACAGCGAGGTTGATTCTTAATAATTAATCATAAAAACACTTATAAAATATAAAATATAACTAAAATCCACTTATTTAAATGTTAACTCATTTAAAAATATACATATATAATAGCAAAAAAGACAAAAAAACACAACACCATTGGTCACGAAAATGACCTACCCAGACGGGAGTTGAAAGGAAACTGTTTGAACAAAGTTTACAATATAATAAACAAGGCACACACGTAGTAAGGCAACGACAAGACAAATAGGGCCGTTAAGCATGAACAATTGTGTAGATGAGGTTTGGGTGTTTAATGATGGGACAGTTAATTTTATCATTATGGACTCTAGGGTTGTTAGGTCATTGTTTTTTCTGCGTTGTCCTATTATCTGAAAATCTTTGTTATCTATGTATGTTTTGCATAATTTGGAATGATTCCTTATATTGGATTGAAAATGCAACAATGTAGTTGTGAAACGTCGGCATCAGCAATAAACCTTCAATTATATCGAATGCCTTTCCCTGGAAGCCTACAAGTATATATATATATATATATATATATATATATATATATATATATATATATATATATATATATAAAGTGTACATTCATAGATTTGTTTTCCCTGCTTACGGATAATGAGCCCCACGTCTACATGTGCGGGTCGTCAGGGGCAAGCTAGTCTCTCTAACCCATTGTCCTCTATTTAGCTGCAGAATGAAGGTTACCTTGATCCGCACTCCTCCTCCTCCGCCTCTCTCCCCCACCAAAAAAAAAAAAAAAAAAAAAAAAAAAAAAAAAAAGCGTAACGGGCCTAGGACTGGGACGTTTATTCTCGACCCTCTCTTATGTTATTGTTATTTTTGACGGTGTGGGTACTCAAGCACGTGCATGACGTTTGGTTTCAGAATTGGTTTTTTACTCTTTCATATAGCAAATATTATCATCTACCATATAAGAGGATTGTTGCCGTACTTTGGTTTTGTAAGACTAGTTTATCAATTTCTTTCAAAAAGTGTTTCTTCATTGATCACAGTAATTTTGACAATGGAAGTGCGTTTTGGAGACTTTTTTTTTTTCTTGTCCCTAAATGTGTGAGCTTTTTGTGGGGCCTTGGAATTTTCTCGCAAATGGGTTAACTCCTTGATTTCAAAATCAGAGTGAATGTGTCTACAACCAATTCCTTACCGGTTATTTGCTTATTGGGTTATGTGTTACTCACGGAAATCTGAAAATGCCGATTTTCGTCAAGATCAGCCCCTTTGTAGGACTTGTTGAATTTGATTTATACCTGCTCAAAAAGTTATTATTATTCTGTTTCACCGAAAATTGTAATGTTGCTTGGGTAATCTTATTCATAACTTCAGTTGGAGCTGTTGCTGTCTTGACATATTGTGATTGATTTCAATAGATGGGAACCAAATTCTTGTAAAAGTTAGGCTTTGCATATTTTTCTTTCAAATACTTTCAGCATTAAAAAAAAGGAATATGGCGAAGCCCCTGAAATTTATTTATATAAAGTTCTGTAAACTATTTACTTCCAGGTTATTGTGTAATGCTATATACCTTATTTATTAGTGAATGATCTGACATCTTATGGATGGACTAGCCTTATGCATTGCGGGGTTTCAGACTGAACGAAAAGCAAAGTTGTGCTTGGTCTTTAGCATTCACCCTTAAAAAAGAAACAAATCTTTTGGAACATTCGGGTTCGGAAATCCTGTTACACCCCTCCCTTGGTAAGTTTTCTTTTGTTTATGTGACATTCTCTGTGCTTATTAGTTCTTTAAGGCTATACTCAAAGCGCTTAATGAATCTTAAAGTTTAAGGATAGCTACTTCAGTCCTGCCATCCCCTTTCCCCAAAATACATCCAAATTCTCAATGTATTGATCGGCTACCGAGGATGGTGACTTTTTGCTACTTTCCTATTTTATATACGTGTCCCCTGATTCTTGAACATTCCAAATATATCTCATAATATCAACGTTTTCATTGCTTTGTGCTTTATTTTTCTAAATTTTGAAATGTTTAGTTTCTATTTTACACACCATCAGTTTAGAAAAAGAATAATATTCAGGAGTAGAAATTGTAGTAGAAATGGAGTCAGAAATTGTAGTAGAAATTATGGTAATATATAAAAACTTCATATTTAATGGGCTCAGTACTATTTAATTAGATGTCAATTCTCTCTCTCTCTCTCTCTCTCTCTCTCTCTCTCTCTCTCTCTCTCTATATATATATATATATATATATATATATATATATATATATATATATATATATATAGAGTGAAAGTATTTCACATAACAATTTTAAAAAGTATATAAAACATCCTAGAAACTTGGAGAAAATCCGTCACTTCAAGATCCCCCAATATCTCAAGAGTATATATATAATATATATATATATATATATATATATATTTATATATATATATAGAGTGAAAGTATTTCACATAACAAATTTGAAAAGAAAAAGTATATAAAACATACCTAGAACTTGGAGAAAAATCCGTCACTTCAAGATCCCCCATATCTCAAGAGTATATATATATATATATATATATATATATATATATATATATATATATATATATATATACTATATATTTGTGTGTTTTTTATATTGTGTTATATATATATATATATATTTTTGTGTGTGTATATATATGGGTTTGTGTGTATATATATATAATATATATATATATATATATATATATATAATATATATATATATATATATATATATATACTCTTGAGATATGGGGGATCTTGAAGTGACGGATTTTCTCTAAGTTCCAGGATGTTTTATATACTTTTTAAATTTGTTATGTGAAATACTTTCACTTATTACACTTGTTATTTATGTTGTTTCTTGGTGATGGAAAGAGAATTTATACCGAAAGCTTGTGGCCGTAACTCTGATTGAATGTCAATCACCTAATAGTCGTTGAGCTCAAGTCTTTGTAGCACTGTTGGGTCAATCTGCAAACCAAGCCTATCGATTTCATGATAAGTGCTTTGAAGAGGCAGAACTTGCAGTTTTCCGGCTACCCTCCAGTGGAACCAGAGTCGGGCTTGTTATTTTTATTTTTATAAATAATCTTGATTCATTTGAACCTCTTCATTGTTGTTGCAACCCCTCTAAGTGAGGGTAGAGGATGAACATTTGGGAATTATTTACATCAGAAGTCACTAGTTGAGAAATTCACGATTTTTTTTCCAAACAGTACTTTTTCCTCCTTCCTTGTCAGTTTCGTAGATAGTTCCAGTTGTGAATGTGATAGCTTGTGGACTCTTATCATCGTTCGCTTGATCCTAATGTAACAATTATCACCTTATATATGAAAGAAGTTTCAAATTTTTTAACTGTATTGTCATCCACATATGCGGCAAGTCTTCTAGCAGAATTCTTTGTTGGAAATTATTCTAATTTTTTTTTTCAAGAACAGGTTGGCATAACAAAGTAAGTGTATGATAATACCATATCCATACATACTGCAGATTTGATGATACCAATGGATTAAAACGCTTTTACCTGATATGCATGGCAGTATGCCCTAGCTTAATTGGTATCCAATATATGTGGTTTAATTATGTATGTAATCTTGCCTACCATGAAAAACAATTTATCATTTATGGAGGAACAGTCGATCGGACTTTATGCGGTGTGTGTGTGTTTTTTTTTTTTTCTTCTTTTTTTCACTCTGAAGTTTAGCTCAGGTTTTCTGTGAGACAGTTGAGCGAGTCTCTAATTAGGTATGAAAGAGTTCTTGCTCTTCACTGGTGATGACCATGAGTGGTGGTCTGCTTTTAGGTCATCATGTGTTGAAGTTGAATCTAGCCGCCTTATCTTACATCTTGCCATCGTAGGAGCCGACGGGACTGTTGTACATTGCCATAAACAGAAGTCAGATTTTTTTGGTTCAAATCTTACTGAGCAAACTGTGTGGTGAGTTATTGGTGTTACCTCAGTCGTACTTTTCAGAGCATAAGTTCTGTTCAGTGGCCGAATGTTAATTAGATTTGTAAGTTTTCCTTCTGTTAGTGGAAGGGAAACATGCCTACATTACGTAAGCGACCAAGTCCGTCCTCTTGCCCATTGGATTATGTAATAACTTGGTCACTTGAATTAAGAATTTTTTTTTTTTTTTTTTTTTTTTTTTTTTTGGGGGGGGGGGGGGTGTGGCTTATAGGTTTTTTCCAATATTTAAACGAATAAACGTACTTTTTTGGTAACTGCAGCACAATAGTTGTTTTTATGTTGGCTGGACAGAGAAGCATTTTCGTGGCTTCACATACTACTACCATTCTTTTGGGGACGTGCCAGAATGAGATAGCAGGCATCCTTTGTTTTGGGATGTCTGTGAGTAGCTGGGTCTTGAGTTTAACAGTATGGGTCCTATTGTGAAAACTGCGGCTTACTGGATAAATCTCATTTTGTTTGTTATTGATGTCTTCTTATCTAGGGAACACTTTTAGTTTTTATTTCTTAGATATCATATTTTACATATCCTTAATGTACAAAGGGTATTCTGAATGGATTTTATTTCGGTGGGAGGACTTAATTGTGTAATGGAAGTATCTAATAAATCAGTCAATCGACGTCGCTCTGCGTATGCGTATGAAAGCATGTGTGCATTTTTGTTTGTCATGGGACTTGGAATGATTTCACTTTCATCTTAAGTTGATGAATCTTATGTGAGAATACAGATAACTGTCCTATACTCACAGTATCTAATAGCTATCTTATAGGAGTCCGGTACTCTCTTAGTCCTTTTGTTTTCTAGACATTATCCATGAAATAAAATCTAAGTTTATTGGTGTTCATCAAAGTTTGTTGCAGCTTGTTGATAACAGTCTTTCAAGGTGCCCTCTATGATAAATTATTTCTAGTAAATTGTCAAGGACCAAAAAATCTTGATTGGCCTTAAAAGCACACTTGTAAAAATCGTATGGACGCAAACATCTTTGAGCATTATAATATAGGGTTCCGCTTTTCGAGGATATTGTGAATTACTATTTAGATTTCTAAGTCTATAATCAAATACTTAAAGATTTTTGTGTACATATGATACTTAGTATTTTATGTAAGCTCTCATATGTATTATTACTTTAGCCAGTAAGCACATGCTGTTCTACTAGATACCTAAGTCTGTATGTCTTCTAGTGCATAATATGCACGTTTGTAAGTTTTGCATGTGCATTTTCATGAACAAGAACTTCTGATGTACGGAAAAGGGTTGCCAGGTCACGGTTGATCCACTTAAACTGCCTGTGGCAGATACAAATCAAAAGGTATAAATCACTTGAGCTATTTGTTTTGCAAGTCAGAGCACTATAACCTACTAAAGATATGACTTATGCCTATGTATTTTATGTAAATTTGAGTTAAGTTTATGCTCCTCCAGCTGCCTGGTGCTCTTCAAGGTTTTATTCCCACGGATCAAAATTTCTTGAATTTTCAAGTGCACTGGATGAAGGAGAGATGATTGGAGGTCTCTGAAAATATAAAACCAAAAGGGAAACGATACACGATTGTATCTTCCACAGTGATGATTAGGAAAGTATTTGTACTTCTTTTATGAAATAACTCGACAATAAGACCAATTTATTGCCGCGTTTGAGGTAAGAATGGAAAAGTAAATTGGGCTTGGTGTAATAAACTGATCTGAATCGTATACCAAAGAATTTGAACTTAAGTATATAACAAACCTTTGTAAATTTGGATTTTCATCATCTGGATTTTATTTAAACGATAGTTTTGAATATTTGTCATGGAGACGAAACCGTTCGAAGATGGAAATAAGAAAGATATTCAAGCACAATTCGTAATGAGATGACCTTTACACAAACGTATAGCCCAATGTGAAAACAAGTAAATTCCAAAACCGAGGACAAAAAATACAGCATTAGAGAGAGAGAGAGAGAGAGAGAGAGAGAGAGAGAGAGAGAGAGAGAGAGAGAGAGAGAGAGAGAGTGTGTGTGTGTGTGTGTGTGAAACGCTGACGTAATCGTTTCCGCCCGAAATGTTGTTTGGTCAGATGGAAAATTGTATTAGAATTGACGCTGACGATTACACGCTCACCAATAAGTCTGTTACTCACTATCGCAAAGGTCCGAGCACTTGAGCTACTTATTTCGAGACCTTACACTTTATCTTTTATTCTGTGTAACGGTAAATTCCACAAAAGAAAAATATGCCATTTTAAATCATAAAAAATATCGAGGAGGAAAATAAAATCGTTAAAAATGTGAAGTGTTACTTAAAGAATTCATGGATAAAGGGGGGGAATGGAATGATGATTAAGAAGGAGAGAGAGAGAGAGAGAGAGAGAGAGAGGAGAGAGAGAGAGAGAGAGAGAGAGAGAGAGAAGGCGTTATAGTTGGTTTTCACTAGTATGATGTTCTTCGCTGTTTTTGGAAAATCATAATTGTCTTCAAAGTAAGGAAGGTGAACGAAAAAATGGAAAAGATGGTACCATTCTAAAAAATAATTTCTGAAAGGCAACAGTGCGCATATTACATTTACACTGAATCAATCAAAACAACTTCGTGAACCCGTTTTCTAAATTTGTGGTTGCATTCAAATGAATGACATGAGGGTGCTTCCTTTGGGCTTCAGAAGGCGAACGAAAACAAGAGGGTTGAGCGAATCTGCAGGCAAATTGGGGAGACAAAACCGGACCTAAGTAGAAGGTACTTAGTCCAAGATAGAACCCGGTTTGGTTACTCAATTTTGCTTCGTTTATTCTATTTGAATATGTAAAATAAAATACTTACTGTAGTATGTATTAACATTTTGAGTTGGGATACCGGTTTCACTTTCCCAGAAAATGTGATAAAGTAGCGAAATTGAAATATTTACATAAACACTTGTTGCTTATACTCGAAATAATTGCTTTAGTTAACATTTGCGGCGAGAGTGTACAGTAAAACAGAGGAGTCCTCTTAGTTCTGCCCATGAAGAACCCTGGAACAGAAGGAGACCAGGTAGGGATCAGGAAGCGGAGGAGGAGGCCGAAGGGCCAGAGAGGGTCTGTATAGATATGTAGGGCGCTGAGGTGGGTCGCGGTGATTTCACCCGGGGTGATGGTTCGGAAGATCTCTTGCATAATTATGGTCTTCGATTTTGTCATCTGCAAATTACTTTCCGATATTTATTTACTCCTGGTATTGATTTTGAGGAGAATAATGTAAGGGCCCTGTCAGGAAGAGAAGTTTCGTCAACAGGGGATAAGAGTTTTAAAACGTATTGAAAGACGGTGACAAAGCTCTGTTGTGTTTGGGAAGTAGCGGAAGCAATTTATGGCCGAGGGGAAGCCATCGGAGGCCTTCTCCTACTTTCTCTTTCTTTCTCCGTCTCTGTTTTAATTTTCCAATTATTCAATCCGTCTTTCTGGAAGAATTCTAGGAGTAAGGATTTCTTTTCCTGAAATGACACATCCCTTCTGTTGGTTAAGTTTATACTTTATTGTGATCAAATGTTTCAGTTCAGTAGATATCCACTTCTTTGAACCGGAAAGTTGGATAAAGTAAGTTTACCTTCTTCCAGTATGTTTTAATGATTCTGTGATTATTTATTTATTTAGTTAATAATAAACGTTGCCTAAGCAGTAGGTTTTAGATCCGCTGTGATTGCAATATTACTTTCGTGTTCTGGTGAATTACAGAAATTTCTCCAATGAAAAAAAAAAAAACTTTTACGAAACTGAGCAAATTAATCATTGTAGAAGAATAATGATAGTAATAATATGGAATAGGCCATTTATATAGTTTTATAATAAATTTCCCATAAAGTTATACTATAAGTCAATGCATCATGAGGAAAATAGTCTCATAATTATATTTATTTTCAAGTAATAAACCGAAGAAAACGAATCCCGGATTTACCGAAATGTAGCAGTGGCAACTACAGGGATAAATCTAAACTTAACCTTCCCTAACCTACCCGAGGTCACCCTGGACCAGCCTTAACCTTCCATAATAACTATGAGCATAGTAGTACTCACAGGGATACATCCAAACCTAATGTTCCCTAACGTAACGTTTTGCCTGACCATCAGTATATTTAATTATGTAAAGCGCAAGGTCTAGTTAAGATACATTACGTACTTTATAAATCGCCTGTTTAGATGGAAAAGAGGGATCCTTGTTTTTTTTATTAAATTCATTTTCCCATTTTTGACCTGCTTTTCACTCCATGTCACTCCAATTTGTATTTTAGTAGAACCGTGTTAAAGCACACAATGCCAATGGATGCATGTGTATACTAAGCTATGTTCAGCTTCATGTAGAATAACCATGTTTGCTTTCTAAGGACTCTTAGTGACTCGTAATTCTTGACTCTGTCAAATGAATCAAAAGTGTAATTTAATTTTCGTACAGAAAAATGATGCTTCAGAAAGAATGCCTTTTGTCTCGATTATCGAACAACTTTTCACCGTCGAAGTCTGAGCACGGATGCCATTCCATGCACGTTTCCTCTACCGATCACGAACCACAACGATTTCGTAATTCCGTATATTTAGGTTTATGTAAATACCGCAGATAGGGATGTTTGTCAACCCACGGTTCTGCGTAGCTGTTTTGCGTCTGGAATTTGATGACCATATTTTTTGGGTGTGTTTTGATAAACTCGGTATTTGGTTCATTTTCCCTTTTCTTATTTTGAGCTTCTTTGACCTGGATTGCTCTGCTCCACTCATCCTCGGGTGATGTGGAAGACCGGAGGGGTGAGGGTGAAGGAAGAATATGGTTGGTTAGATGCATACCAATTGAGTTTATCGCTGCCTCTCCGCTTCCCAATTGGTCTTATCAGTCAGATGAATCTGTTCCATGGCCGCCTATATACAGTATGAGTCCGGAAAAATTCTGTGTCCTCATCGTTTGGGTCTCCTCTTTTTCCCTGTCTTGGCTTCGGACGCTTTGTTTTTATTTGGCTCTTATTCTGTTTTAGGTGTTAACTTGTTCTCTTATCTGGTTGTTTGTTGCAGATTGCTTCTATTATATTTTTTATGTTTGATTTACTCTGTGTTTTGAAACAGTTTCTATCCACTTATTTTATTTATTTATTTATTTATTTATTATTTACATATTTATTTGCAAATGAAGGCTTTAATTGTATAATGTTATGTTCATTTGTGCGTAAGTAGCACTTTTGAAGTAACTAAAAAGGAATGCTTGTAAGGAATATGAATAGAATAAGTTCGTTACTAAGCCAGCCAATCGGTCACGAATCTTCATTGGAAGGTCGGGCTTGTCTCAATAACTAATCCTCCAGATTTTGGCTTTGATCCAAGTGCAGAATCTTAAAGGTTGACCAATGGCCCATGGCCGACCTTCTGAGAGAGTTTCATGAACTTCATCTGTTAGTTTTTGGAGAATTCGTTCGATATGCAGATCCGAACTGATAGGCAATTAGCTTTATTCTCTTCTGAAAAGCGTATGGGTAGACGAATGATCTAATCTGATATAGTTGAATTTTAATGGGATTAATGACATTTTCTTTTTGAATTTAAAGAGTTTTTCGTTACCACTGTTAAATATTTAAGAAGAAGGGGACAAAATCATATACCAGAGAATACTTTCTTCTTCAATTCAAAAACATTTATAGAAGATGGTTGATGAGACATTACCAAATTTTTTTTCAAGACCGTTTGGATAGGCGCAATTGCTTAGTTGAAGAAGGGGCTTGTTTTTCAGTAATATCTTCAAGAAATATTAGTCACTTGAAATCGATTTTCCTCAGAAACAGTTACGTACGAGCGGCAAGAACATAGTAATGAACCAAGCATTTTGGGATGTAGGTGTCCATATAATGTTTGCCCAACGACACATCTGCCTCACTGATGATTGGGTTAGCAGATCGTCACTTCTGGAGACCATTCAAAACCGTTGCGGCCCGAATCTACTAATGGACCTTCTCTGTAAATGTTGCATTGCCCGTAGTTATTCTTGTTTAGTTTTATGCATGTTACAGTGGCGATTAAACGGACAAGCGTCACCTGGCTTACATGCACAAAAGTGGGCAGTAAGGCTTTTGGATTTTGACAAGTCAACAGTCTTAGGCATTTAGAAACGAAGCTTGGCAATGAATTAATATGTGAATTTTATTCTAGGATAGCTCTCTGTTTCTGGCCTTTTGGGGCAGTAGCAGGTACGGTCAGCTCACGAAGTGAAGAGACCTGTGTTCGATTATAGAACTGGACGAGAAGGGACCAATGGGCTTGTTACTTTAAATTCGAGCATGTTTCTATTAACCATTAATGTGTGCTGTGGTCCTAGAAGGGAGAGAGAGAGAGAGAGAGAGAGAGAGAGAGAGAGAGAGAGAGAGAGAGAGATAAAAAAACAGTGAGAAAAATGCCAGACATGTAGGCTCATTGTTGCGTCAAAATAAATACTATCAGGGCGGGAGAGCCGTTTGCTGGTCTCATTGTTTTTGTGGGTGAGTTTCAATATGTAAGTTGAACTGACGTATGCTACTATATGAAGGAGGTTTTGTTTAGAATTGTTTTATGTAGGAACAGGTACATTCTCTCTCTCTCTCTCTCTCTCTCTCTCTTTATATATATATATATATATATATATATATATATATATATATATGTATATATATATATATATAATAATATATATATATATATGTGTGTGTGTGCATGGTTTTGTGTGTGTGGTGTGTGTGTGTGTGTGTGTGTGTGTTTGTGTGTGTGTGTATTTCAAAACACAAACATACATATATCACACGAACACATACATGTGTATATAATATATATATATAGCTTTTATATATGTGCGTGTGTGTACGCGTGTGTATATGATGTATGTATGTATGTATGTTTGTGTTTTGAATTATGCAAATGCTCTCATTATACTCATGGCTGGTTCTTTTATCCCTGTTCCTTGACGATGCGCCGTCTTCTTTAAATTTTTTTTCTGTATTTTTTCCAGGTAAGGAATGAAGGAACACACAAGTTTCCAGGAGGTACGGTTTCCTTTCTCATTAATCAATGCGACGAGTGTCCTCACCGTTGTGGTCTCAAGAGACGAAGGTAACTTTGTGATTTATATTTTGATTATTCTATTACTTCTGTGAGTTAGCTCATTTATCTCCTTTCTTTCTCTGTAGCCGTTTGTCTGTCCCTTTTTTTTCTCTTTTGGAAGAGGATCTCGTAAGGTGCCTTTGGAATGTTTCGGTAATAATTCAAATTAAATTTGATAACCTGCTTGGTTTCAGTACAACTTTCTTTCCGGGAATTGTAATAACATGAATTCTGTATTTAAGAAGATACTGTGCTTTTATGTAGCATTAGTCATAAAAGTGTTTTAACTTTTATAGAATCATCAGAAATATGTAACATGTGA
>NC_061109.1:95734602-95757102 GCF_015104395.2 Macrobrachium nipponense | reverse complement strand
AACTTTTCATTGAATGTTGGGTTGGTAATGTTAACAGAAGCATTGATCTCTATTTCTATTATACTATTAGTTGTAGTAGTGCAAGAATAGTGCTATTTATTCTTTGATGTTCTCCCGCCTGTGATAAACAAATCAATCCCTGGATGAGTAAGTTTTCCAAGTCCGCAATCTTTATTAATTTTTCTTTTTTTCCCATTCAGTAAGACGAATCTTAGAAGCATGTAACAAAACGTAGAAGGCTAACTTTTCTGAATGTGCTTCCGACTCCCACATACATCAAACTCCTCTCTCTCTCTCTCTCTCTCTCTCTCTCTCTCTCTCTCTCTCTCTCTCTCTCTCTCCAAGGACCTTTTTTTTTTGGTGGACTTTTTAATGATCTATTTTATTTATTTAAATGTTCGGATAGATAAACCTCGTGTGAAAAAAGGGATTGATCCCATAGGGGGATAGCGCCGTCAGTACACCTCACTAGGTACACCGTAGACATTACGTAAGGTTCTTTGCAGCGTCCCTACGGCCCCTAGCTGTAACCTCTTTCATTCCTTTTACTGTACCTCCGTTCATACTCTCATCCTTCATTCTGACTTTCCAACCTCTCTAACATTGTTTCTTAGAGCAACTGTGAGGTTTTCCTTTTGTTACACCTTTCAAACTACCATATTGTATATTTCCCTTTCAGCGCTGTATGACCTCATAGGTTCCAGCGTTTGGCCTTCGGTCTAAATTTTATACTCCAAGAAAGGGATTTAAATTCGATACTTTGTACTGAAACTGAACGTGAAAAATGTTCTCATTCCAAATCAGAATTTCTCTTAGTATGTCACAAATGAATGCAGGTGGCGCGGCAGCGACTGCGGTCAACGACACCTGAATAACTAATCAGGATGGTTCATTTTTATCTGGTGAGGAATCGAAAAGTTGGAGATAATCATCATATATCGAAGTGTGTAGAAGAAATTTGCTGAGTTAGGAGCACCAGCACCTTTTATCATACAGAACTGAGAGCTGCGACGATATCAAAGGATGAAAAGGATTTCCAAAGTTTTGCTGTTCGACTTCAGAATTATTTTCCATTCATGAAAGGAGGCTTTTCAATCTCGGGCTTTTTTATTTTTATCTAATTGTTTTTTTTTTCTGCAATCCAAAGTCGTTGGCAATTTTATACAAATATTTGGTCAGTTCGATATTTTGCAAACTGGAAAGTATTTTTTAAAAGTTCGGCAAATTTATTTCACGAATAACCCTGTCGCTTTTGAAGTTACTGGTGACATAGAGTAGAGCCTGTTCTGACGTGTTTTACGTCCTTGTAGTTGGATAGATGTTAGCATTTTCCCCTTGCGTGCGGCTCTTCCTCCAGAAAAATAACTGTGCTTTTAAAAGACAGAAAAGGAGAACTTCAAGGATGACTGTATTGTTCGTGACACCTATTGTTTTCTTCGCTTTCAGTAACATCAAAAGTTAGCCTTTTTCTTTAGAAGTATTCAGTGGCTGTGAAGTAGCACCTCCTTCATATGGACTTGGAACGCTTAATCATTACGCCATCTTTTACAACAGAGATGACCCTTTGCAATTGCCGTGATTGCGATAGGCAGTACTTTTAGTCTTTACAATCAAATAACGAAGTTTTATCACACAGACGCCCCCCCCCCCCTTTTTTTTTTTTTTTTTTTTTTTTTTTTTAAGTCTTTCCACCTTCTCATGAACAACTGCTCTATATTTCCACTTTTTTACGAGATCAAAACGTCATAAATGCAAAAACCAAAGCTTCGGTTTGGGAAAACACTGCAATTTGCTACGTGATTACAAATTAGGATGTGAAAAGATATCGGCATTTTTAAAACCTTGATTCCTTAATTTCAAAGTTATCGATATACTAAGTAAATAGAAAAGTAAAATGTACGACTTAAGGAATTGAACACAAAATCATCATGACATGTATACATAAAAGAATCGGCCTTACCGAATAACCAACCCATTCTTACTGGTGCTTCTTATTAGGCTGAGGGCCAGAATGCATCACGGTTTTAAGGGGGTATAAATATAGTGTTCTCTCTCTCTCTCTCTCTCTCTCTCTCTCAAGTTTTTGGCAGTTGGGTCATTCTTTGTGGGTTTTGTACTCTGGCATCGCTTTGTTTTTGAATCCCTTGATATATTTAGTTTTAAATGTAGGTTTTAAGTATCTACATTCGTAGGACAGTAGACTCAAATTACAGAGGAGGCGACTTCAGTGTAGCTTATGACAGTCGCAAGTCCAAGGAACAGAAAAAAAAAGGCAGAAAATACAGTTCAGCGGTTCATATCAATAATGATGATATTATTGGTAATATCAATAATAGAAGTAATAATACTGAGATAGAGAGAGAGAGAGAGGTGGTGGGGGTGGGGGAAGTAATCATTTCGATTATGCAGCGCTCAATGTGTTGACATCCTCCTAGATGGCATTGTAAACTGAGTGAAAAGAAATCTCTCTATTTTTTTTTTTTCATTTTATGTATACATCCTTCCACAATACGGAACAAGTTCCTTGCCATATCACGTCTATATCACGGTTCTGGACGTCCAAATATTGCGGAGATTCTCACAGACGGCTTTGTGTTGAAACCGTATGATTCGGGGCAACTTTGCCGTGCCAGGGTCTTGAAACGGTCGTTTCAGCGCAATATCTTGGAAACGGCTAACCCTACGCATTTCAGATTTCGAAGCGATAACTTTACCACCACTTCTGTCAGGTCGGAGGCTACATCATATTCCCTCCGGAACTACGTATAGCGTAAGAACCTCCACAAACACTCCAGACTTTGGAAATTTGTTGTAGAACTTTCTGCTTCAATTTTGATTTATGGGACGAAAGGGATGAAGACAAACTATCAATATTGTGTAAGTAAGGAACGTTTCTACACCTCTTCATTACAGATGCATGCTGATTTTGATCAAGATTTCTTATGACGCATGCAGTTGTAATGTTATATAATCCCCTCGTGTTATTTGACTTTGACATTATTTCTTCCTAGCCAGCTTTGAAAGATCATAGCTCTGTAATTACAGTCCTTTTTCGCAGTTTACAAACACAACTTGCTTCTACATTTAGCCGTGGTAATCAGCGGAGACATAGATTTGAAAAAGACCAAAATATTATTTAAAAGTGAAGGAAGGTAAAAATCCCCTCTTAGGATTTCTCCAGCCTCTTTTTTTTTTTAATGTAAGTATGCTCTTTTAGTGTAATTTAACTTTATCATAATTATTGTGTTATTGTAAACTACGTACTACGTTGAATTGTGTATAAAAGATGATAAGTTCTTGCTAGCAACTGACATCCCTTTTCGATTAGTTGTAAGTATCTACCGAGAAGGACCCATTTCGCTGGATTCATTAATGGAAAGTGAGCCGAGTTCCTGCATAACCATTCGCAGGGAAGGCAGCGGAATTTCAAAAGCGATGACAGCCGAAACTTTAACATAGATTGTCATATACATCTCGTAACTGTCAGATGTATTGATTCTTAAGGTAGGGTTTGGCTCCCCTTTGGAGTTCATCCATCGCATTGGCTTCGTAATAATAGTTCATTATTACCTTTCCCCCATTCTGCACTACAGTGCTGTGCAACACAGTATTCCAGGAAATGAAATTGTGATTGTATGTACATATATATATATATATATATATATATATATATATATATATATATATATATATATATATGGTGTCTATTTGTATCTATGTATGCATGTATTAGCCATACTTAATCATTTTAAAACATCATACATGATGAATATTCTTACGAACACTTATACTCATCATTGAATCGATGCACTAATTCGGTGATGTAAAATCGTATATATAAATGCATAAATATATCTGTGTGACATTTTGTATCTATGTAGAAACCTATGTATCGAATGCCATCAAGGAAATGTAGATAAAAACACTCGCAAGTGCACTGAATAGGGCTTATCACTTCGTAGTTTCAAACGTAACGCACACACAGACACAAACAAAGGTGATAAATGCGTGATAAGTCACTGTCTCAGTCTTAACAGCGTGGTATGCGCAACGCTTGCAGGAAACCAAAGTATGTCTGGGAGAACAGACTATTTTGTGACGGAATGTGTGTTAGTAGTTGCAGGGAGATCGTCTGCCATGTTGCTGAATAATACAGAAAAGGGAGCAAATTCTGTTCTACGGCTGAATTTGTAACTTTACCTTGCCTGTAGAGTTTAATCGGTGCGTTGTGACAGACAAACTCTGCAAAGTACGCGTGGGAGATTGGTATATGGTACAAATCCTGTAACAGCGCAGTTCAAGTGGAAGAACGAATTCTACTACATGACTGAAGCTGTAGCTGAACAGCGCCTCTCGGTAAGCAATGTTTGTCATTCCTTCGAAAATACATAGAGGTTAGACTCATATGTGATGGCCAGTTTGCTATAATAGAGTTTTCTCACTAAATGTATGAGATCAGTATCTCTCATGCTAAGGAATTGGTTTCTACATACTACAAGTCTGAGATTAGTATCATGCGTCCATGTTTTTCTGCATGTGGGATTGAAAACACCTAATGACTGGCATGTGATTTAATTTGCCTCAGCACTGTGTGTGTGTGTGTGTGTGTGTGTGTGTGTGTGTGTATGAAGTCTGGTTATTACAACCAGTTTCTCTGAATGTCTATGCATGTGTCTGATACAGTTCTCTAGGGGAGCAAAATGACCCTATAACCATGCAGTAGTGTCAGTATCAATAGCTGTCAAGAGCTAGGAATACAGTACGAAAATGACTTCAGTGAAATTGAATCGTGTTAATTGCTCAACTTTTTGGCTTTGAGTACTAGCAAAGCGTCACGTCAAGAATTAGAGGAACACTTGCTGTAGCCAAGTCATGTTTTCTGTTCAGCTTTAGGCTTTAATGGATAAACTACATAAATATCATCAGCAGCAGCTTCAACAATTTGTCCATATTTATTGAATTGTGACATGTGCTGTCTTCTTTTTACCATGAAGTCCGAAGTTCGATTCTCGGCGCGGCCAACGTGGAATCAGAGGAAAGTGTTTCTGGTGATAGAAATTCATTTCTCGATATAATGTGGTTCGGAACCCACAATAAGCTGTAGGTTCCGTTGCTAGGTGACCAATTTGTTCCTAGCCACGTAAAAATATCTAAGCCTTCGGGCCAGCCCTAGGAGAGCTGTTAATCAGCTCAGTGGTCTGGTAAAACTAAGATATACTCAACTTATACCATGAAGTATTGTTTATTGAAGTGAAGAGTAGGTATGCCGTTTCAGAATTTGGAAACATGACATTGCGTAGCTTGGAAATGGCGCCAGCTTTTTTGTCCGAATGTAAACAAATTCAGATCGGGATTTGGATAAGATTTCGCATATTGAGGCAGAAGTGCGAGATACGCTCGAAAAGAACAGCAGAATGATCGCTCTCATGTGGAGAGAGCAAGATTCGAGTGGGAGGTGATTGGTGAGAAATGGATTAAAGAGTGGGATTAGCAAGTTCTAGGACGCAAGGTGGAGCAGTATATTCTTTCATTCTGCCATACGGCGAAGAAAATCATGCAAGTTATCAAAACTTCAATTTGCACCCAAAGTTAGGTCTCCAATCGTGGGAAGTGTTACAAGTATTGTGTGTAAACGTTGTTTTGTGACTTAAAATGGGATAGAATGAGGTAAGACTCCGAAAATTTCTTTTAGAGGATGACACATGAATTAGACGCAATATCAATCTTATTATGCTGAATGCGTAAACCGTGTACTTTTCATATGTTTTTACAAATGAATATAATGTCATTTGCCTCGTAAAAAACGTAACCAGGATCAAATATTTAAAGGTCATTTTACTTACTACGTGTCATATTTCCACGACTGCATTTGTAAGGGAAATGTCTCTTCACCCTTTCTCTGAATTCCATGTAAATAAGGTTTTTCTTCCCTTGGGAAAGGATGAGATTACAGGAATTACCTTTCTGCTTCTGTTGTGGACGTCAGCGCTGGTCCACGTTGGAGCTAATTCTGTTTGGAAGCCTACTACTCCCTCATCTCCTTTTCTTCAAGTCCCACCTGTTCCCTCTCTTATATCTTTACCGTGTCATTAGTGCTCCCTGTGCACTCTTCCCTTCTTGCCTGCTCGGGAGACCTACCCTGCCCACTCTCGCCCCCAATTTATTTCATCCTCTCCACGCCCTTCTTCCCCTTCACCTCCTCCACCACTTCATGTCAGGCTGGCCAGACATCTAGTTCCATTGAATTATTTTTATTTGGTGTGGAAGGAGATTTATTTTATTTATTTTATTGTTCAACCTTCATATTCATATTTTTCTGAAAATAATTACCTTGGTTATCCTTGAGTTTACTGAAGTCTAAATTGAGAAAATTACATAAATCGTGTTTTTTTTTTTTTTTTTTTTTTTTTTTTTTTTTTTTTTTTTTGCACTGCCGAAAAGACTGCACGCTGGAATTGCGGACCTTATGATGGCTTGATAAAAGTACAATTACACCATTTGTTCTGCGGTTTCTTCAAGAGCCATAGCGCAATGCACTGAAAATTCCAGTGTAACAAGGCGTTCCTTTCACCGCTAACTGAGACAATAAGTTTGCACTCAGCCTGTTTCCAGTGGGCAATTTGTAAAAAATAATTATGTGGTATGAAGTGAAATACGTATTTCTCTCCTCTTCTAACAACCTTTTTATCTAGTAGGTAACTTTGCAGAACTCTATATTGGTAGTAATAACGAAACTTGAGATCTGATGCGGCAAAAAATGACATATTGTCATAGAAGAAATCAGGGATCAAAATCTTCCTTCCCCCATTTTGTAACATAATTGTTTCAACTGGTAGGAAACCTGTATCGGTATTTGTTCATGAATAAAGTGTGGATTTTTCAACTCGGTTGCTTTTTGTGACAAGATGAATAATATAGGGGTGTTAGTATTAATTACAAAAGCAGCAGATTCTATAACAAAAAAGGACTTTCGTGTTATGTTAACGACTTTAGAAATTATGGTTGTGATCTTATTATATGGGGGAAACATACGAGCTTCAGCACCTTCACTTCTAGAGGAGTAGGGCTGATTTTCCTTGTATCGCCCAGCTGGAAAATCTCATCGAGATCTTTGTAGGAAAAGATAACGACTTGACTCAGAATCTTTTTCCCCATCGAGCACCCTTTAAGTTGTTAGACCATCAAATTGTAACCCTCACAAACGTAAGACTAAATGTAGACGACTTATAGATTAAGAATGAATCCATCTTGAAATGGCACTACTATTTTAGTTAATTTGCTTAGATAGCAATGAATTTTACATGTAAATGAGCATTAAATTCAAGAAGTGCTGCTTGAAAACTCCCAGAAAATCATTAGAGATCTTATGACGGAGACCTATCTGCAGAGTATACATTTCCCACACCCTGATGTGCTTTATAACAAAACTTACTCCACTCGGAAGTAATCGACTATTTAAAAACCTTCCTTTGTAAAGCTCCCTATGCTCTGATTATGATGAGTTAAGTGACAGAATTAAAGGAGGATTATTTTAAATGTTAAAATTCCGTGGATCATTTTATAGGGCATTCTTTACTAAGAAGATATTTCACTCTGAACTATAGGATTGGTCACTGCTTATTGAGTGCAAATTATATGTCTCCACCGTGGTTTCTACTACATATAGATTTCTTAGGAAATTTCCCGAAATTATTTTCACGATAACACTGATCAAGATGTAAAGGAGATCGCCTAAATATAACTTGAAATAATGCACTTGCTTACGGTTATGTTGATTAAACCTTACCGTGAAGTGAAAATGTCTTTAGGTGGCGTAATATTAGAATCTCTCTCTCTCTCTCTCTCTCTCTCTCTCTCTCTCTCTCTCTCTCTCTCTCTCCACAGCTAGCTGTCAACGTTAGGCCTGGGCCTTAGACGATGCTTGTAGCAAAGTTTGGTTTTTACTGGTGGTCTCAACTCCACCTCATTAGTAACTCTCTTATACGAGGGCGATAGGCCCTCATTGAAGACTAGGCCTAAAGAATTATTGTTTCCTTTGAGGTACAACAGAGATACTTTTTGTTTTATTACAAACTTTAAATCTCAGGATTGTGTAAGTGAAACCGAAAAATATCTAATCATGGTACTCGTGGTTTTTCAGCATATATTTCAGTTTTTAAACATTTTCCTTATCTAGTCATTATCCGGGGGTTCACTTTGAGGTTATTTTACCATACCAATACAGTTACAGTGTGGAGTTTCTCCCACAACAGGGTAAATTTTTGTAATAGATGCACCTCTCTCATAATACAACTTTATAATGATCCATGATTTCTTAAAGCAACGGCAGTTAATATTTGTCATTTCATTACCTGTTATCAGTATTTTTCTTACATCGAATTAATTTCTTTTATTTAAAATCTCTTGTTTCGTATGTATACCTAAAAAGTAAACGTATTAGAAACTATCCCTTAAATTGAATACGTTAGGAAGATATGAATAACTGAAACGAGATTAACACGATCATCTTTAGCATAAAATTATATGAAAGATATTATTATAAAAAAATATACCATATGTTTGAGTTATAGTACGAGAATGATGACGATCGTGGAGATGTTATTATTATTATTATTATTATTATTATTATTCTTATTATTATTTATTATTAATTTTTTTTTTTTTTTTTTTTTTTTTTTTTTTTTTTTTTTTTTTTTTTTTTTTTTTTTTTTGTTTTTTTTTTTTTTTTTTTTTTTTTTTTTTTTTTTTTTTTTTTTTTTTTTTTCTCTATCACAGTCCTCCAATTCGACTGGGTGGTATTTATAGTGTGGGGTTCCGGGTTGCATCCTCCTCCTTAGGAGTCCATCACTTTTCTTACTATGTGTGCCGTTTCTAGGATCACACTCTTCTGCATGAGACCTGGAGCTACTTCAGCCTCTAGTTTTTCCTTTTTGCCTCTGTAGCTCCAATCTATTTATATTATTATTATTATTATTATTATTATTATTATTATTATTATTATTATTATTATTCGTAAAGCAAACATCATTTTTGGAACAAATAAGTCTTCAGAGCACCAACATGTCAACGAAAAATTAAACTCCTCAGTAGGTTTAGCTTAAAGACAACAAAGCTGTATTTTAATTAAACTCAGAAAGTTTATATATTTTTAGATATGTTGAAGGATCCATAAAATCCTCGCAACGACATTCTTGAAATACTTTCACTTGTTTTCGGGATAATGATTGGTATGCAATGAAGTGCTTTAGTCTTCTTCTTGAAATCCAAATCTGAAGTGACATGTTAATAGCATCTAGGTGCAAGGTTTGCCAGAATACCAATTCTTATCAAAATGTTTTTGTCCCAAATGATATTCACAGCGAAGGTAAGCCGATCCCTACAACAAAAAAAGATTTTCCTGTCGTGATCACAGAAGGAAGAAAGGACCGTATTCTCGCAACTTTCGATAATAGAACGTTCTCTAGAATACTGGATAGTAACTCGATGGTGGCGAATCGGCAAGCAAGGATAAGATATAGCTACAAGTAGTTAGTAGTGACTTACTAAGCTTCTAAAAATTTTGCTCGGCAACTCAGTCGTAGCAACGCCGTCCGTGTCAATAGCAATTCGCAGATGATATTGTGTGGAAGGGGAGTTTTAGTACATATTAACAGAAACAGAGCCGGAATCTAGCAGCACTACCAGGGCTGTCTCCAAGGAGCTTAGCAAATAACTCCTTATGTAACAACATGATATAATTTCATATGTAAATGCCGTTGAGAGAGAGAGAGAGAGAGAGAGAGAGAGAGAGAGAGAGAGAGAGAGAGAGAGAGAGAGTAAAGAAAAGAAGTAAAAAAAATATAAAAAAAGAATAGAATCGAAATGTGCAGAAGGGGAGCGATCTCTGGCCGGTACTGAGAGAGAGAGAGAGAGAGAGAGAGAGAGAGAGAGAGAGAGAGAGAGAGAGAGAGAGGGCTAAATTTGTCGAAACTATGACATCACTTAAAGCGCCAGTAAATGTACTAGTTTAAAAATAATAAAAGGATAAATTAAAGGAACGCAGAAAGTGAAGCAGAAAGGAAGGGCAACGTGTGTGCCATGTAAGCTTCAAAAGAAACCAGGTTTTAAACGAAACTGAAACGTTTTCATTAAAAAAAAGAGTCAGCGTCGCCTAGACTAGAGGACAGAAAAGAGCCCTCATTTACAGGAAGCGCCGGAGTTGCCAGGGAAGAAAAATTTGAGCTAATGTACTTCGCATTATGTAGAAAAGCAGTTGTTTAGGGATGAGCTTATGGGGTGACTTAAGCAAAGACGTGAACTATTTTATCTTTGATAATTAGAAGTCTCAAAACCTAACAAATACATTGCCTAATTGATTACCTATATTGTCTGTCATCACAACAGGTAATGTCATAGTATCTTGGAAACGGTCACTTTAACTCTATAAAGAGAAGAATAAGAAAAATCTGAAAATGTTTACATTTACTGCATGGCAAGGGTAAACATAAGAAACATTATTTCTCGCAGCCACAAAATAGCTAGAAGAGGAGAAAACTCAATATGGCAAATTTTTCTAACTTTTCGTAGCCGTCTATCTCCATCTCATATCTTATTGAACGAAGTATCACCCGTTATGGAGATGAACGCTGAAGCCATTCGAACTCTGCGATTTTCTTCATTCTGTTCGTGTGTGTGTGTGTGTGTGTGTGTGTGTGTGTGAGTGTGTGTGTGTGTGAGATGCTGCAGTAGAAACGGCCTTCATCATGTAATATTCACGCTGTTCCCCCTGAACACATCCCACTACCACGGGTAGGCTGGAATGTCGTCGTCTGCGTCTTATTTTGAGGGAGATACTGTTGATCTCCCCACTACAAATAATGAAGTTTGTCATGGCAGTTGTATCTGTAGAACGGCTATTGTTTGTTATGATGGCTGTCTGTAAAATGGGTAATGATTGCAACTGTGGTTTGTCACAATTGTTTGGTTTATGTAACGTCCTTGTAAAATAATTGTATAAGGTTTGTAATAATATCGTTCCTTTTTTAAATATTTTGTTTGGTGTTAATATTAGGGTTTGTGAAAAGCTGGTTATCATGGTATTGATTCTAAATTACCTTTATCTCTTTTCAAAAGTTTGTGTCGGGTTAGATCACAACCTGTCTTTGCTGGTGCCAGATTATTGTGGTTTTTATGGAAGAACATTTTCGGCACCCTGTTTTCTATGCCCCATATTTTAAATCACGTTTAAGATATTTTTTGAGCATTTAAAAGTGATATCTTTCTTTAAGCACAAAATTAGGTTATCAGCCAACGAACAAAGTCGATATATCTGATTGTTTCAAAAAAGTATAGTAAACACGTACTAGTTCTTAGTATGATTCCCTTTTATGGCTGTTATGATAATAAATCGCTAGATTACTAAAACATTAATCGTCACCCAGAATTCTTTTTAAGCAGCCATTTTTTCCGAGGTAACACGCAGTAGTTCCACAGGTCTGACAATTAATGAATCTAGTTTTGTTTGCTGGTGGATAGTGAGTCTCCTCGCCCTCGCCATTATTGATTTCATCTTTGGGGACGGCGTGCTACTGTGGTCCCTCTGGCTAACGTTACTTTTATTTGGTCTCCAAAGAGGTCATTTTCCAACAGTTTCCGGAATCGCATGCAGATGCTGTCGTGAAGCACCGGGTTGTAGGCACAACCATATTTTGAACATTTCAGAATCACAGTTGACTTAGTTGTCCCAAAGATAGCTTCATAAAGGCCTTTGTGAAACGTGGCGCCGAATTACGGAGATCTCGCTCATTGGTGTTTGTAAAGAAAACTTTAAGATGTCAGCTTATTATTATTATGAGTACGTCCAGCATGCCAAAGTGGACAGCCATTGACGAATACATAACTTCTCTTTTATTCCTCATTTGATTATTTTAGACATTCACATTTCTTGTTGTGTAACATGAGTGTATGACTAAATATATTTTGCTGGTTGAGAAAACGGCGGATCTTTTGTAATATGCAGCTCCAGTCATAATGTTTAAATTGTACAGAATCAAGAAAGGGTAGAATATAAATAGCATTCAAGGATTTGCTTCTTAGTTACCGCAGGAATGTAGTTGAGCAGTGTAGCTGAAAATGTACTCATAGGATAGGTGTATAGAATGCTTCAAATTGCAAGATATAATAATCATTGAGCTACTTCTATCTGTATGCATAGGGACTTGAAACTGCTGACCCGAATGTAACCATTTTCCGTTGTTGGAAATAAAATTCTTGATATTGCAAAATATGGAAATTAATGCTGATGAATTTCCGTATATTTTTATATCATGATTTATTTTTCCGAATATCTACTTTGAAAGACTTAAGATTTTCTACGGCAAATTAAGAAAGGCAACTGATGTAAAGATTTTCTACGGCAAAATAAGAAAGGCAACTGATGTAGTAAAAGCACTCATTCGTGCAAAATACTGGTATTTAAGTTTGATTATCATTTTTAATTTGCACAGATTAAATACCACGTGAATACCTGCGAGGATGGAATTTCCAGGATAAATAATACTCACTGTATCAAAGCTATAGATGTTACAATAGGAAACCACAATAAAAATGCTCAAGGTAGTTTAAAGGAAGTAAAAATTAATTACTTAGCTAATGGGAAGTAAATCAGCCTCCTCTCTCTCTCTCTCTCTCTCTCGTCTCATCTCTCTCTCTCTTCTCTCTCTCTCTGTTTCTTTTCCGGTCGAATTAAATAAGTTCATTTGCTAAATCATGATTTTATTCAGGTAGTAATTCAGGGGTAATGTTATAAGCTAATGTTACAGTGCGTTATATTTAAGCATTTATAAGAGCCATATATAGCTCACCTCCATAGTAACTAAAATTAGTTTCCTAACTTGTAGCTAGATTTGGAAGCAAGATACCTGGCAAGATTTAACTTCATTGTCAGTAAGAAATACTTTCCAGTACAGGAGAGTATGAATAACATAACAGAATCATACTTGTCTATATAAATTATGCTCGCGCTATGTAACATATATATGTGACTAATGTCAGCGTTACTTAAAAAAATATGTAGAGCACACAACTTGTCCCGTTTGTCTGGCGTGCTCTTGCAGAAGCTGGATATCTCTTGCAGGAGACAATTAAGTGCAGTTTGTTGGACAAGTGGGGTCAAGGTTAACGCGTATGTTTCTCTGTATTCATAGTAAAAGTATCGTAAAGCTTCTCTCTTGGTTCGTCGACTTTGTGAAGATAATCCTTCAGAGTGATATACCTCGTCGCGTGATGTAGGCCTTGTCTACAAAACTGCCAGTATATAGAACTGAACTAAACTATAAAAGTTTCTTCGCTGTTTGTTCAAAGGGAGTTCCTTCCGCTGTTTGTTCAAAGGGAGTCCCTTTTGCTGTTTGTTCAAAAGGAGTCCCTTTCACATTCCTTAAGGACAAACTATTTAATGGGGATGGCTAGGAGTTACGTATGAGCGCCTTCTTTATTTAATAACCTCAAGGAAACTGCTGGGATTCTGAGTTGACTCAAAATCTAACCTTATCAAACAGTTTTCGTTGACGTATCAGACGCAGTAGAAATATGCATTCGTAATTTTTATGTTTTGATAAAAAGTAGTAGTTTAACAATCTATGTTATCAAAGGTATAGAATTCGATTCGTCGGTATCAAACGAGAGAGAGAGAGAGAGAGAGAGAGAGAGAGAGAGAGAGAGTTTGAAGTCCGCTTAGATTTGATAGGGGATAGTCTTCTTTTGAAAACTCTGTCTTTGGTCTTTGTCAATGTTATGATTTACGTCATGACAAAAAACTGCTTCCCCCAACGAATTCTGGAAGAGGTTTTCCATTTCCTGAGCCTGTAAGATTTCCTTCTGATCCATATAAGTGACGTAATGTAGTTCATAAAAATATAGGTATGCTAACATAGAAGAAAACTTAAGAGTTTACTAAAGTTAATTCGGTAAGCAGAGTTTTGTCCTGTTATTGTATGGCATCCCCTAATTTGATTTTTTCATGAAAATTCAATTGAACATTTCAGTTCTGTCAGTATTTCGGAAAACCAGGCTGCTCATCACGTTTCTTGGAAGACTCACACGATTTCAATTGCTATATCGGCCTCAGAAATGGTTACAGTGAGTAAATGTCGCAAATCCTTATCTTCACCTCAGTTAATGAAGCTTTGTATTGGTTTTATTCGTTGATATTGCTATCCAATTTGGGGTTGTTCTTTTGTCTTCCTCGTCGACAGGATTGAATCTAATGCAATTTGCTGCTTTAATGATTCCGTTCTCACCTCACCTCTCGAATCTCTTCCTTACACCGCAAAGTGTCATCTCTCTCTCTCTCTCTCTCTCTCTCTCTCTCTCTCTCTCTCTCTCATTAAAGTCACACTGGGGTGATTCCGATCCCATTTTCTCTGTCAGCTTTGTAACACCCGTTAGACCACTTTTTTTCACATTTCCCTTGTGGACACCTTCTGTCAGTCTGAGGAAGTCTCCTCGTGCTTATGCTTTTCTTGATTCATACAACCTTTCTTGCTTTAAAAGGCAGGTTCTTGCTTCCCTCGTCACAAAACTTATTTATCTTGCTTTCTTTCCCTTTTTCTTGATTACAGTAGGCCAGGGCTAGAGAAGGCAAGTTGCCGAATTATTGTCATTTTTTTTAAAAGGAATGTGGAAGTCGAATACATTTATTTTGTTTTGGCAAAGTTATTAGCAAAATTGTATAGGCCATTATCAACCCCTTTTTAGAGTTAATGAAATATAAAATGCGTGCCTTGAAGTGACAGTGAAGATATCATTATATTTATTATATATATGTAAGTCAAGGCTTACCCTTCAAGTAACACACAGATGGTGCACAGTTTTGTAGTTAGATGGGGGCAACAGGAATGTCTTCAGCGGACCGTGACGGGGAAGACGCCTGTCTTCGACAACTACAGTGGTCAATAAACTCATCAGCAGAAAAAGAAAGTTTCTCCTTTTGCTATGTATTTGCGCAGAGAGAGAGAGAGAGAGAGAGAGAGAGAGAGAGAGAGAGAGAGAGAGAGAGAGAGGAGGTTTGGGTCACTACATGGTTTTTAAGCCTTATTTTATCTACATCTATATATTATTTATATATGCATATATATTATGTATATACTATGCATGTGTATATACATAGATACAGGCAATACAATATAACACTAGGTGACCCAATTGAGGTCGGTGTCAACCACTATTTTCATTCTAGTGGAATGCCAATAGAAAGTGTCCAAGCAGCTTAGGACTTTGTGATAGCAGCTTAAAACCTGTTCTAATATATTTAAAGAAAAACAGAGATAAATTGAGAGAGTAGGTATAGTGGTTAGTGTCGTGGATGTTTGCCACTCAGATGTTGCAGGTTCGTGCCTCCCCCAGGGCGATGAAAAGTCACTGGCTTTAGGTCATGATCAGTTACTGCTGCAGGGTGGGGTCTGCGGTGGGAGGTTGAAGCCAACATTCTTTGGAAGCTTGAATTTTAAGTTAATGGCCCTTGTGTGCTTGTTTCATCCACTGAAATAGTAGTAGTAGTAGTAGTAGTAGTAGTAGTATTGCACAGGAAATGAGAGGTGTCTGACGGCTGGTTTGTTTACGGAGATTATATTCTGTGTGGGCATTGTCACTGTGTCTGCGGTACGTGAAAGGTGTAGAGTTAGAAAAGGTTCAGCGTCTTTAGTGTTGAAAATAGCCTTAGAACAGGAGAATGAGTATAATTGGCTATAATTGGTGTGGCATCAGGAAAAGTCGTATAGTCAGTGTGCATGGTCAAGAAATGGTAGTGAAAGGAAGTGAAGAGGATGGGTTCGATCACAAGGACTTTGCGGTCGAACCGAATGACTGCAACTGAACTACACCACCCACCAATACTCATAAACTTTGCGATAGATAAATATTATTATTATAATATTATTAGATGAAACCTTATCCACATGGAACAAGCACACAAGGGCCAATTGACTTGAAATTCAGGCTTCACAAGAATGGTGGTTTCGACCTCCCACCGCAGCCCTCACACTGCAGCAGTAATTGGTTATGATTCAGAGCCAGTGGATGTTTTCGGCCTGGGGGAGACAATTGCTTTTTTTCCTACTATTATTAGTAACAATATATCAAACCCTCGAAAGTTACTAAGTCAGATTGTTCTTACTGACATAATAAATTGCCACTCGCTGATAGCTTTTCGAAGATATATACTTATATCTCAGATATATACTTATATTTTGTGTGCGTTTTATCTTGTATACATCTTGCATACATGTAAGCGTTTATTCTAACGCTATTACTTGAAACTATTTTACTATCCTAGTTCGTCGTATACCTGTAATTTTCCATTTTCCGACGATGATATCAGAAAAGACGTGATATTTCTATCATCAGCTTGTTCTTCCCAGTTGTTCCTGCTATCGGTTTATATGGCATATATATATATAGGGTTTAGGCCAAACGCCAAGCACCTGGGACCTATCAGGTTATGCAGCGCTGAAACGGACAAAGGTTCGAAGGGTGTAACAGGAAGAAAACCTTGCAGTTGTAATATGAAATAATTATTAGAAGAGGGTGGATTCCATCGAAATTGCAATATGATCGAGGTACAAAGCATTACAAGTAACCAAAGAAAAAGAAAAAAAGAAAGATAAAGACCATTCTCAAAATAAAATGAGCAAAGCTGTAACCGTCACTTGCAATATAAAGGTGCAAATTTAGAATATTAGGTACGTTTTTGCATACTTATATAAATGAGGTCCTTAAGAAGCGTTCCTTTAGTAGGCGCCATTTGTAACTGCTTATAATTAATTTGTTACCAGAAAATAAACAATCTTAAAGCGGTGGAAACTGTTTTATGTCTACGGAAAAGTTCGTTTGAGCTTTAACGATCTGCAATGAATCTCCTCCCGAAAATTCCTTCTCCTTCTCTCTCCTTCCCCTCCCTCCTCTCTCCCTATCCTTTCTTCCACCCCATCTCTACATCCTCCATCTCTCTCTCTCGCTCTCTCTCTCTCTTACTCTCACCGTTCAATCAGAAACCAATAAATCAAACGAATACCAGCTGGTATACTATACACATTCGTACACACACTAAGTCACAGCAGTGGCCTTAAAGTTCCCGTCTCTCAAAGGTAAAAAGCGAAATGTGTCTTGCTTAATGATGCGGAACCAATCAAACTTTCATGGCAAGTACCAGCCGCTAACAAATTCCGAGGAATTTTTTCAGTTCTCGATTTTTCCTTGACTCAGGCCCTCGCTCATTCTCCAGTAGTGAGTTCATTTTTGGATATGGTTTTTTGTTCTGTTTTCCGAATGAAAGGTGAATAATATACTTAGCTGAAAGCGAAACCTGCAATAGGAGAGAAAAGTCAAACGTGCTTCCCAATACATACTATGATTAATTTGGAATGTTCTCTGATGATATTAATCCCAAATAAAATTGTCAAGTGTTCATTTAAGGCATAGAATGTTTGTACTAACTTCAGTTATGTTTTATCAGATGCAGTTATCAGAGTAAAAGATGAAAAGAAGAGAGTCACATATTGTGAAATAGCACATTTAATAGTTAAAAATCAGGTATAAATGTGGTCATACTGTGTCAATATTTTTCTTGAAGTTTAGAAATATAATTCGGTGATCTAGTTAAACTTTACAGTAATGGCTGTGATAATCATATGACAGAACCGTTGATCCAAATGAATGAGGCTTATTGCATTAATGTTTGCCTACCTTCCGTCTAACAAGATGTTAATCAAATCTAAATAAATAATATAACTGTATATATTATAAGATACACGTAAGCTGTACTTTTACTGTCATGCATTTGTTATGTTTTCCTTCTTTATTACATTTATTCATTCATGTTCGGCACTGCTGGCTTGTAATCTCCTGTGCGCGATGCCTAGAATTATTTCCTGCCAGATGATTTTCCTTCTTCAAAGGTAAAAGTTACTTGCAATATCCGACTAGTCTCTGGTACATTTTGTGGCCATTAGTGTAAGTGGTTCTTAGTATTGAAAAGAGGCGTGAAACTTCAGATACAAATATTTTTCGTACCATGAATTCATATATTCGTTTCTTCAAATTTTTGTTATATTGAAAAACAAAGTTATCCTTTCTATGATTAGTTATCCAAAGCAGTAATCCTCCCATTTCAAGCTTTTAAAACTGCCGTAGGTAGGGCATCATTCTTTTTCTCTTTTAAGAAGTCTCTTTTCAACATTACGTCCATTTTGCTCATTGCAGCACAGTCTCTCTCTCTCTCTCTCTCTCTCTCTCTCTCTCTCTCTCTCTCTCTCTCTCTCGATCAATCGATCGATCGTTTGGTCTCTCTCTCTCTCCCTCTCTCGCTTTTAACCTCCATTTTGCGTCCTTCTTTAATAAACGCTGACTCTTGTGACATGTTTCTTTTCCTATTGAGTCTGACACACACATGTCCCTTGACTTTTTCCCGTACCATTTTAGTATCGCTCTGCTTTTTATATCGTTTTATTGATTTGGAAAAATAAATAAAATCTTCGCATCCGCCAAAGACCCGCATTACAAATGAACAAATCTGTATGCATTAGCCGTCATGTTTTTGGTTTATGATAAGGCTCCGTTGTCGAGAAATGTCTAGAGAGCGCTGGGAACTTCGATGAAGAAATATTAGGACTCGCAAGAAGTCCTCCTTCTATCACATAGCTATCAGACGGAGAAGAATATGAATGGGTGGTTTTGGGGGGAGACTTGCGTATGTTTTACGTGTGTGGCATCTTGGCCTTATGACGATTTTTCGACGTGACTCGGCGTCATAATGGTATTGGTCCGCAATCATATATGAATGAGACCGTCCTCGCTTGTTGAAAGCCAGACCATAATGTGTGTGCGTGGACGTGCATACTCACTTCTTTCTTTTTTTTTTAGATGTCTTTTTGAGTGTTGATGGGCCGACTAAAATTCTTGCCACATCATGCTCTGGCACTGATGCAATACCGGCCTTTTATTTACTTTACTGTTAATGGGCGAATGTTATGTGATATTGCACGAATTCTTGTGATGTGTCAAATAGTTCCACACGTCTTGCTTTTATAAATACAATTGTTTTGTCATCAGGCTTACCCTTGACACCCCGTCAAAACATTTGTGTATTGACAATTGTTTTTAGATCAGGTAAGATGATGTTTAAGATTATTTTCGTTTTATGAATATTTTAGTAGCAACAGTACGCCTCACATTACTCAGTAGTTTTGCAAGACTATTAAGTAATGTGAGGCGTGTTGTTAAACCTGAAACATTCGTGTAACGAAAATAATTACAAACATCATCTCATCCTGATTTAAAATCAGTTGTCAGTGTGTAAATGGTTTTAACGGGGTGTCAAGGATAAGCCTGATGACGAAACAATTGTATTAATAAAACCAAGACGTTTGGATAAATACATCCGGATAAACATTTAAGTGTCCCTATCTGTTAAAATGCTGCAAATGTTTGCCATTCTTCTACCGAGACAAAAATGTCTCCTTCCAACAGTCAGTTGCTTATTTCGTGGTCCATGAGTGCCACCTCATTCCTCCCTCCAGTGTAGTGGCATGTAACTTTACCTCAGTGGATGCTGGAAAACAAAAACTGCTTTATATTTCATGCTTTTTAGTTTTTTTTATATTTTCGAAATGAAAGCTGGTAAAGCTAAGGTTGCAGACCAGAAACCCAGCAAGTCTCTTTAAAAAGAAAAATGGTAGCAAGAATGCTTTTGAACGTCAGTCCTAAGAATTCTTAAGGAAATGATGATGTGGGGTGAGCGATGAATATTTCTCATTTTGACACAAGTTTTTCCTTTATTTTAACTTTTTTTTTTACCTTGACGATATCAATATAGATACTGCATGGTACGTTTTGCAAGAGTTGAACAATTAGTGCATGAGGTACCTACTTTAACCTATTTTCTGCAGTACTTAGTATCAATAGTTTAATAAAAATGGTATTCTGAAGTTATCTGCTGTAATGAAGAATATTACATTTCCCTCTCGCTGTCACTAATCAAGAATGATTAAAAGAATGATTAAAAAGGTGTTTGAGCCACTTAGTTTTTTTTTTTTTTTTTTATCAAATACGTATGTATAGAAGAATTTTCCTGTTTGCCACAACTGTACAAAATGCTTCAGCTTCCAGTACAACCTTTGCGGGAAAAGTGACGAAGTACCGTCAACTGGTAATATTTTCCAAAAGAAGTACCGTGTCATTATTTACCATCCCTGCACTGTTGCATTTGCTATGGAATATGATTCTCGGCCAGTAGAATAAAAAAATTATCAATTTAATGTAATATTTCTAGTAGATAACTGGGTAGGAAACAAATGAATTTGCTTCTAAACAGAAATACTTCAAATGAGTGTAGATTATTAAAATCAAATAAAAATATTCTAATTTCTCCTTCAACAGAAAATCCCATGTTTGAAACATAGGTTAGGCGAATTGATTTATAGTTCATTACTTCACCCCGTGACTAGAGATGACTAGAGACTGCTTACAAATTTCCCAGAATCCATATAATTTTGAAGAAAACAAAAACTCCTCTCATCTTCACTACCAGTCTTCTTTAAAATAATATATCTATCTTCTATAATAATAAAATTCGAGTGGATCTTTCTTGTTGGAAGGTAAGGGATTGGGAGGGTAAGGCCGACATGACACATCCACCGTCCTCCTGCAAACTTGTTTGTCCGTCCCAGGTGGGGGCGTTAGGTAGGGAAGCGGGAGGGTAGGGGAGACATGGCACATCCGCCTTCCTCCTGCAAACCTTTTTGTGACCCCCAGGTATGGGAGACATGATACATCCCCCTTCCTCCTGCTAACATGTTTATCCGCGCCCTGATGGTGGGTAGTTATGGGAGACATGGCACATCTTCCTCCTGCAAACCTGTTTGTACGCCCCGGAGGCAGGGTAGGTTGGGGATCTGGAAGGCAGGGGGAGACATGACGGGCAGAACCGGATTCCAGTGCAGCAAAGCGCGCACCATCAAGCTTGTACGTAATAATGACCTGTTCTGTTGGTTTCCTGTTATTTTGTACAGGATGCACGATAAAAATCTGTGAAACTCTAAACCCGATAGATGTGTCTAAAGAAGCGAATACAAGGTCTTTTTTTATTCATTGACTTGAAACCAACAAACAGCTACCTTGTTTAGGACACGGAGGTGCGCGTTGTTACCGTGCCGTTTATTGTAAGAAAGATCCTTGTTCTTCTAAACGTTCTTCCCAGTAGCGGACGCATTGCATTGCTTCACTATGTCCCGAGAAACTACCTCTAAAAGTAAGGATTTTTCCAGATTTTTTATCCTTTAAGGAGATGATTTTTCGTGAGTGCACTTGACAAATGAGCTGCCTTATTACTGGGAAACATAGAAACCTTTCAAATACAGTGACTTACTCTTCAGCAAAAGAATGTCTTGCTTTGGCTAAGATGGAACAGTGAAAGTCTTTGTATATATGGTGGACACCAATGTCCTATCCAAGCTTCGCAGTCCCGTTTATATAGGAATATTTACTTATAAAGTAATATTGTTTTACACCAATGCCTGCAAGGTTGCCAAAGTCTGAAAGATCCTCACAAAACAGATCCTTGGATGGTGGAAACCTTGACGGAGAACAAACATCTTCTCAGCTAAATTTCCATTACCTGAAAAATTATAATTATCATTATTTAAAGTCCTTGGCTTTTGAAAACCTCTTTCATCTTCATAACTTAGGCCTTCAAAGTATCTCGCCAACCTACTTTTAGACATAATTGGAATTGGAAAGTAGTCTTTAATTCTATGGTGGATGACACATTTAATAAAAATGGCTTTTTACATATAGTATACTGTCACTGTTGCTCAGTGTAGGTTCGTCTCTGCCACATGGGCACAATTTTTCTTACACGGATACAAAACAAACAAGTCCCTTGATCTCATTCTATTATTTGTTTCTAGTCAATTTGATTTTCGGTAGCAATACTATTGATTGAGAGGAACGTACTGAAACCCACCTGCATTCTCGTCCCCACTAAGTATTCCTTTTACCAACTGGAGTTTTAAAGACTGTAGTGGTATTAGGGGAATGTGCAATTGAGAACACTGGCCCTGCAATTATCTCCGTTTTTAAGTCACGATTTCCTCAGTTTCTCATCGTCATAGGAAAATGAATACCTTTACCTTGAAAAAACTTGGTGGATTAAACGATAAACTGGTTAACTGATAAAGTTATTGTTTTAGGTGTGTTTCTGGTGTGTATAAATCTTTACGATGAACATACAGATTTTTTTTTCGAAGTTTGAATTAAGAAAAAAAAAATCTTTAAAAATGTTCTGGGGCATTATAATAAAACATTACTTCAAATTGAAACGCTTACACATTTCTGGGCTATTTTAAATGTAGGAGAACTGCGAATAGTAATAGAAGAAATTGTTGAGGCTTAATAATATATTCATGGTCATATTTTCAGTGATCATTGAGGGTCTGTTAAAACGTTTTCCTCAGCGGAGATGAAGATTAA
>NC_061109.1:95724602-95729602 GCF_015104395.2 Macrobrachium nipponense | reverse complement strand
CCGTCAACTGCAAAAGACCCGGGCCTGTTAAACTTGCATAAATACTTTACATAAAAGTTTTGTCACTCACCTTGTCATTAATTACAATCTCATGGTTTTCTTTTTCATCGACCCTATGTGTAGTTTTTCCCCCTATCGGTTTGAGTACATCTCCAAATTTGTTGTTAAGTATAATGAAAATACTTTCCGTGTTTTACAAGGTGTGTGAAAATTGAATGAAGGAATCTGTTTGCTAAGTTTTATGATTTGGCATTTTCTTCGCTGATTAGCCTTTAATAGCAGGTAACAGGTCTTGAGTTTTGGAGCTAGATGTAGAGGTTAAGATCATGTTTTGTTTTGTTATATCACATTCTTGTATTTTGCCAACCCCTTCACTAGTTTAGTTGGCTTTCTATGTTTTATGAAATTCGTTTTTCTTTTTGTCCTTTTTTGTCAGAATTATGTTAAGATGAAGTATACTGTAATTTAATTTTGAATATTCATCAATCTAGTGAAATTTTTAATACAAATATATACAGTTGCTGTTAATTTCCAGTTATAATTCACCTCAAGGCTTTGGGCTGTCTTTCACAATGACAAATTATATAGCACGTAAAATTCGCACATAGAGCAAAGCAGAAACCGCGAGAGAAGCTGTTGTGATCCAACGCTGAACTGGTAAGAGCAACACAGTTTGATCTGAAACCGGTCTTCAAAATGAGCAAAACTGTAAAATGTCTCATAACTAAGGATGAATTTCAGGGAGATTTTCATAGATTTTTTTGTTAGTATTGTATCAGGTCAATTAATATTTTGTTCTGATCACATCTAAATTTAAACAACGTCTCTAACTTCGAATTAAAACTTTCAATCTCTCGAATGTGCTGTTACATAATATGTTTATGTTTGAACTTAATTTCTGAATTGCCATCGAGACAATTAGACCTATGCGCATTGGCATAGTAGTTAGGAATGATTTAATTTATTATTGATAATGATTGCTATTATCCTAAGTATATGTTTGTATTGTTGTGAATACCGAGATTTCAAACCACGGTATTTATTTTTGAAATGGTAGTATATACTTTGGTTAAATTCCAACGGATTAAAAAATATCGATTGATGTTTTCCCCTTGGCATCTTGCACCCCTTGAAGTCAGGGGTTGCAAGTGTGGTATCACTGGGGAGAGGAGATGCAGGTATTCACAGATTTTCCACCTAGTGACTGGGAAGGCAGAAGTCCTCGGAATAACTTGTCCATGGTTCTTGCAACTAGAGATGACTCAGGTGTTATGATCAGTATTTTTCTTATTTAGCATTTAACTGGGTTGGAGATGTGTCAGAGAGAGAGAGAGAGAGAGAGAGAGAGAGAGAGAGAGAGAGAGAGAGAGAGAAGAAGAAGAAGAAGAAGAAGGAGAAGAAGAAGAAGAACAAGAACAAGAACAAGAACAAGAACAAGAATAAGAACAAGAACAGCTCATTTTCGTATTGATCTTCGGCGAGGAAGTTATCTTTTTTGATTCGGTATGTCTTCTGATTGTCTGTCTAACTTACGGGCTTTTGTAAAATCAAGTTTTTCTCATTTCTACTTACTTATAACTTTAGAAACGTAAAGTGACTAAAAAAATTTTAAATACCTGATATGCTTTGCTGTAGATATCACCCAAATTTTTTTATTTATTCATTTATATCTACATAATTTTCTGCCTGCCATGCAAGGAACACTTACTAGCATATTAACATAATTGCTGACATGTTTGAATACTATTCGTGCTCGTTAATCTCTTCTTGAACTGTTATATTTTGTTAGCTTTCAACGTGAAAGGTTAAAAGCAATATTGTTCAAGGCATCGGGTCGTCATGCTATAATGTCAGCTTCTTTATGTTATAGTCAGTCTATCCCTGTTCTCCGCGTGGAGGGAGATAGGGTAGTAAAATATGTCTTAATATCTGGCGATCTTTAAAAAATACAAAGAACAAAGTAGCAATTATTGCAAAAGTAACCATACAAATCAGTGGAAGAATAAAAATCTGTAGAAATTTTAAATTCATCAACTGACGTTCAGACACAGAAGCTGATGCATTAAAAAAAAACTTATAGATATTTTGCAGTGAATGAAGCCAATTAAGCCGACGGTTAGTCCATTGGACATATGCTTAAGACTAACAAAACTGTTATAATTTCAGATGTTAATAATAATATAAAAAAAGAGTTAGGATTTTAAAACGATGCACAAGAATTGCTTTTTTTGATAAAAGAAGAGGCACAGAACTGTGAGAGCTGTGTGTGACAGAGTATAGTACTGGAAAATGCCAATGTCGGGCAAATTTTACAGTTTGGGGAAGACAGCAGTTTTATGTAAAACTGGTATTGGAATATCTTCATTTGCTTAAAGGATCTGGTTATTTGCTACATCTCATTTATTTACAGTGTTTACGTATACAGCCAACGAAATTGTATTGAATGGACCAACCACAAATTTAGCCCACCTACAAATTCTTTGCGTCTGAGCCTAGATGCGCGAAAACCTCCTTCCTACTTTGTGATAACATGGCAAAGGACGTATAACATTTAGGATGGAATTTATTCATCAAGATATAGTAAATTCAACTTGTAAGATCCATTTAGTAAATTACACTTGAACCTAAGGCTACAAAAGTGCAGCCTGGAAAACTAAAATGTTAGGATTTTCTTAATAATTATCAACCTCTCATAAAATCTCTATACTGAGTGGAATAGATTTTATACCACTATGAGGTATCCAGAGTCTGCCATTTTATCACGGGTCTTTTGTCTTTCTTCGTTTAGAAAGTCCAGTATTCCCCCCCCAGACCTCTCTCTCTCTCTCTCTCTCTCTCTCTCTCTCTCTCTCTCTCTCTCTCTGCCTTAGCTATCACTCTGTGTATCCATTTCATTTGGTCCCGAAAGGAGTCTATTTTAATACTGTTTAGAATACCGTGTGGTTGCTTAGGCGAAGATGGGCTTGATCCGTTCCTGCATGAGGAACCATACTTCTAGAACCGTTTAATGTTTGTGATTTCAATCTTTATGCCTTCTTTATGAATTTTGCTGGATTTGTGCGTATGTTATCTTTCTATAAATGTTATAACTAACTTTTAATTTCTGCCGTTCCTTTCTGTTGAAGCGGCTTCCCGTAATGTAATCACTTCTGAATAATTCACTCGAATGAAAGGGTGAATTTTAACGAAAGTAAAGACATAATTATGTTGTACGAGTGAAGCCACAAAATTCAAGAAGGACCAAATGAGAACTTTATTTGGGAATGTCTTAAGGTGTATTTGCTTTTGCCTAATGAAAGGGAGAATGGAAGGATTTCTGGAACATTAGGCAGAGAGACTCACAGCTGGTTTTGTGTGGTTAGTGAATTACTTCATTCAGGTTTAAGGTGTCTCTTCGAGGAAAATGATTATAATTCAACAGTATTACGTAAATTTTAATGTGGGAGATCCCCAAGTATTGGTAAACTTAGCTATGAAGGCAACACTACAGAACGGGTTCTTACTTGTGGTAAACGATCAGTGCTCCAACTTACATTGTAAAAATTACATTCAAATGAATCAGGAAGTAGACCTGAAGAAAGTAATTAAGACCTAAGTTTTTTCGAGCTCTTCGCTTGCTTTTGTAAGAACTAGTGTACCTCTGACTATGAACCGCTAGAAATATTTGATACACGAGAGAAGTGTTGAAGTTGTTTGAAGCTTGGAGTATATCACTAACTTCGGTTCACCGCTTATGAAATTGCACCACATAGTGCGTAGTCAGTAATGTTCACCGCCATTACATACCGCCTTCAAATAAACCCCCTTCCCGATTCTATTTAGTGTACCTCAGATTGTTATATTATTCGTCTATTAATATATATATATATATATCTATATATATATATATATATATATATATATATATATATATATAATATATTAGGTATATGCCCCGAGGGAAAATAAACAACGAAGTATCCGCGAGATCTTTCGACGTTCAAACGTCCTTTACTTAGCAGATGAACTGACTTACATGAGGAAATGACAATACACGAAAGGTCGTATAAATGACAGATAGAGATTATAAAGAGATTACTACCTAGAATCCGACACGCCTGGAAGACGAGTAACCTTCCCAAACAAGCAAAAACATGGGTACAATTAAAAGTTTAAGAAAATATGCTCAGACACAAGAACAAGACAATTAAAGGACTATTATAGGTGACAGCTATTCAGAACTTTGGTAAACAAAAACATATTCACAATAAATATTCACAATACATATTAAACATACATATACAACGAAGATATCTCTAAGGCAACTAATTTTTATTTAAGTCTGTAATTATATCTTTGAGAACAGAATTGTATTAAGGTCCAATAACCGCATGAGTAGAAATTAATTCGTCACTGAAGAGGAATACATCAAAATTTTTTCTTAAAAATCTCATTGAAACTATAGAAATCAAGGAAATTCCTTCTTTCCTATTTTCATATAATTGAAACAATAACGTTGATTGACAGTTTTTGATAGAGGAGGAATTGCATTTTTGATGAATGGCCATAAGGAAGACAGTGATTTGTGGAACAGACGGTTTTATGAGCGATTTTTACTTTCATCAAGCAACCTTGCACTCACCCGAGTCTGTTACTCTGCGCCTGTTCACAATACGACCTCTAGGAGCTCACTAGTGGGCTACAATAAAATTTCGTAGAAAGATAGGTCATAGTTCATGGAAGAGCTGATTGAATTTCCAGATGGCTTCTGATACGCCTCAAAGGTTTATGATTTCTAGATTTTTGTTTTAATTTGTTGATGATATGAGTCGTAGGAATAAATGAGAATTAAGCTTTAACAGAGACTAAATGGCGTACTAAGAAGATTCTTCATCCAAAGTAAGAAAAGTTTCACGAATGATATTTGCAGGAAGAGTTTAATTCTGGTCGCCAAGAAATATTTATTAGGCTCTAAGAGGTTTTATAGTTTTACGCTAAACTTCGTTCGTCTCTGACCTAGT
>NC_061109.1:95699602-95719602 GCF_015104395.2 Macrobrachium nipponense | reverse complement strand
GCAATGGAGGAACTTGGTTAAACGACCCCAAGAAGAGGAGCATAAATGGAGAGCGTTGCGTGATGCAAATAAACTCTGCTTGTCATGTTTCTCTTTAGTCTGGTCTCTCCTTGTTTTATCGTGTGTGTAGACGTTAAACAGACATACAGTGCAAATGTTCATATTCGCACAAACACGCCCGAGAGGTTTGGAGTAAAGAGAGAAGTTTGTGTGTTACATGATTTTGAGAAGGTAACCTTTGGACTGAAAGAGGAACAGTGCATAAGGACTGGTAGGAATGCAAGTCGGACTTACGGTTGTGATAACGGAAATGAATGAAGCTTCTGAAAGGGTATGCGTGGTTACACGTAAAGTTGGAAATAACTATGGCTCCTCTGAGGGTTAAGACGCAGGGACAGAAAACAAAGTTTCAAGAGATGCAGTGTTTTAACTTAAAAAAATGTTGTTAGGAAAGTAACATGTACTGTTACCTGCTCATGCATGTTCTCAAAGAATCACAGAGTAGTTATAATCCTGAAAGAATTGCCTGGATTACCATGAAAACGGTTTACGATGGATTTAGTTTAAACATATCACAAAAAAATAACAAAATGATTCGTTGTTCAGATAATATATAATAATATTATAAGTATTTTTAGATGAAACTTCTTAAATATCTTGCTCTGTAAAACAATGAAAGTGTAGTATAGAAAGTGGTGTATGAGGTGAATAAGTTAGGATCGAGATAAAGGGAATAAAGAAATTTAATTTTTCTTTCAAAAACGAGTGCTAATGGCTGTGGCGTGGTTGGTATGGTATCCCCACCATGATGTCGATGAGAATCAGGAGGAGGTTTCTGAAAAAGCTCTGAAGTTGTAGTAGTTTTTCTAAAATGTTTTGCTATATCTCTTTCACGCGCTGCTGGTTGTGGTAGGCTACCAAGTTTGGATACAATATAGCATGTACTAATGTACTCGTGATTTTATAGTTATTGAGTACAATACCTCCTTGAATACAGTAAAGTTTTGTTAGCCTCTCATTTATAAACATTTAACATTGTAGTCTTATGTGACGTTACGACGCAAATCGGTGAATGAGCCAATGGTTTATGTTGTTGACGTAGTTAATGTTTCTGATGAGGAGAGGTAGCTAAATATAATTTTATTGGCTTACAAGGAAAGCTATTATGGTATGCTGGGAGAAAAACACTGAAGTGGCATGAAACTTACGCTTTATGCAGAAATACTTTACTCAAAATTATGTTGGTACCATTTAGCATGACCAGCAAAGTTAAAACTTACTTTTGTTCACAGAAAATACCACAGCTATAATTTACCAGGAAGTATGGCATCAAGTGATCCCATGTTTATCAATATATTGTTTTTCCGTTTTATGGAACGCATATTTCTAGACGTATTTGTCACTGGTTACTTGAGCGAATTATCTCTGTGATAAATATATCATGTAAGAGTTGTAAACTAGTGCTCTATGTTAAAGTATAAAACAGTCGTCTTGTAAAGATGTTCAAGTTATTTTTATGTAAACCTCCCAATTTCATGTACGAACGCCTAATGTAGGGTATTTTATATATTAGCTCTCTCTCTCTCTCTCTCTCTCTCTCTCTCTCTCTCTCTCTCTCTCTCTCTCCTCATTTCAAGGGTGATTAACTTATACGACATGTACGTGTACTGTACATCAGCCCTTTCTCTGTGTGAGCGCCAAGCCCTTAGCGCTGACTTTCTTAATCAAGGGCAAATTACCACCATTAAACTGACTTCATCAGTTAATCCTTCTCTCCTTTGAGCTGGATTAACTGGCATTTAATGCTCAATGTTCTGTTCAAATTATATTTATATATGTATATTACAGGCTTTGTGGGACTACAAATAAATATGGTAGCAACCTGTGGGGGAAATATAGTATTATTTTTCATAATGCATTGTATATTTATATAAAAGATTTCGTTGGCTTTTTAGATTTCCAGACGGATTTCCTATGAGATTTTAGCTGTCTTTGTAAAAAAAAAAAAAAAAAAAAATAACCTTTTAAATGTTATTGTCTTTACTCGTTATTTTTACGGCTTCATGCAAGTTGGTGTGGCAATTTTATCTTCAAAGGTAGAATAAACTGTCAATTTAAAAAAAAAAAATACGATAGTTTACGCCATTAACCCTCAATGTAGAGTAAGTGACAGAATGTTTAATAGTTGTGGTTTAATTTGCCTTCAAACCCTTGGCAGGTGCTGAAAAATTAAGGCACGTCTTCATAGATGTCCGTTTACTTGCCGTAGGAGGAAATGTGTGGCTTCTATTGACTATAAACAGTGGACGGTGATATAACCTAAGAGCTCCTGATAGGACTGATTTTGGAGTTGCGCTGTGAGATATCTATTGTATGGGATTAGGATTAATAAGGGCAGTACGCGCTTCTGCAGATTAATTAATCTCTCTCTCTCTCTCTCTCTCTCTCTCTCTCTCTCTCTCTCTCTCTCAGGATAAACAATCACGCTCTATTTCCTAAAAGCCAAAAAGAGACATGGGCGGAACTGTAGGTTTAGCAATAATAAAGCCTATTAATGAAAATAATAATAGTATAGGCAAAAGATGTTATCCATTTAGAGATGATTGTATAAGTGCAACATTCTTCTGTTCTCTTGTGTCTTTTTTGAGAAATCGTTCTCCTGTTTAAATATCTGCCTGTATCTGTAACATCTAGATAAAAGTACTTGAAGTGGTTGCTTCATGTTTGCAATAATGGTAATTAGATAGGTGGTAGTATGAATATCCACACTTGGCCAACTGTACATAAGCTTCGTTTCAACTCTAAACATCCGCTATCACCGTAAGTGCCTCTGCCTCTTGAGTAAATGTGTGCCACTTGTACTGCTGGGTTGCCAAATTCCATCTTCCCTTGAAGTGCCACAAAGTCACACTGCTCAGTAGAAAGGGCCTTTCATTACCTTCAAGGTAAAACCGTGGGACGGTTTTCCTGTAAGTGTTATAGGCGAGTGAGTCTGCAATACTGCCTTGAAGTGCCATCCTCATCTCTTATAATAATTTACCACCCGAATCTTTCTCGAGCTTCTTGTAGAATGAACAGGCAGCAGTGTAATGTGCGAAGTGAAATTGAGTTTGAAAAGGAAAAATGTAAGATTTCTGGCTGGATGAACTCCTGTCATTCTCTGTAATGAATCTGGGGGCAATTGGATTGTCTTTTTTTAGGCTGTTCATGATACACAAAAGCATATCTCTTATTTAATTCTCTTATTTAATTACTTTATACCACGGCACTTCATTTTCGCTCTTTTTAATATGTGATTTCCATCTGTATCCCAGCATTATTCTCCTCTTTTTCAGCATTGTACGTTTTAAAGAATTCTAACTATTGAAAACTTTTTTAGCAGATGAATACATTTTAAGTTTGTTGTATATGAATGTGTGCGTCGGCTAAGTTACTTATATATAAACAAGGAAAATTAAGGCTTTACATGGTTATATTAGTGATGACGACTTGCAACTAGCCAATGATGAACGTTCAGTCATCGGGAAAAACAACAGAAACGCCACCACCGCTACTACTACTACTACTACTGCTATTACTACTACTACTACTCTTACTACACTACTACTACTACTACTACTACTACTACTACTACTACTACTACTACTACTAATAATAATAATAATAATAATAATAATAATAATAATAATAATAAATTAATTAATAAATAGATGGGTAAGTTAACTACGAGGTAGTAGGCTGTGAGTAATTTTTATTTCTTGGTTTCGTACTCTTAAAGCTCATCAGACAGAGCTTTTAGTAAGAAAATGAAGGAAAATAAGTGGTGGAGGTACTTGGGCTACTTATTGCGAGCAAGTCTTTTTACCTGCTAAATAAGACTTATACTACATTAACCATATGTGAAAGTGCTAACCCGGAAACGAACAATGATGTTATATACTGAAACATGTACTATTTCTCATCCGAGAGTAAATGGATATGACTCGAGGTCCTCCTTTTACTCTGTTAATACTTAATGCGAGACATGCCTGCACGTGAGCGTGCATTTATGAGAGCGTATTATCACGTTCCTTTTGAATGATGGAGTCGGTCTAACGTGTATCAGCTATCAGCTCTGAAACGCTGCCGGAGGCCAGTTGCGCCTCTATTTCATCGCATCCTTTTTACGGTCGTTGACAGTAGTTGCGTTGTAACTCCGCACATATAATTATATCCCTTATCAGAAATACGTCGAAGATAATATTTGGGGAGTGAGCTTATTACACATCTAAATTTTAGAAACTATTGGAATGTCTTCTTCTCGAACTCAGCAGAAATTACTGTAGCTGGGATGGTTGTTCTAGACGTTACTGTCCCTTCTTAGCGAGATCGAGATGCTGCGTCATGGTCGTAGACGTGAGGTATACGGCGTTTCTGAGTATTACAAAACAAATTAATAACTGATGGCTTTGGTTCTGTTTAGCTGGCTGGCCTTACAATATAAAGACTTCATAGTAAGCCTTTCCATCTCTTGCATGCTAGGAGTATGTGTGCGTGTGTGTATATTTGTGCAGGCATACATTAAAGAAGAAAAACAAACACGTTTACTTGCATACATAACCCATTATCTACATATACTCGTAGCGTATAGGTACGTATGTACATAGGTATATATATATATATATATAGATATATATATATATATATATATATATATATATATGTATATGTCTGTATGTATATAAGAAAGGTTATTATACGTTTGCTCCATAATTTTTCCTAACAGTATATATTTATTCTCATTACTAGCAAAGTAAATGCAAAATTTTATCAAGTTCCACATAAATCAATATTGTATCATTTTGCTATATAGGTAGTAACTACACTGCTCTTACTTTGCCTGAAGATTTCAGTCAGGAACAGAAACTAAGCTTTTTAAAAGTTTTTCTTTAGCTTGCTTTTGTGTATGTTTGTTTGTTTATCTTGGTCAAATCTTGTAACTCAATTTTCGACCTGATCCCTTCGTCCTATGGACTTGAAATTGTGCATGGTTACTCAATCCCGGGGGCAATACGACCTAACATGATCAGTAGGTCAGCGGTGACCTCTAGTGACCATACAGTTACCTCTCCCAGTAACTGAGGTTTTGTATGTAACTCTTCGGATTTTTCACAAGTTCTTTGACTCGGTAAATAACCTTCTTTGGCTAGACAGGATACATGATCAATAGGTCAGCAGTGACCTCTAGTGACCCTACAGTGACCTCTCCCAGTATCTCAGGTTTTGTATGAAACTTCAGATTTTTGCACAAGTTCTTTAACTCGGTAAATAACCTTCTTTGGCTAGACAGGATATCAATTTCGTTAAGGTACAATCATAACTCGGTTACAATTTCTGTCATAAATAAAAATGATAAAATATAGAAATAAGTTTTTAAAAATTGTTGTTATTAGTATGCACTAATAAGTGAAAAATAAATATTTTTAGACGCACTAGGATTTTCTTACAATTAATCATGTCTAAAAACACGAGAATGCTTACTTGCAAGAAGGTCCTAGTGCGTCTCAAAAATTTATTTTTCACTTGAGCTCTTTCTGCCAGTAATGTTGACGGTGATCGAGTGGCATAGACAGAGTTCTGTTAAAAGAAAAGAAAGATATGAAATTAAATTTTGAATATTCCCATTCCGGTGATTATTTTGTATTAGACAGACCTGCGAGAAGATTTTCGCAACAGCATTTGTACAAAATTTTATTGATACTGACGAGATCGAAAAGCTTAGTTTCCATAGTGAAACTCGAACAGATGGAAACTGATTAATATGAATTTTTTGTACTGTCTGCTGCTTACGTAGTGCATACATAATATGCACTATGAATAATTTAGGGATAAAGAAATAAAGCTACGTAATTAAGGCATATACCAAATGTAAAAATATTAGGTTACAGTGTTCTGTGCCAAGCTGAATTTGAAGTAAGACCACATTGAAAGTTATGTGGTTATATCATTTTACAGGAACCAGAAAGCATTCAGTAAATATAGGAATGATAAATAATAGGCGGCCAGGTAAGAGAGGGTAATAACTCTTGGAATCATAATTATGAATGTAAGGCAGGATTCTTGCATTCATATTTGCATTAACTACTACTGTATTGGGCTCAGACAGCATGGAAGCAGTTACAAAGTGCTATTACTATCTTTGTCCAGCTTGGTTAAACGTGGCAGTCACAGTCCACGTTCTACTTCTAATTTTATTCTATAATCAGTCGTTAGAGTTTCTATTTTAAATGTATATGCCCTTTACAAAATAATTATAATATATATACTATATATATATATATAGATATTATATATTATATATATATATAAACATACGTATATTCTCGTATTCTTCATTACGTGTGTATTTAAGATAATAACAGTTGTTATATATTATTATTATTATTATTATTAACTCTATCACAGTCCTCCAATTCGACTGGGTGGTATTTATAGTGTGGGGTTCCGGGTTGCATCCTGCCTCCTTAGGAGTCCATCACTTTTCTTACTATGTGTGCCGTTTCTAGGATCACACTCTTCTGCATGAGTCCTGGAGCTACTTCAGCCTCTAGTTTTTCTAGATTCCTTTTCAGGGATCTTGGGATCGTGCCTAGTGCTCCTATGATTATGGGTACGATTTCCACTGGCATATCCCACATCCTTCTTATTTCTATTTTCAGATCTTGATACTTATCCATTTTTTCCCTCTCTTTCTCTTCAACTCTGGTGTCCCATGGTATTGCGACATCAATGAGTGATACTTTCTTCTTGACTTTGTCAATCAACGTCACGTCTGGTCTGTTTGCACGTATCACCCTATCCGTTCTGATACCATAGTCCCAGAGGATCTTTGCCTGATCGTTTCTATCACTCCCTCAGGTTGGTGCTCGTACCACTTATTACTGCAAGGTAGCTGATGTTTCTTGCACAGGCTCCAGTGGAGGGCTTTTGCCACTGAATCATGCCTCTTTTTGTACTGGTTCTGTGCAAGTGCCGAGCATTCACTTGCTATGTGGTTTATGGTTTCATTTTTCATATTGCACTTCCTACATATGGGAGAGATGTTATTTCCGTCTATCGTTCTTTGAATATATCTGGTTCTTAGGGCCTGATCTTGTGCCGCTGTTATCATTCCTTCAGTTTCCTTCTTTAGCTCTCCCCTCTGTAGCCATTGCCAATTGTCATCGCTGGCTAGTTCTTTAGTCTGTCTCATGTATTGTCCGTGCATTGGTTTGTTGTGCCAGTCCTCTGTTCTGTCTGTCTTTCTCCTGTCTCTGTATATTTCTGGGTCTTCGTCTACTTTTATTAGTCCTTCTTCCCATGCACTCTTTAGCCACTCGTCTTCACTGGTTTTCAGATATTGCCCCAGTGCTCTGTTCTCGATGTTGACTCAGTCCTCTATACTTAGTAGTCCTCTCCCTCCTTCCTTTCGTGTTATGTATAGTCTGTCCGTATTTGCTCTTGGGTGTAGTGCTTTGTGTATTGTCATATGTTTCCTGGTTTTCTGATATATGCTGCGGAGTTCTGCCTTCGTCCATTCCACTATTCCTGCGCTGTATCTGATTACTGCACTGCCCATGTGTTTATGGCTTTTATCATAATTTCCGGCGCGTTGAGTTTTGACTTGAGTATCACCTTGAGCTCTGCATATATTCTTTCCTGATCGTGTCCTTCATCTCTTGGTGTTTTATATCCCCTCCTTCCATTATTCCCAGGTATTTGTATCCTGTCTCATCTATGTGTTTGATGTTGCTCCCATCTGGTAGCTTTATCCCTTCAGTTCTCGTTACTTTGCCTTTTTGTATGTTGACTAAGGCGCATTTTTCTATTCCAAACTCCATCCTGATGTCCCCAGATACAATCCTTACAGTCTGGATTAGGGTATCTATTTCCTTGATGCTCTTACCATACAGCTTGATGTCGTCCATGAACATCAGATGGTTGATTCTGTTGCCTCTTTTCTTGAGTTGGTACCCGGCATCCATCTTCTGTAGTACTTTTGTCATGGGAATCATGGCTACTACGAAGAGTAGTGGGGACAGTGAGTCGCCCTGGAAGATCCCTCTCCTGATATTAACCTCTGCTAGTCTTATTCCAGAGCTTGTAAGTATTGTATTCCAGTTGCGCATTGTATTTTTGAGGAAGCTGATGGTGTTTTCCTCTGCCCCATATATTTTCAGGCATTCTATTAGCCATGTGTGTGGTATCATGTCGAAGGCTTTCTTATAGTCTATCCATGCCATGCTTAGGTTGGTTTTCCTTCTCCTACTGTTCTTCATTACCATTTTGTCTATCAGGAGCTGGTCTTTCGTGCCCCTACACTTCCTTCTGCAGCCTTTCTGTTGGTGGGGGATGGTGTTTGTCTCCTCTAGGTAGTTATATAGCCTTTCACTGATGATACCTGTTAGTAACTTCCACATTATTGGTAGGCAGGTGATAGGCCTGTAGTTACTGGCTATATTTCCCTTACTCTTGTCTTTTTGTACTAAGGATGTTCTTCCTGTGGTCATCCATTTGGGTGCTTGGTGATTTGAGATACAATGCTGGAGTTGTTCTGCTATTCGTGGGTGTAGGGCCTTGAAGTTTTTCAGCCAGTATCCATGGACTTCATCGGGACCTGGGGCTTTCCAGTTTGGCATTTTCTTTAGTTGGTGTCTGACTGTGTCTGTCGTGATCTCTGTGATTCTTTGTTTTATTCTCCCTGTTTCTTCTTCCTTGACTTCCTGGAGCCATGTTGCATGTTTGTTGTGTGATACCAGATTGCTCCATATGTTTTCCCAGAGTCTCTTACTTGGTTCGGCTTCAGGAATTTCTGGGTGGTTGTCTTCCCCTCTTAGTTGGCTGTATAGTCTTTTCTGGTTGGTTCCGAATAGTTTGTTCTGTTGGTATCCCTTATTACTGTTCGTGTACCGTTGGATCTTATGTGCTTTGGCCTTAAGCCTCTGTTTTACATCCTCTATTGTGTTGTTTAGTCCCCTCTCTTGTACTTTGTATTTCTCGTTGAGTTCCTCCCTTGTTTTCTTGCTTCTTAGCCTTTTTTCTGCCATCTCTTTCAGTTTACTCAAGTCAGATCTCATCACCATGATTTGCTTTTCCAGGCGCCTTTTCCAAGGAGGTTGCTGTTTTGGTTTCTGTTGGGTTGGTTGTGTTGGTGGCGTTGGTGTTCGTGTCCCCATCAGTTCTGCTACTAATCTTGCTCCTGCATATACCAAGTTATTTGTTTCTGTGATACTGGTGGTGTGTATTATGCCCATTATTTCATTGACCTCACTTGTTTTCTCCGTTAATTTCTTGGTGTTGTAGGCTTTCATGGAGGGGATCTTTGTTCTCTCTGTATCTGGCTCCATCCATTGTCTAATCTTTTCTACCCATTCCGTCCTCTCTGTTACTTCGTCGGTGTTTCTTCGTGTGTCGTTGTTTGATACCTCATCCTCCCTGTCGTCTTCTGTGGCATCGTCTCTCAGTTCGTCTTTGTGTAATTCGTTGTCGTGTGACATTTCCCATTCCAGTTCTTCTCTTTCTGTTGGGGAGAGCCAGTTCTTTTTCTTTATGTTCCTTACTTGGTCTGCCAGCCTCTGCTCTGTTTGGGGGGTGTTATTCCTCTCATTCCAGATGTTGACCAATCTTCTTCTATATCCTCTCTCCGTCGGGTTGCTTCTGATGTAGCATCTCCATATTTCCTTATTTTCTTCTCTTGTCCATTTCTTCCTTTTTGCCTCTGTAGCTCCAATCTCAGGCTGTTGATTACACTCGTTGTGGTGATCAGTTGCTGGATGACGACCTCCAAGTACCTGACCGTCTTCCCCTTCAATTGGGTTGAATACCTGGTTGCCGGACGAAGCTCCTCTGTTGCCAGAGGTTCCATTTACGTCGTTGTCGTTTATTCCTTCATTTCTTTCCATCATTGCTGAGTTTTGCTATTTAACCCATAGCTGGACCCTACCCCATCAGGGATAGGTACTCATTTATTATTATTATTATTATTATTATTATTATTATTATTATTATTCTTTTAGAGCCCAATAGTTATGTAGAGTTAAAGTAAAAAGTTAAAATATGATTATACGCAGCTAAACAGAAATATGCCAACCATTGTATAAGTTAAAATATAAAAAATATAAAAAAATATGGAAAGGTGATGCAGGTAAAGGAAGTAACCTTAGCAGTACCTCACCCGGCAGTTGAGTTAGCGTTTCCTAATTCATAATCGTTTTGAATACTATATAGTAGTTTATTATTTCTGAGGCTTACGAAATATACCAGCTAATATTTCGATGTAACTTATTCTTCTGATCAGTTGCGAATATCAGGCGTTGCTATGACATAGATTTCGGCCGCGTTTTCCCAAATGGGATTGCTTGCTGGATGTCATTACATTTAGTTTAATAATGCACAGAAGGTAAAAGATGGACTTTTAAGTTATTTTGTCGTCAAAATTAAACATTTACAGTCGGTGTTTTGGTTAGTAAGTGAACCCGAACGAGGCTATTAAGAGGGATACGCAAAAGATACTCTTTTATCGCATCAATGAGTTGGGGATGGGATTTGATGCGTGTATGGCTTCATGGAAACCTTGATGATGTGACTATGGCGGCAGTGAGTCCTTGGTATTTAGGGATTTTCATAACCACAATGCTAAGGGAATTGACTTCGTAGGGTTTCCACATCACTGAAATTTTCTAATTCACAGCTTTCGAGTGTGTTTGTGTGTGTGTGTGTGTGTGTGTGTGAAAACGGATGAAGATCGTTCCAACTTGTCCTGTGTTCATTTCGTCAGTTTTAGAGTTTTGATAACAAAGAAGTACATTTCTTTTTTAGGATATAAATTGCGATCGTCAGTATTCTTAGTAATCACTGGTAAGGAACATAGTGCCTCAGTGGTGACATTACCTCACGCATGTAGACAAAGTATCAGGATTATCGTTTTGTATAATGATATTGCCTTCTGACTTCTGATTTATATGGTGTAATGGAATAATCATTCACCATTTTATCATTTTTAAATTGCATTTTAGCAACACAATAAGGATCATGTCAAGATTAGCGAACCCACTACTTTCCAAGACAGTATTATACCAGTGTGATTTGTGTGTGTGTATATATATATATATATATATATATATATATATATATATATATATATACATATATATATATATATATATATATATATATATATATTATATATCTATATACACACACAAATCAAAGTTGGATGGAAAATAGTGGGTTCGCTAATCTTGACATGTTCCCACAGTAATAAAGCTGAAATTGTTATATTGTCCTGATGTCAACAGCGATGTGGCCTGAAAGTAAATCGAAACTTTCAAATTTATTATTATAATGCATAGTTATGCACTGAGGACGGGAGTTCATAGAATAAAATAACGTTTTATGTAGAATGGAGAGATTGGCATTCTGAAAGACTAGACATGTAACGTTTATGACCCTTTTGTTTTTGGTGTAGTATTCCAAATGTCTTTATATTTATATATTACAGAGATCTGATGTGACACACTGACTCCAATTTTAAAAGCTCTTAACTAAACAAATTTTTATGAATGCGTGGCATTAAACATACTGAGTCAGTCAACCGGTGCTGCCGAAAGTTTCATTCATTATATTTCTTACTTTTCATGTGTCTGCTCCGATGAATATTATAGCTGATACTGGGGGTCTCTCTTTCATGACATTCTTTTAAACGTTATGTTTATTTGTTGTTTACGGAAGTACCCGGTCATTTTATGACATATCATGTCGCCCATTTGACTCTGCCCAACGCCTGCTATCGCGCATAATCCATTTCGATAATTATCGGGGATGTGTTTATTATATATATATATATATATATATATATATATATATATATATATATATATATATATATATATAGTAATAATAATAATAAAAGGAACCCATAAAAATACGAAAATATAGAGAGAAAAGTACTATATACTGTCTCCCTCTTCAGGTATACCTGAAGAGGGAGACAGCAGTCTCTGAAATATAGCATTTTTCTCTCTATATTTTGGTGTTTTTATGGGCTCCTTTTATTAGATAGAATTCTGTTGTAACAGAACATTTTTACCTGTCATATATATATTATATATTACATACATATACATACATACATATATACTTACACATATGCATTAATGGAAATGTCAGGAAGCTGGAGCAGTAACAGGAAACCAGAAAATGTATAAATGTCATAGGTGTAAGGGAGTTCGACTCGGTGCTGATGAGCCTTCTTTATTTATGTAATTATCTATCTGTTTACCAATCTGTTTTCTCATCTGTACAAATAGAATATATATAAATTCACACACACACACACACACACACACATATATATATATATATATATATATATATATATATATATATATATATATATATATATATATATAGGCTATGCACGGATATCACATACATCCATTCAGGCAATCACAGACAACCACATCAGAAGAAACATTTATTTGAGAGTTTCGCACATACAATGTGCATCTTCAGTTTGTTGAGATAAAAACACATTAACATTAAATAAGAGCAGGATTCTTAATATAGTAAAAAAATACAAGACTAAAATTAACTTAAAATTTGACAGAAACGACTAAAAATTGACAAGTAAAACGAAATAGTAAAGAGTACAAATGAAAAACAAATACCAAAGCGTAACCAACCGTTAGTTGAGAAGAAGGGGGTAGAATGACTAGACTTGGGCAAGAAGTTAAAACGTTGACTATGCCAGATAAAGCGGAGAAGATGAAACTCCACTGTTCATTGAATAGTCAACGTTTTAACTTCTTGCCCAAGTCTAGTCATTCTACCTTCTTCCTTTTCAACTAACGGTTGGATGCGCCTTGGTATTTGTTTTTTATTTGTACTTTTTACTTTTTCGTTTTACTTGTCAATCTTTAGTCCTTTCTGTCTATTTTAAGTTAATTTCAGTCTTGTACTTTTTTTTTACTATATTAAGAATCCTTCTCTTATTTAATGTTAATATGTATATGCTTTTATCTCAAAAGACTGAAGATGCACATTGTATGTGCGAAACGCCTCAAATAAATGTTTCCTCTGATGTGGTTGTCTGCGACTTCCTGAATGGATGTATATACACACACACACACACACACATACACGTACATACAAATTATTATTCATATTAGCAAGGTAGAGGGGACTGCGGAAAAGTCAGGGGAAACTCGGCTTGCCCAGAAATTTGACGGCTAGGTCACAGTTATCAACAAGTAGTGTTGAGTAAAATTAGCGGCGGTCCACATGGAAAAAGGATCGTTGAAAAAGGTTTGTTATTTATAAGCAGTAGATTCTAATATGTAATGAATAGAAACAGTATGAATTTCTGTTTTGAATTATACATGTGTTTTTTTATATTCTTTTTCAGTACTTAAGTAATGAAGCTTCTATATCAGTTTGCAATGAGTTAGCAATTATTTTACTGTAGCTTTTCGTTTCGAGGGCAGAGCAACATGGAGGTCGACTGAAAGAGACTTCGGTTTATCACATTTAAGAAACTTCTTTCCAATATTTGAATAGATAACTTAGTTTATAGGGAATTTATTTATGTGGAAATACATTACTCATCTATGTATGTATGTATGTATGTAGTATATAATATATTATACTAATATATATATATTATATATATACTATATATATTATATAATATATATATATTATATATGTGTTTGTGTGTGTGTATAGGTATAACAGGAAGATCTGTCTCAAGATAATATAGTAAAAATGTAGAACGTGTCTGGCCTGCCCTTTCTTGTTTACAAATTATTTGCCCTTTATCCCTCATCCAGTATTGAATGCCTTTAAATTATACAGAAATTGAATTTCCCCTTGATCCACAGAGAGAGACTTAAGCGGCACGGAATGAATCTTCCAAGCTTTAGACTGCGGCCATTTTAATCCTCCCGCGATAACTCGAAGCGTCGTGGAAGTTGCTGGTTTATTTGTAAAGGGCCGCCGCTATAAAGGTGATAGGAAGCAGTCGCGGCGGCAGGAGAGCGAACTACTTAGGGGAAGTTTTGGGATGAAAACTTTTAACAAGGCTAAGACCTCTTGGTCAAGTGTGGCAAACCAGCTGACCGGTTGATTACCCTTCGGCGCGACTTTGTTATTCTTTCTCTTCTTCTTCTTCTTCTTCTTCTGGGATCTGTTGGTAGATGTCCGGAGAAGTTGAACACTTTCCTTTGAAAATTGGTAGAATAGTATTGTTAAATAAATGCTATAGCAGAGAGAGAGAGAGAGAGAGAGAGATGAGGAGGAGAGAGAGAGAGAGAGAGAGAGAGAGAGAATAAATTTGCTGAAAAGATATATAAATAAAACAAAATAGAAATTACACCTTTCGTTGCATTTTATTTACACTGATCAATTCCTTTTTCCAAACACCAACAACTGTCATTTTTAATAGTAATAATAATAGTATGCCGAAAGAAATAGTTGTCTAGTCAAATACCGTTTAATGTGTTACACTTGTATTTTAGAAAAAATCTTCTACCGTGTATACATATATATATATATATATATATATATATATATATATATATATATATATATAGAATTGTGTTTGTGTATTCGTGGTAGTAATGAATACTGGGTATTCCCATGTATAATTTCACGAATCACTTGGGCTTAACGAATGTATAATGTAAAGATCCAACGAAGATCTAGTGAAAATGAAAAAGATGAATAAAAGGAATCGTAGGCTCACCCTTATTTGAGGCCACTTCTCAACTTGGAGAGAGTGGAGGACGAAAGGTTTGGAGAAGGGTGAATAATTTGAAGATCTTTGGAGAACCGAGGAGAAAGTAATGTTTGCTATAAGTATGGGAGTTACGCTGAGATAGAACTACATTGATAACTGTCCAACAGAGTAAGGAGTGAAACTTGTGAGTGGATAAGTGTGTATTCGGCGTACACATATGTGTAAGGGGGTTGTGCCGTGCTGCTCATATAAGTTTCTTGTGTATTTCGGAAGAAGCTACGAATAAGGACGTATCTGCAAAGGAATATTTCATCCGTCAGAAGTTAAAGGGTAAATTCAGCATTCTTTTCTTATTGGAGCATTAATCTTTTAGAAGAACCAGATATATATATATAAATATATATATATATATATATATATATATATATATATATATATGTGTGTGTGTGTGTGTGTGTGTGTATGTATATGTATATGGCTATTTCAGGAATTTAATACTGTATCATGACACAATGTTTTACTATCTATCAGATAGATTAGAATCCATTTCATTCTCTCATATTTGTGTAATTTTAACCTTTTGCTTCCATATACTACGTATTATGTATATATATACATATATATATATATATATATATATATATATATATATACTATTTGTATATATATATATGTTTACATGTGTGTCTATATAAGTTCTTTGTCTTCTTATTCTACGTTTATGAGCTCCCTTTTCTCTATTTTCAATTATTTAATGCTATATTCCATGTCAACGTTTTCTATTTATTAGATTTAAATCCATTTCATTCCCTTATATTTGTAGCATTGAAACCTTTTCCTTAAAAAGTACTGCCAGTATAAATCCCTTTATAGTCTTAAATCATCGATTTGTAGCCAGACAAACAAGGATTGCACAGAAACATATGACCATGGAGTAATCCACTATTGAAAACAAAACCTTCCAAAACTTTCGTATCAGCTTTAAGGATTAATATCCCAATAACTCAGTGCTTGCGCAAGAAAGAGGCAGATATATAGATAGATAAATAGATAGATAGATAGACAGACGGACAGTCAGACAGACAGACAGATTGGTAGGAGGTCACTCTCAAATTTACGTATGGAGTTAATTTTCTGCCATTATAAACTACTTAGAGCTAAGCTACTTATTAAGTGAAGGTTTTCATTTCTTCTAAATATTGTTGTTCCCTGTTTGGTGTCATATTCTGTGAGTTGCAGTTGTCTAATACACATGTGTACTTTAAATCACAGTGATTTATATACGACTAGTTATTTCACGCTTGTTTGTAGGAAATTTGTTGTCAGAAGATAATAACCCACATTGTAAATTGTATATTGCTGCTAACCTGTATACTTAGGTTGGACCTTGATGGAATTATGCTTTCTGAATTAAACGATGTTACAATCGTTAACATTTTAGTATATGCACCATTACTAGTAGATGTTAAATGTTAGCGATTTAATATTGATGTTATATCAGAATTTTAATATACCAATTAATATTCAATTGAATAACCGCTACATTTTATTGATATGCAGTAGCATTATATTGAACAGATTCTTCTCTCAGATTGACCATTAAAGCACCGTATTTTTAATTAGATTTAGTTTGCTAATGAGAAAGGGTTACAGGGACCACAATGAACATGTCTCGAGTATCACAGTGAAGGCCTGTTACCATCATATCGAGAGGTCTTAACGAGTAAAGGTGGCATGCCTCTCTTTGAGTGTAAAATAATAATTATTATTATATATATATATATATATATATAATATATATACATACACACACAATGTTGACAAAATATTCATAATCGTACGATCGATTGTATTGTACATGTTTATTTTTGAGGCTGGTCCACTTGTGGCATGGTTTATTGCCAGCCAGCACTTCTTGAATTTCTTTTCCTTAATTTCAACGGGAACATTAATCAACTTTTAGATAGATTACTCCTTTATTTTGCGCTATTAAAAAGTCACTAAGAATCACCTGTGGGAGAAACATGCCAAAAGTGTCTGTACAAACATGGTTCATGGCGATCGTTATTCTAATATAAATTTATATATCCACACTTATATGCATATTTATAAATGTGTGACTCACATATGGGGTCGAACCCAGATCTCGCAAATGAAAGGTAAAGCCGCTACCAACTAACACACACTGTTAGCGCCTTTTTGTAAACGTTATATTGGTTTACATGTATAATTAATCATTATATATATACATACATACATACATACTATATATATATATATATATATATATATATATATAATATATATATATATAATATATGTATTTATGCTCATATGCTTGTCGACAAATATTTTATTTAGTCTGCAGAGCCCTTGCCTTTTATTAGAGAGACCTGGGTTTAATCATGATGTGAGTCAGAATTTTAATATATATATATATATATATATATCTATATACTATAATATTATATTATTATATATATACCACACATACAAGCACATGGATGCATGTAGGTATATATAAATTTATACTGTGTATTTACACCACACACACACACACACACACACACATATATATATATATACATACATACATACATACATACATAAATTCAAAGAAGCATGTCGAATAATATAGGGGTTTATGCCTATTAGTAACTATATATATGTGTGCATTTACATGTTTACTATACATTTTTACAAGTTTATAAAGTCTTATTGAGAGAGAGAGAGAGAGAGAGAGAGAGAGAGAGAGAGAGAGAGAGAGAACACACTATCCTTGTCACCTCATCCGAAATGTTTTCGAGCATCGTACATTAAAAGATTATGTGCTCTAGAGATGATGTAAACGGCGCTGTTAACAAAGCGTAATGTGAGTCGCCATTTTATGAGTCGGATCCATGTGCGGAACATCGGCAGATGTTATTATTGTTATTACTCTATCAGAGAAGTTCGTGTAACAAAATTTTATCGCTCACTGTGAAACTGTTTGTGGCGGCCTCACGGTGGGAACTCATCACTGAGTACTACTTCTTTCTTTCCTAATTTTTCTCGCCACAAGTGCAACGAACAAAAACTGTGGAGAAAAAAGTCCAGTTTCAGAATGTCATGTTAATCGCAGACGCAAAAGAGAGTCGGCGAATAAAACCAAAGAAATCTTCCTGAATTTTTTTTTTCTGGCTCTTGTTAAAGCTTATTTTCTCCCATGTGGTCGTACTCGAGTGCTCTTTGAGGCCGATAAAACCTGTTCCCTTTCTTCCCGCCTTTGGTAAGGGCAAGGCGCACATACATGCTCACGCTAGCAGTGACTATATCGGTTTTGGCATCGGCTTATCGGCACTGTGTCATGACTTATCGGCATGAGCATCGAAGCTCAATCTGCAGTAAAGTCTCCGTGTGACCGCTGCTGTGACACCATCAGCCTTTCCAGCAGCAGTGTTGCCAAAGATAAGGGGAAGAGGAAGGAGCAGGAGGAGGAGGAGGAGGCAAAGGCGACGCTTTTTTTTCCCCTCCTTTTTTATCTTTCTTTTATATCCTCAGCATTCCTCCGGGTGTATTTGAGAAATCTTTCCTAATGCCCTCGGTCAATTTTGCCTTTATGCTAAAGGCCATATGGCATTAAAAGAGAAGAGTTTCTTGCCATGCATAACAGCGCATCGCATTATTCTCGACTGTTGTTTCGTCGCCATTAAATTCTTCGGGTGTCTACATCTCGGAGCCTCCGAGGACGAGCGGAGAGAGAGACCTTGGTGGCGTTGGGGTTTGGGATGCGTGGAGGGTGGGGGGATGGGGGGCGGGGGTGGCATTTGATTGTGGCATCGTTTTTTGAGAAGCAACTCGACCAAAAGTCCCTCGATGGTCCGAGTGTCTGTCATCTGGTAAGAGAATCCGAAAGGAATGTGAGCTCTGGGTACGGGAAGGCATCGTGGGAGAGAGGGAGGCTACTGGAATGAATTGAGCATACATAATGTGCGTTTTCTGCCTTCTTGGGCAGAGGAAATCACAAGGCGCGAGGTTTTAGGAAAGATGGCTAAACATGGAACAAAGAAGGGGGGAAGTTGGTGCTTGGGAAGGATCATTTTATCCCAAGAATTTAGTCATGATGCCCTAAGATTTAGCCATGTTCTTTTCATATTTCTATTTTCTTTTGTGGCAGCAGAAAGTCTGCGGTGAGATCTTTTAAGGATGAATGCTTATAAATTCTTTAAACGTTGCTAGTAGCATAATTTAATATTAATGGTTTTCATCGTTATTATTACATAGAGTTTTTGTTAAGATTTGTCAGGGTTGAAGCCATTATATGGTGCATATGATGACTGAAGACCATTCTCTGCATTTTATATTATAAAACGGAGGAAAATGAAAAACTATCTATGGTCGGTAAAAGTATGATGATTTTTTAAAAAGTGTTTGATTGATGCTGAAGTATAAAACATAATTCTTAGGAATGATCTCAAAATGTTTCTACTTTCCTATATAATATGTTGGTATGAATAAACATAAGCGCAAAATATTTGGGAGTTTTCTTAAGAAATGGTTTTTTACCCAGACGACTTCTTCAAGTATATGTTTGCGTGACAGTTCGGGCAATGAAGCAATATCAGTCCGATATTCATTAATAATTGAACGTTAATGAATCAGTCATAAAAAAAACTTTTGATTAGCCAGTCTCTCTCTCTCTCTCTCTCTCTCTCTCTCCCTTCCCCGTTACCCTCATCTCTCTTCTAAGTTCTCTTCAAGCTTAAAAATTGACTAAGATGTAGTAGTTTTCGAAGAATAAGTTATTGATAATTCCTTACCGTCGTATATGTGTTTTTCTTATTAGATTACGAAGTATAAAACAGGTTACAAATTATTATTTCATGCGATGAAACCTCTTCACATGGAACAAGCCCACGGTGCCATTGGCTTGAAATTCAAACTTCTAGATAATGTTGGTTTCAGCCTCACACTGCAGACCCTACACTGCAATGGTAACTGATTGTGATACAGAGCCTGGGGAGCTGGGGGAGGCGCGAACTCGTGACATCTGAACAGCAAGTCGCGACGCTATCTACCATACCGGCGGACCAGCCAAGCATCAGTATAAGAATAATGGAAACTTTTCGTAACGTACCTAGTTTTAATCTTTTTTATTGGACTCTATTCCAACAAATCAGAAACAAACACTCATTCTGCCAACCTTCACAATCGCTATTTTTCAAATGTCAGTGTTATCTTCTACACCTTGTTAATTAACACTGAA
>NC_061109.1:95667102-95697102 GCF_015104395.2 Macrobrachium nipponense | reverse complement strand
AGGCGCTGAAGAAGAAGCGGAAATACTTTTTATTTATTTATTTATTTATTTTATTGATTGATTTATTTATTTTTGCGGTATTTGCACGTGCCACATACTTTTACAAAATGGTTATCCGTTTAATGATTTTAGGTAGTATTAAAATAAAATGCAGTTTTACTCGCTACCGTTCTTTCAACAACGTTAACTCCTGATTGATATGAATCTAAAAGGGGAATCTCTACTGCTACTGTGTTCCTTGTTTGTGTAGATACACTCTTTAGTTAGCTCATATTTATGTAATTTACTCCCAGACTGGTAGTGATATTACAAGGTAAAAATAGCATTAGTATGTTGTTGCTTTAGAATCCATTTTAACGCACTGGAGCTTTTATGTTCTTCCGATAATGATTTATTGCAGCAGTCATGGAAACGCGATAGATTTGATTGATTTTACTCCTTTCATCATCATTATGACAGGATATTTCACGATTCGGTTACTCTTAAAGAACGCTCTTTTTTATTTATTTCTTTACTTTATTTTTACATAATTAATTTTTAAATGTTGTTTTGTCCTGTATTTAATTAGCTCAGTGAAATTCCTTTACTATTTTTTTGAAGTCTTCATTATTTTCCAATTTCATTGGAAGATTACTGTGAATACCAGGTGCCAAAAACCGGTTGCAGTGTAACTGGAATTTTCTTAAATACGGTAAAATTATAGAGATTAGGAACATTAAAAAAAGAAAATAAAAGTGTGGAGGCTCAAGAACTGTGACGTGCTAAATTGACAGCCTGACAGCGACACTGTTGAGTGGAAATTCAATCAGAAATTACGAACATTGACGATACGTTCTGGCACTGCGGATGCGGATTCGAATCCTGCTACGGGAATCTGAATGTCTCTAAATATTCATGTATTTCGAGCTCGGGCTTTACAGTACCAAGTGTATCCAGAAATTGTAAAGAATTCTGGAAGTTAAGAAGCCATTCTGTGTGTATTTTAGCTATGCTAATAATATTAGTATTCAGTTAATGTTCTTTACTTCTTTTACATACAGAGGAAGTTGCCCTTTTTTTGAGGTAAAAATCACTAAGCCCAAAGATAAATTAGGACATTAATATGAAATCGTGGATCCAAATCCCGGCTTGGAACCGCACCAAACTGTAATCAATTGTTCACTGAAACAATGTGAATCCTTTCACTTGATTTTACAAAAATCCGTAAGTTAGACAGACAATCAGAGGACCTACCGATCCAAAAAGAATAACTTCCTTGGCGTAGGCGACTACGAGAATGAACTGTCCTCTCTCTCTCTCTCTCTCTCTCTCTCTCTCTCTCTCTCAACTTTTATGCAGTTATTCTCTTCCATCTAACTTTGTATGTTAGTACGCGTGACAGGTTTTGGATTTGGAAAGTTTCATTCTCTTGTTTTCTTTTTCATTTCATTTTCCTATCAACAACATTTCTCTTCAATGAATAACTACATTATTATAGGTAGAGAGATTCATTGATATTTATTTGCTGCCAAGTGATCGTGTTGTTGGTCATTTTTAGTTTTTAGTTACTACTTTGATCGTCCACAAATATCTTATTTGTACTTAGATCTCTTTCCCATAATTTACTTTTTTGTCACTTGGTTTGACACAACTTGGCAGTCAGTTTTATGGAGAGTGGAGTTTTCTTTTGTCTTTATTCTGACAAATGACTGAACGTTATACACTGAACAGCAACAGCAAAAAAATCACATACCGTAGCAGAGATAAAGCCCCCGTTAATAATAATAATAATAATAATAATAATAATAATAATAATAATAATAATAATAATAATAATAATAATAATAATAATAATAATAATATTGGGTGTTTTGGCCATGTAAAAGAAGTAAGATATATTCAGTAATCCTCACGCAGAGGACAAAGCATTACTAAAGTTTATGTAGGAAACAAAGCGCAGGCGTTTAGGTTTATTATCATCTTCGTAACAGATAACTGTTATACGTAGCATCATCATCACAAGATGTCAGTTTGCCCTGAAAATGTGCAAGTAAGTATGCTAAGTGGTGTACACTAAGCCACATACTAAGTGAGTCAGAGTCGATGAAACACTATCGAACTTGGCACTAAATAATACTTTCAAGAATTAGGTAGGGTACCAATGCTTTGATAAAAAGGTGTTGCCGAAAACCCGTGTTTCATAGGCTCTAAATCCCTTCGTAAGTGACTTAAATAGACCTGTGAGTTCAGAATTACTTGTTCAATCCTTATCACCTTTCATCTCGCAAAACTAACTTTAGTCCTCGTGTTTTTACAGATTAATTTCAAGAAATTTTGTTAGAGAGGATCTGCCATCATTCACTCTAAAATGATGATGCCAAATTTACGATAACTATAAATCTGGAGACCTTCACGTTTTGTGATGAGTCTAAACACATTCATATGTCAGATTACTTTGATTTCTTTATTTCAAATAAAACATCAGAGTTTCCATGTCAGAGCACCAGCATTTGTACGTTTGTGTTTACTTTTACAGAACAATAACAGTTATGGAGAATCCATCTAAAAACTCAAGTTACACTGCCCAGGAGGTTTATGGCGCTTGGAATCGATGACAGACTAGATTCCTGTCAACTTCTGGACTTCATTACTCTCTGCATTCCTCCCTGCTTTCTGGGACTTTTATCCAGCCTCCAGTTATTATTATTATTATTTCAGTAAATGAAACATATTCACATTGAACAAGCACATTGGGGCCCTGGGGGAGACGCGAATCTGAGTGGCATACCACGACTCTAACCACTATACTAGCAGACCAGCTAAAGACTAGTTAACAGATAAGTTTCGCGAAACACATAAAGGAAGCTCAAATGGACACTTTTATTGTAGTGACCGAACTTGTTTCGGGTATCTTCACCCATCTCGGTCCCTTGAACTATGTTCGCAATGCCTATGAACGCGATCAAATTGTTTTTCATTGTTACTGGCTTAGCAAACAACATGTGACCCTACGGTATGCCTTTTCCTCTTTCTGTGTGAAATCTGTAAACCCAACTGGGTATCAGACTGTGACCTCTTTGTTGACAATCGTTTTGCAGGACTGAGCTCTGCACATCGTCACTTTGGATATTTTTAATTTCACACACATTTTCCTCGAGTAAGTGAGACTACTCTCTCTCCTCAACTCCACCATTTAAATTTAGCAGTTGTGTTTGTTTTGAGTGGGATGCTTTGGGAAGAAGGACAAGTCATTTTTCTTCTTTGGAAGTAAAACGATAAGAGAAAATTTGTTGTACTCTTTCTGTAATTGTATACCGCTTTGAAAGTAAACAGCCGTTTTATGTTCACCATGACTAAGAACCAATTCGGATTAGTTATTGTGTCTTGTGCTTTGTTAAATCTTCTCTTTGGAGGGAGGTCTTTTTTTTTATTCGCGCGAGGAGAAATTTATTTGTTAGTTTTATCCCCTTTTTAAATTTCCGCCTCTATGGCATTTTAACCTGTAATGTCAGTCTGTTACAACGTAGTTCAGTTGCTGATAACCAAGATGACTATAAAACTACAGAAAAGAGTATAATTTAATATAATTATTTTTTCCTCTGCTAAGTTTAACCTGTTATGAAATGCTTGCATTTGTGATCGTGACCCTCAAACTTATTCTTATTATAATGCTTCGTACAAATAGTTCTCAGAATATTGTTTTTTTTCGTTCTTTTTTGATTCAGCAAATCGTGGTTAGATGTGCTTTAGAAGGCTTAGGGATTTCTTCAGAATCCCCAGCTTCGCCACCTACTGCACCATTGTAAACAGAATATTTGTAAACCCAGCGGCTGTCCTAGTTCAATTCTGCTTGCTGTCCTCTTTAAAGCAGGAGTGCCCTGTCTGTCCAGAGATATTAAGAAATTTTTTTCTGGATTATCTGTAAGTAGTTAAAGAAAGATGTCAAAACAATTTTATTCAGTAGTTAAAGAATGATGTCGAAACAATTTTATTCACTATATTTTTTGCTCTTCAACATGCAGTAAGCGACCAAAAATTGTCTTGAATGTTAATAACTAGAAGTGAATAGCTTCGACTGAAGATCCTAAGCGGTCATTTTATACGGGAAAAGATCCCCTCGGAAACTTTGAGACTAAAAGTCTGAGGCGACCCTTATCAGACTTCACTCCTTGTAATTACATTTACATCTTGTACGTTCCGTTGGTCATATCCGGGATTGCTTAACATTTCAAGTGAAGAAAAAAGTTCAGACTGTGATAGCGACAAATACAAGCTGGGGTTATAGGCTGATGTAGGCTATGGAGGTCGTGGGAAGGGACGAGTAAGGAGGATAGGGGACCCTGACTGCTCGCACCAGAGTTCCTGATAACCCAGGACGAGGCAATAAAACGAAAAGAAGAAAGGAACACGAAGAAGGGAAACGAAGCTCAGTTTGTAAGAAGAGAGAGAGAGAGAGAGAGAGAGAGAGAGAGAGAGAGCGTCTGAAAACCGTCTTCAGGAAAGGAATGAAGTGAAAATAAGCTGAAGTGGAACGAGAGGTTCCACAAAAAAGGAACGGAGGGGGAAGGGAGGGAGGGAGGGAAGGATTCCCGATAGGGTGAAAATGCGTCAGTTGTTGGTGAGGGGGAGTGGTCAGGGGTTAAAGGAAGAAGGCTCTTTATGACCTCCGCTGAGATAAGAGTCGACTCGGACCCTGGTCACCAGACTCTAAGGAAAAATATCTTAGGGCCGATAATTTTGCTGTTATACCGGTGTTCTAGTTTTTCGTTTCTTTAAACTTTCATTTTCCTTACTTCCACTCACTTTTAAGGTTTCATACTCTGCCCAGAATCAATTATTTCTGTAAGAAAGAGTTGTTAGGTAAGCATACAGGACGTTACAAAATTCGTGAGTGTCTCTGTCAATGGGTTTATTAGCAAAACCGAACTTGTGTGTAATTTGTAATGTAAATTATTTCATAAAAGTTACGATTTTATTTGCCACCATCAGGAAATTATAACTGATCTCTCCTAAATCTGTGCTGAAAAAGTCGAAAGTCGAACTTATCTGAACAGAAATAAAACGGAGATTGTGAGTTGTTCAGGTGCGAAGAGATGGTCTGTTTTCCATATTGCTGAAAGAGAATTTTTAATAGTAATGAAATAGACGAATAACTGCTGTTTTGCCATGTTTTGTTTTCAAGTAAAACATCTTTAGTTTGGAATATGATCAAGCTGTGCATTTTTTAAAAACTAGGACATTCTTCCATATTTTACCAACAGTTGTTCTCATTAGTTTAGAGTAGGTTTTTTTTTTATCGTTTGAAGCCAGTGATTAGTTTTATACTATCATATCTCTCGGCCTGTTTTCTGATAGAATGAAAAAAAAAATTTAAATGGGAAACTTAAGAATTTTTTTTAGTCGGTTATGTTCTTTTGCACCATTTTGCACGCAAGAAAATCTTTCCCAGGCTTCTCCATGTTTTGGATCGACCAAACCTGTTATACGATCTTAAGGAAGATGATAAAGATTTCCTTTTTTATAAACTGCAAGTTAATAGTAACCTATCGCAAAAATGACAACACAACTTTAGTTATGATCAAGAACAATATCATTTATTCCTCTGTTATAGAACTTATTTTTTCCGAGATTGATCGGCTCTTTCCCGATAAGTGATTCACCCAAACTCTCAGTTGCATGATCACAAATAAATAAAAGAAAACAAATGTTTCCCTCAGCCAGGACGAGTTGCAAATCGTGAACAAGTGGACACTGTCTGGATGCTCAAATTTCTTATTGGCTGCAATTATCCTAACGTTACTTGTACAGACACACTGAGAAAGGTTTTCAAAAGCACTGTCATTAATATTTGACTGCCCACTACAATTTGAACGCTAATGATAGAAGTGATGCTTTTATTTGTAGTTTATGTACCCAGGACATTTATATTTTGTCTTCTACTTACAGACTAAAACCTTTTGCGTAACCATCGGAATGAAAGTGTGCATTCAGCAAATTATATTCTTTTCTGGAGTCTGCATAAGAATGGATAAACAGCTAAAACCTTGATTGTCTAAGGAAACTGTAATATTTTTAAGCACGCCAAACGAACGTAGAAGAGAAGCTCGAGGGAGCTCTAGATTTATAAGGAGAAATCTAATCAATTTGTGCCTGCATTCTTTTACATTTAGTGTTACTGTAGTGACGTAATATCACTCTAAATCTGGATGTAGTCCAACTTGTACTTACTATTCAACAAGACGCTACACTAAGCAGATTTCCTATATATAATGGATTGCCTGTTTGAGGGAAAAAATCAGGGCAAAGATAGCATAGAGTGGTATACAGATATTGGTTTAGTAAATAAAACTAAGCAAAAAAATAGAAAATTAATCCGGTATGTACATTCGCAAGCTGTCGGTCGTTAGGGGAAAGACTACGTATATCCTATGGCCATGGTTGGTTGGCGATGAACTTGGAGCATCATCGTTAATCAGTAACACTATAGGAATATATGCCTCAGTTTTGCAATGGTGGCAATAAAAGACCTCAGCAAGATAGGGATGCAGACACTCTATGAAACAAGTAGCTTGCACTAATGCCAAAAGCAGTGATACAAGCACTGTTTATCTGTAGAAGGTTTACAAGAACAGGAGATTCCCAGCCTTGCATGTGCATTGATGTAAATTGCTGAAATCAAGTTTTGCTGATAAAAGGATGCTTCGTTTTATAACCAAATACCATTTCACTAGAAAGCCCTTTAAATTATGAACGTCCAGGCTTGGTTATTATTGTGAAAAACGAAAGGTCTAATGGAGTTGTTAGGTTATTCAGATGGATGATATCGAAAGACAACTTTATCTGCAGTACCCGTAAACAAGGCGATTTTACCATACGCACAGCCATTTTTCCTCACTGTTGAGTGTATTGGCACGGAAGAATTTCAACTTGTATACGTTTTACGAACAGTAAAACAATCTAATAATTATCAGATTGTTTTATTGCGCCTAAATTTGGCACGTAGTTCAGTTTATCAGAATAGTCAGCTTCATGAAGAATGTATGAGATCAGTCTCGTCAGAGGGAATTACATTTACAACCAAGAACAAGTTCAACCAACGCAGCTTTCCTAGTACCCCAAAATCTCGAATCATTATCTGCAGAGACAACGTTCCTGATGCGTTCTGTTTTTACCCCAATGCGCGGAATTTTTCTGGTTTGGTGTTTGACGGCGCCCCGCTGTATGCACAGCATTAGGGACGTTGCCCCATTCCGTTATGCTAAGGTAATTTTTGTTCATTAACTTCATTACCAGTAACAGTATCGAAAGTAAACACTGCAATCAGTACGTGCCTTTGCCCAGCCCTCGAAAAGGAACATCAAACATCAACTTTTGTTATTTTCAATTAACATTATAAGTTACTAATTGTTAGAATATATTTAAGATACATTCTTTGTGCTTTGGTAAGCTCTACTTTTGAAAAAATCTTTTAATTTTTTCTGATACAGTAAATTAAAACAAAACATTATGTTTTCGAAACTTACGTTTATTAGTGTCCTGTCTGATTGTTTATTATTTGGCTGTTTTTTTTTGTATGAGTTAATGATAAGTCGGCGGTCAGTGCTAGCTTATAACTTTCATAGAAATGTCACCATTCTGTAATCTAAAGTCGTAGTATAAAATTGGTGAAACATAAACAAGAAATAACTGAGTAAAACTAGCTGTAAGTTTATCTATTGCATTTCTAATGCTGTTTTACTCTTATATTCACGAGATAATGCGTTTCATTTTTTTTTTATTGATATGACCATATTTTTACACTACATCCATAGTTTCTTCAGCTTTAGACTGTAATTTCCATCTGAATAGAACCAGCGTTGATGATTGAAATAAAGGGATGAATGAAAGTTTGGCGATTTTTAGGACCCTACATAGATGGTTCATCGTGAAATTTTTTTTAGATTTTCATACTCACAATATGTTAACGTGGATTTATATAAATTTGCAGATATGGACGAACCGGCGTATTTTTTATGTGTGTGTGTATGTGTACACGCACACACATATATACATATGCGGCAACAAAGCTCTAAGGTAAATGCTTGGGTGAAGTACGAGTTTGTGACAGTTCCCCGACTGGGCTGCATTCGGCAAAATAACTAAGTAGATAAATAAAGTACGTCAAAATACAACAACTAAAAACTAGGAAAGGCATAGCAAGAGAGAAGGGTGTGATACAGTCAGTTCCTTTCATGTGTGAGTGTGTGTGTGTTTGTGTGTAACTTTCTTGTGCATTTGCTTTGATTGGGATAGAGTCAAGGTTGAGTTTTATGAATTTATAGGATTTTGCGTTTGATGTTTGCTTACTTTTGTGATGTGCATACGTATGATTGTATGAACACTAATTTAGACACGTATATATAATATATATGTATATATATACTGTACATATACGAGTGTATATATATATCTATGTGTGTGTGTGTATGTACGTTTGTATGTATGTATTTATGTTTTGTGTATGTTGCGAAGAAGGAGAAGAAGAAGTCGTGATACATAGACTTGAGGAAAGCGACGGAGGGAAAGAGGGCGATGCTCGGGGATACTAAAGAATGATTTGCGCAACACAGACAAAAGGGGGTCATGCTTTATGCTGCCTTCTTTGTTGTCCTTGGGTCTTAAACCGTGTCTTTGTAGCACTCTCTTTTCACTCTAGAAATGCTTTGCAAACGGGAGGTAAAAGATGCTGCGTCTAACCCCTAGACACACTCGTGCAGTTCCTTCTGTTGTATCTCGATGACAGTGTGTTCATTAGAGAGTAGATGAATGGTATATGAAATGTAGATTTAATTTTACTACTGTGTTGACCTTCAGACTGAAGCAATGCCGAAATTCGGATATTTTTTTTTAAGATTGCTGCTAATACATGTATATAAATCTTGGTATTCCTGTTAAAAATACTCACTTCTCAACTACACAAAATAATATAGTTATTTCATTTAGCGAATCTCTGTAGTAAATTATTTTCTTTCAAGGTCTCGATTGAGACCGAATCCTCTCGGGAATCAGCGCAACTTTGTGGTTCGATTCTTGTGCTAAGGACTCTTGTTCTTCGTGCTTTCTCTCATTTGATTTCCCCATATTTATCTTACAACGTCTTTTCCAATTTTCAAGAATGTTGACTAATAATTTGTGATGTTGTTAGAAACTTTCATCACAGCCATCTTCTATGTTTTATTTCATCATGGAATTTCCATTATCCTTATTCAGTTGAGATGCCCTAGTATCATAATACCCAACGCAAGACTTTTTAACATACCGTCCTTTATTCTCTTCTCGTGGCCAATCTACTATGCCGGAACACTAATGTTTTTTCATGAACAGTAACCTTTTGTATCACCTTCAGATCATTACACTTATCGTCCTTTTAAAACTGTTATACTCCATATGTTAAGAACTTCCACTTTTTCTATATTTCACATTCAGCCTTCATACTGTACTTTCGTGACGGAGAGTTGGCGCAACCCTTCTTTTAAACATCCAGACTCTGACTTCCATAGACAGTGGTCTTCTCATCCAAAACTATAACAGATGTTCTACTGACTTATTTACCATTATCTATTGTAATTTTCTTAAAGACCACACATGTCCATCCACCTTTCTTACTAATATTAACTGCTCCATCTTTTGGACCTCCGTTATCAGAATGCTTTTCCTTTGTCTGGATGTCAGCAGCTTCTAAGGATGTTTCAGACAAGATTGATAGGATTGACTTTCCTTTTCACCATAAGTACAGCTACAGAAAGTGACTGACCAATTTTCAGAGAGTTTATATCAGCCGGCTCTTCTGTTATGCTTTAGGTAAATGCACACCAGGAACTTACACATGCTACTCTGTGAATACGATCAGCATCCACATCCGGTCGAGGTGTCATGTTGGCGCACTGCCAAGTATCCGAAGTCTTTCACTCTTTTACAGTATGTCAGTGGAATGACCCTCCTGGCAGTGGTGTTGATGCTAATGTTCTCACTTTGAAACGACGCTGTAATGCCACAGTCAAATATCATACATCTTTGCTTATGATTTTCGTACTCCCCCCCCCTCTCTTTTTTTTTTTTTGTATCTATTAGTTTATCGGTTACTATCTATCTGGCCTTTCTCTTTTTAACACGTGAATTTTAACCTATACACCTTGCTCCACAGGTTCATGACTTTAAGATTTGCTCCGTATGATTTTATATTCCACATTTGATATTAAACACGGCATTACCCAGATTACTTTACTATGACAAACATTCACCATTGCCATTCTCGACTTACAGACACTTTCAAACTCTCACACCACTAAATTCCGTCATTTCACTTTACCGTCAGTAGTTACAATGTGTCATCTGCAAATAACAAGAGGTAATAGAAACAAAAACGCATACATATGTGTATATATATATATATATATATATATATATATATATATATATATATCTATAGATAGATAGATATATAGATAGATAGAAATAAAATATGCGTATAAGTAAATTATGAAAGTGTTTCCTGATAGTAAGATAGGTTGTACCAAAAAATATTGCACTCACACACATGTGTGTATATATATATATATATATATATATATATATATATATATATATATATATATATATATATATATATATATATATATATATATATATATATATATGTTTATATTTCATATTTGTATTTAAAGCCGAAACTAAACTGTACTAGTTGATCGAGCTTAGTTTGCAAAGTATGTGTGCTTTCCCTCTATTATTTTGGCACAGATGATACTGGAAACAAATCTTCCATTAATTTGAGTATTAATGTATTATATTTTTTATTGATTTATTTTATTAATTTTTTATTTCCTTTAAATCTCCTTAGGTCCTTATTAGGTAGTTTGGTCAGTATTTTTCTGCTATGAACTAATGAATTCTTTTTCGTGGAATGATTTTTTTATTTTTTACTGATTTGTTGTCTATTTGATCGTCAAATACCGCGAAGACTACTTTTCTGTGACTATTTCAATATGGCGATAAAGGAAATGAGGTTCAGATGAAGTAAAATGCAACACCAACCACTACTTGCGGCTGTTATCACGATGATATGTAATACATCTCTTTTTCCTTTTTTTTCTTTTTTTTTTCTTTTTTTTCCGGGAGAGTAATTTTGGAACCTTCCCCTAATTTTTAAGTCTCTAAATGAGACCATTTTTGTCCCCTTTATTGTTATTCTTCAGAAGTGCGCAGCATTTTTCTTGACGGTACATTAAAAATGGGGAAAAGATTTGTTGTTGAGGATAAGTTTTATGAATGGGGTTTGTAGTGATCTATCAAGTGGAGGAAGTTGGCCAGTGTCCTGTAGGTTCCCTCCAGGAAGAGAGATAATGAGACCATGATGGGAGGCCAGACGCAAAACATTGATCCCACCCTCATCTTTACAAGAAGAAAATAGTTACGAAATAAAACAAAAAGCCCAGAGACCCAAGTGATGAAAATTGAAAAGGTTTTTGTAGACAGCAATAAAGTATTACTTGAATTAAGCCTAACAATGAAATTTTGGTTCTATATCAATCTGTATTGGTAGGTGGTCATATTATTTTGCATGTCAACTTTTAAAAAAAATACTGATAATATATATATTTTTCCTGAGCTTCGTGTTTTATGTGGTTTTTGTGTTTATCGATAAAAAGTGGAACGTATTTTTATTCTCTTTATAAAAATTGGTGTGGGCATGCATATCTATCATTGGAAAATTAAAAAATGCTGAAGCGAAATTTATATTTATGTTATTATCACTAATATTATTGACAATCATATCTTTAATGATTGTCTTTATTCATAAGCCACTGTCCATTCATGCAAGGGTTAATTGAACGAGAATGTTATCGGAGGAAAATTATAGATGTCGCTCCTTTACTGATGATGTTATGATGTAGAAGAATTTATTTTTTGTATTTTTTCATAAATATGTATTAGCATGGTTGGAACGCGTGTTAGATTTTACTTCCATAAGAATTGTTTAAAATGGTGAGTAGATAATTTATCATGAAATTACAAGAGGTCGTTATATATATATATATATATATATATATATATATATATATATATATATATATATAGAGATAGAGAGCGAGAGAGAGAGAGAGAGAGAGAGAGAGAGACTTTTAGCTTACTGAAAAGAAAACTAATGTACCGGCATTGCCTGACCGTTCGCCCTTTTTTTCTTTCCGCCCTCAGTTCTTACAATCTAATGAGGCTAGATGGCTGCAAATTGGTATAATCATCGTATACCCTCCAACCATCAAACATACCAAATTGCAGGCCTCTAGCCTCAGTAGCTTTTATAATATTTAAGGTTAAAGTGGCCATAATCGTGCGTCTGGCAATGATATATGCCAGGGAACCACCGGGCCGTAGTTGAAGTTTCATGGGACGCGACTCTTACATCAATATACCGAGTCCAACGAAAGGATAGATATATTGACGGTGGCCTTGATTACACGATGTACAGAAAACTGGATTGCGTCTAAGAAACTTTGGCTCAGTTTTTACTTGATTTCTCTCAATGTTGCTTTAGTCGTATTATCAAATGCTTCATGCAAATGGTTTCTTGCAGTTCATGCTGCCCCCCACTGAAGATGCTGAGTGTTTATTGATTAGCCTTTTCCAGTAGTGTTTTTAAACTCTCTCCATTGGACTGGACTGAAAAGGTGAAATTTCTATTATTTCTATGGGCTGCTACATCAGAGAAAATTCAAATTACAATTTTTCTTCCTCTACTGTAAATATTATATAAGGGACTAAATTATTGAGCTTAATCAGAAACTCCCGGAGATTTTCGTGAACTGGGCAAATACAGAAAATATCATCCGCATGCCTAAACCGTATAACTTTTTGCGGCAGAATTCTTGGTAGGAATTTTGTCTCAAAGTATTCCATGTAAATATTGCTAAGGACAGGAGATTACCCATAGCCATGCCGAACTTTTGCACAAAACCATAAAACAAAATTTACTATCTTTGATACGTAACCGTTTATGAAAATTGAGGTAATTGTAAATTGGGTGTGGGAAACATAATGAGATTATTTTCAAGAAAATCATGTGATGATTTTCTATGATATGGCGTCCCGCTTTTTTCGAGGAAAGGTCCCGGTATGTACCCGGTTACATCTGATAAAAGGTTTTTAGTCAGTCTTTTGTTACTTGGATTTTAAACACATTTAAATGGCTGTTTTCCTTTTGGAGTATAAATGTAATTTAAGTGAAGTTTTCCTTTAACATGTGCTATTGTCCCTTTAATGCTAGGAATTCCACCATTTTCGACAGTACTAGTAATTTGAAAATATTTACATAAGTCGGAAGACCGTCCATCATAAAAGATTGCGTCCAGAGACAGGTTTCCTTCACTAATCTTCCACAGCTAAGTTTATACATATGGGGCATATTTTACAATTTCGTTCGAAGTAATTTGTATTGAAAATGGTAATTTACTACTACCCGAATTGGCTTACTCCTAGAAGAGTGATTTGGGTGAACAGCATACCTAATAATTCATTATTAGAGAGCTATTGCGTTGCGTAACTTTATTAATTTTTACAATGCTTGCAGACTTCTTGTGTGGTTTAATATAGCCAAGTCTTGCGATCTGCCATTTTTACATAAAAATCCAGCAGAATGAGCAAATACACATATTACGCTTAATATGCAGTGCCAAATATCCTTATAAATAATTGCAATTAATATGGGATAATTTTGGTATAGTCCTCACTTTCATAGTTTCATAACAAGGCTTACGATAAAATGTACAATGTTAGTAAATGACAGAACACATTTTTTTATATTCTCTCTCTCTCTCTCTCTCTCTCTCTCTCTCTCTCTCTCTCTCTTTATGTCTGCGCCGACACCTCCTCCTGTATCCCAAGTGATCATTAAAAACAAATAAATCTACGCCAAGCAAAATGGTTGTTGGATGAACCATAAGTTTTATAGGCCGAGAGGAACGTTCAGAGGCTGAGGAATTTTAATTCCGTTTTATAGTTCTGATGTTAAATGAAATCAAACCAATTATATTTAATGAGCTCCGCCTAATGATCAAGGCCTCAGACCTGAGTGAGCGAAAAAGAACGACAGAAACAGAGATGAAGAGAAATACGGAATAAAACGCTTTCGATGTTTCAGTTGCGTCATTAAGCACATTGTGATTCTCTTGAACTGTCTCCATTTGGGACATTTTGTTTCCATTATTATGTTCATTTGAATTTTTCAGTTTTGTTATTGTTAGCGAAGGTGTTGATGATGGTGACAGGTGGTGACAGACTCATCGATTGTTTGTAAACAATAATGAAGAATTTTATGCTTGAAATCAAAGTCAGTCGTATGTTGATACGCCTTTGTTTCTGTAATAGAAATTTATCGAGCCCATGAAGTGTGTTGATATATTTTGTTGTATGTATGATACGCGTTTTTATATTTTTTGTTTCATTTTGTGGTAAACCTCATTTATTTGTAATTTTTATTCATGCTGTCATTTTGACGCTTCTCTGAAATATACTGTAGTTACTGACAGGACATTATTTCCATGTAGCGCTGTGTTTTTTCCCCACCACATTATAGACAATTTTATTATTGCATCTAATGCTTCATAGAAATCCTGTCTTCTCATTTAAGATATCAATAAATGTCAACTAATAAGGCAAATAACCAGTCAAATGTGAATATTGATAATTTTTCAATATATGATTGGATTAAAATTTTTCAACGATATTAAAAAAAATCATCATTACCGTATAAGCCTTTTAAATATATAAAATCTTCCTTATAGTTTCAAGAGTAAATTTTCATGTTGTAGGTTATTTGGCATTTGGTTCTGAAGTCGTGCGTTCAAAGAACTATATCCTGGAGTTCAATACCTCTCTCACAAGTAAGCGAAAATTAATGGTGTAGAAGGGAAATGATTACTGCATTTATAATAACCTAATTATGTGTAACCTTTTATCGGTTTAGATAAGTGGAAGGGCAATCTTAAGTTGAAAATAGCAGGTTATCTTTCCTTTTTCATGATGTGTGCTATTTTTTTTTTCTTTTTAACTAGTCACAGTTTTAGAAAATATCTGACCTCTTCAGCAGAGTTTAAGCCTAAGTTAGTAAAGCTTCTCCTCAGCGACTTCTTGGCATATTCTCTTATGGAAAGAACAGTTTGATCTCGTAAAACTTTCTTCATTAATAATAATTGTTAATCTTCATCGTCGGCATCTTCTTTCCTATCGTTTCTTGCGACACAATGAAGCCCAGAAATTCATTTCTGAACCAGAAGTGGAATAGAAAGTCGAAATTGGGCTTAACTCTTCGGTAATAAAATCACATTAACAATGGAAAAAGAAAACCTGAAGGAAATTAGTCATTTGAAAATGATTTCTTTCATAAATGAAACACTGATATGATTTTTTTATGAGAATTCAGGATTTTTTCTGCACAAGGTTTTGAATTTTCTAGACGTTTTATTTGATTTGTATGCAATTAATGTCTCAGAACTTATCTTGAAATGTTACGAAGAAAAATTGTAAATTTTCATAGCTAATAAATATTATGCATGCGAGATTTGATAAATAGCAATAAATGCATTTAAAAAAGATGATGGCAAATTCTAAATGTAGGTTTGATAATAAAGAGTTTTACCCTCTCCTAATTGCTCCCATGTTTATAAAAATAGTTGTGAGTTGTTATCATAATAGAATGACAGTGGGACGCTCGTCCCAGGGGCATTTTCCGGAGATGTAACCGAGTACCGGTACCTTTCCCTGAAAAAAAAAAAAAAAAAAAAAGCGTGACGCCATATCTCTAAAACTAAATTACTTTGGAGATTTTTTTTTATCGAACCTAACCAAACCTATCGCGTCCCTGGGTTTAGAAGTACTCATGTGCATATTCATATGTGTGGCGGTTTGCATTGTAAGTCTTTTGAAAGACTTCTTAGGGGAAAAAGGAGCGGTAACAATTACCAGTGGCTGCCTTTCTCTTACATCTTCCTTATTTTGCTTGTCCTGCGTTCTGTGATTTGACTTTTAAAAATATGTTATGGTATGCTACAAAGTCAAAAGAGAGCTTAGTCAGGTTAGTTTTGACAAGATTATTATGTATGGTATGGTTTTGTTTTCCTCCTTTCCTTATTTTACCTATCGCATATTGTTGTTGTTGTTATTATTATTATTATTATTATTATTATTATTATTATTATTATTATTATGTATGTGTGTGTGTGTGTGTGTATTACAAATATAAAAGTCAGAACACAATTCTTGTGCTTGAAAATACGGCAATAAAAGAAAATAATGTTAAATTTTTGCCGAGGTAACCTGCGTCTTTGTTGGTTGAAACTACTCTGAGCTAAATGATGATGAATTACAATAGTAACAAAGGGGAAAGATTGTGCCTTTTTTTCTGTGTTATATTATGTTACTCTCATGATGAAGTATAGGAAAAACTTGCGTGGCGAAAGGAATTAAGAGATAAAAGTTTCATAGCCGGAACAGAAAAAAAAAACGTTTTCACAGTGCCATAATGTAACAGAAGTCTAGTGACAACATACGAGTACTGTGCACACACTACAACGGTTATATATATTTTGTAAATAGTGCTCAAAACGTTCATGGCATCACCTTCATTACCAGAACGTCGTAAGGGTTACAACATATAAAATTAGATTATTTTCTTTACTTGCTCTTGTAAAGTTCTGCTTCTGAAGAAAAAGTTTGCAGAATGCCATGAAAGCTGCATAGGCAAACTCTCTTGTTTTTATTGCAAAGAAATAAATGTCCACGAAATAAATTCTTTTACCTCCCCAGTAGAAAATACATTTGTCTTGAACTTACCTGGCGTGTCAGGGGAAAGGGCCCTTCTTTTCCTGTGAGTGTTCTCATCTAGTACATTTCTTCAACTTTTCATTGCCATAGAGATCTTATTAACGAATTCCTGATTTTGTTTTAGTTAATTTATTTTATTCCAGACTTTGGAAGTTAACGAATTGTGTTTTATGAATATTTCTATCCCTTGCAATATTCAGCGTATTGTTAGGTCATCATGAATTATATTAACCTGTGTACTTCCTCTTTTTGCTTTCTTGCTTATTATTCTGGTTTTAGTTTTGACTTTTCAATATTTTCCATCGATTATTTTTCTCTTCGTCCTTGTAACCTTTTTCCCCTTTGGTTGGAAAAGAAATCGACAACTCTTCTTTTTCTGGTGTTGCTTCCTATATTCTCGTGGTGTTCCTGATATCCTAACGCGAGAATTTATTGCATTATTAATTTCTCGGTCTTAGTCATGTTTCACTGAAAGTACGATTTTAATATAACCACAAAGTAATAAATTCATGGGGGTTTTATACCAAAATATCAGTTGCTTGTAATATTATCTTACTGATAATCTATTGACGTTATGGATTTCAATCATAAGAGTCGATTATCAACATTTTTTGTTTTAAAATTCCATTTTTGATGCTTTTGTATATTGAAGTTGTATGGCCGATTTCTTTCGTAACATTACTTGAGAAGAGCAAAAGCCACGAGGATCATTTGACACTGAAAAATTGCTAAACAAGATTGTCCCAAGCCCTCGCTCCCCCCTTTTTTTCATGTCGTGATTATCAGCAGAAGAAGACCCCCAAATCTCGACGGTCATTTTGGAAATGATATTGCCATTACAGGATGTCTCTCGGAAGTCATAAGCTTAACCTCTCTTAAAGCCTAAGTGTGGGAGGTTGAGAACCGGGGTTCTGGGGTCATATGCTTGTTTGGCTTTCGTCGCCTTTTCTACTTTCTTTCGAGCTTGTTCTGTTGACGCACCAGATTACGTTTGGCACCTCTCTCTCTCTCTCGGCGCTTTCGCTGACAGTTTTTGTTCGTGTTATATTTAGGATAGATCACTCTGGAAAATGGGGATTACCTTTATTTTGGTAGAAAGAACAAAGAACACTAGGCGAGGTTGGGGGAAATGTAGTGTTCTTGACACGAGGAAATAGCTGTTTGGCTTTGTATTTATGTAAGATGGCGTTAAGGCTACAATTTGTTATGTCTACATGATGAAGGATGGTCATTGGCTCTTTTTATTGACAGGATTTGTAGGATGACAATAAAACTAAGGGAAATAAACAACCTCCATGTGGTAGAGAGTCTTGATGATGTTATTTCTTCTTTCCTTAACCAGGAAATGTTCCTGAGTTGGTTACATTTTGCTAAATAATATTTGTATAGAATATTTACTGTCAGTGTATTCTGTGTTACAGATGACACATAAAATGTAACACCTAAGCATTTTCTTTATTTTCGACACATAATGCTCATCGTTTTTAATGAATAATACTTAGAAATTTCTGTTTTTTTTATTTATTTTTACAATTAAAGGATTTGGAAATCTGAATATATTTATGAATTCACATTGTCATGGTAATTTGAAAAGGAGATTTATTTCCCATGATATTTACTTGCAGCCCGTGCCGATATGACGAGCTTTGTAAAAAGTAAGTTCCAAGTTTGATTGTATTTCAGAAGAAAGGACATATCTACACGGTCCTTTTCTTTCACCGATTTAAAGATCAAAGAGATATTCAATTCAAAGTAATTGAATGGTAGAAAAACGCGATCACTCAATTGGTTTTCAAAGTTCGAATCTGCACCCATTTCTTAGCCTTCCGTAATTGAAGGAGAGTTTGGACTGAATAGATAGTGTCCTCAGGGTGTTATTATGATTGGAAAATCGCTCTACATGGTCCAATTTACCGAAAACAGGAGTAGTCTCTCTCTCTCTCTCTCTCTCTCTCTCTCTCTCTCTCTCTCTCTCTCTCTCTCTCTCTCTCTCTGATGGAATTGATATAGCCAATAAATGGGATGTCGTTTATCGCCTTTATTGCTTGGTATTGTTGTTTTTATTAAAGAGGTTACGAGTCTTGTTTATAGATGTGTCCATCTTGTTTATGACTAAGCTGCCGTAACTTCCGTCTCCTTCCTCTTTATTTATAGGTAGCAAAGTATAACTTTCTTCTTCGCCTTCTCCCTCTTCTTCTTCTTCACACGCAGTGACCTTTCTTTCTTCATATAACTCACATACCATTGATGGATCATGTGTGTTTGTACATTTCCATGACTATAAGTAGATGTAAACACTTTTTTGGCCATAATTCATATTTGTATTGATGTCGATGCACTTTTACATTCCATCCTTAAATCAAAGTCTTTCTGCCTGTCTGTTTACTCGTCTGCCTCTCTTGCATTCATTAGTATGCATGCCTGCTGAATTCCTACCCAACTGAGTGGCATGTTTTTCTCCATTAAAGAGCATTGTCGGACGGTTCTCTTTTTAGAGCCGGGAGCATTCTCGTGAGAGTCAAGACTGCTGCCTCTTATTCCAATGCTTCTAACCGGCCCAGAGGCAGTAAGCGGTCGCTTTCTCCTTTCTTGATATTCGTACGTACTCAGCAATAATCTAAATCTAATTTTCTGATGCAACTGGAAGACCTTGGTCGTATGTCTTCGTGTCCCTTGACCCTTTCCCCTCGACTTTCTGTTGATACAGAGCTTCATTTGCATTTCTTAATGCAGTGCAGTGATCTTTAGCTGATTATCGCTCCAGCAACAGAAGCGTTTCATATAGTTTGTGGTACTACAGAAGTTACAGGGTATATGGCATATGAATAATGTTCGTCACTAAGAAAAAGAATTAATATTCTTTAAGTTTACAGTTATTTTTTGAAGTCACACACACACACAAAAAACGTATCGACATTGTTCTAGTTCATTTTTGCAGGCACTTATCCGAGCCAATATACGAGTTTCACAATTCAACACTTTACTTTAAATGAAGGATCTCTTTATTCTCAATAGAATTACGATGTAAATTCCATCTTAAAATAATGGACTCGAAAAACACAGATGAAAGCAATTATAGTTAGCGAATGAAGTTTAAATTCTCAATATTTGATTATTGTACAACTGTTGCCTTTTATTACCTAGTAATGGGAGGTGGTACCTAATCGCACAGACAAAGCCGTGGTCCTTTACAGGAACTTCTAAATTAAACAGTAATCATAAAATTTTATATTGTACAACTGACATAGAGATGATCGTCAAATTCACGAGAATATCCACATTGTTTCTTGAGAGATGGGGTTCCTTTTCTATTACTGTTGTAGACAGCAAATGTAGTCGCATAAAAAATTTACATAAGCATATCTGTTTCTTTATTTTGGTTCAGATTGGAAAATTACGACCCATGAAATTTAGGTGTGAGGTTTAATGCATCATAAGAAAGTCCATGATCCCTCTGGCAATGCTGACTATTAAGTTTTACAGATTGTGTTATGCTAGCGTTAACACCTTCGTAAACCGACCTGATTTGTCGATGATATTTCAGAATTGTAATGTGGACTAGCTTTCAATGTAGACTTACGGACTATTTTGCTGTTATGTACATTGTGGAGGTCTTGTCTTGGATGTTACTAACGAAACATTTTTCTTCGAACAGGTACGTCTTTGAAGACTTTATTGCTCACCTGAACTCATCAGCGTCAGTGTAAGTACAATATTTGGACGGGTTATTTACAGAGTTGGAGACGGTAATTGTTTTGTAACAACTTGAGTCTACCGCATTGGTATATCCCATACACACACACACACACACACACACATACACACACACATATATATGTGTGTTTGTGTGTATGTGTGTTTTCGTGTGTGTGTGTAACGGAGATATTATTGAGACTAAGGGTCATGTTTTTCGGTATTACATATATCGGGGTTCAGACATTTGCCTTATCCAGGGATTGGAATATGATATTTAGGCCAAAGCGCTGTACTAGGTCATTTAGGTCTGCAAACAATGTTGCAATAATTGTTAGGAGTGGGTGGAAAGTGAGATAGAATTAAGAGAGTATGAACGGATGTAAGTAAAAGTAGTAAAAGGAGTTGCAGCTGGGGGCCGAAGGGACCCTGCAAAGAACCTTAGGTAATGCCTACAGTGCACCACGTGAAGTACATTGACGGCATTACCCCACTAATGGGTGGCCTATTCAGGGATAGTTTCCTAGGAAGGGGCTGTAATGGTTCCAGAGCGGTTAAACCTGAGTAGGGTTAAGGAGTTCATTTTTCTAAGACTCCTACAAAGGCGATGCTCTTCAAATTGGACTTCGCTGAAGACAACCAAAGTCTTGGGGAAAGTAATTTACTCCTGTAGGGGATTTTATGAATAATGAATTGGTCTACCCTGAGCCTTAAGGTTTACAACTTCTCTGGAACCCGAACATAATCCATACTAAACTAATTTCTAATTTGGTTGTTAATATTATCAGGAGAACCTATTCTCCAGAAGTAAATATGTACACAGTACACACACACCCACACACACACCACACACACACATATATATATATATATATATGTGTGTGTGTGTGTTTTTGTGTATATATAATTATATATATATATATATATATATATATATATATATATATATATCTATATAAGTAGATATAAATATAGCATATATATATGTGTGTATTTGTGTGTATGTACGTTTGTATGTCTCTGTTTTCAAAATATGTCTGTGTAAGTAATGTGAGTTACTTGCTTCTATTTGGTGGTCTTAATAGGGATTTTATTTTCTTGTATTGCCCTTTAATGATAAAATTAGACTTCGAATGATATTCCCGTTTGATATTTGAATGTCTCCCCAAATTTCTTGGTGGAATGACAATTAAAATGACCGAACCTTTGATGAGATAGTTATTTCTTGTTATGGAATTGGTAAATTCTTTTCATGTTATTATATGAGCATTTATATCGCACGTGCCCATCTCTTCGTGGAAAATGATCTCCATGTTTGCTGAGCATCTTCTTTCCCTTTGTGACAGGAGTGAATCTTAGACAATTCATATGATTAACGACCCTGGCCTCACCCCCTTTCCTGATTATCTTTTTTCGTCGGTGGATGTTTGTCCCACTCACTCTTATTTTTGTGGATACATTTCGCCCACTATAGCCTTCCTCATTCCACATTTAGCCTGGAGAGGTCAATGAAGCCAAGATTACCTGGTGCAGGAACTTGCAACATTTCTGTTGCATCTAAGATGGGACATTTCAGACTGATTTTGGCAATTTTTTCTTGGTCTTTAGAACCTCCCTTCTTTTAAATTAATGCGCTCCTGTTTTATTCTTGTTCGTCACCTCTCTCTCTCTCTCTCTCTCTCTCTCTCTCTCTCTCTCTCTCTCTCTCTCTCTCTCTCTCTCTCTCTCTCCACTGGGATAGACACAGATAGAAATCGACTGTCTCCATATATCTACGATATTAAAAGTAATCATCTCAGTATCTAAAAATAAATGCGAGGACATATACGAATAATAAACGTAATGAATAAACATTGATCCCAAGTGATGTAGCTGAACCCGGCGGGAAATTGGCGGCAATTTCTTTTTGCTATTAAAGGAAAAACGGAGATGAATTTTGAAACACTAAATTGTTGTTTTTTAACAATTTGCAACGAGTCGTATGACAGTACGTTTGTAACGGAGTGGAAAAATTGATAATGCATGGTTATGATTTATAAGAAATAACAATGAATTAAAACTGAATGAAATCATGTGTTAAAACAGAACCACAATTTTAGTGAACTAAGAAAATAGCTGATTACATTGCCATTACTGAATAGAAAATGCTGATAGCTCCTTATTATCATTAATGAGTATTTTGTAAATTTGAATATAATAAGGTTCTCGCGTGCAATTTCTAGATAAAGTTATTTTTTTACGTATTTCATGCTTTCCCCTATTAGTTTCTGTTTATGCAAATTTTGATTATTAAAAGTTAATGAATAAGTTTTATCTGAGAATAACTTTTATGCCTTGTGAGAAATCGAAATCAAATATATGTAAAAATTCATGAAATCCATCAACACAATTTTTAAGTTGGGGATTAGATAGATTATAATTCATATAACTAATTTATCTAATTGATGTAATTTTTCCTTTCATAATATTTTTATCAATATATAGATAGCTTTGTCGTTGTCACTTATTCATCTTTCTCTGACCCCAACGCAGAAAAGAATTTGCTTCTCCCAAATGCAGTTGAAACCTTCATCAGTCACTCAAATTCTTGAATCATATTGAAATCTGTGTACGAAAAGGCTCTGTAAACTCCTGCATAGCTTAGCTTACTCAATAGATTTAATCATTTCCTTTATGACTCCTTGTCAAGAGCTTATCTTAAAAATAAAAATCTGTATTACGGTTAACTCTAAAGGATATTCGGTATACTTTGACTGAATTATGTCGTCTTTGCTACTATTCATTTTATTCTGTCGTGTTTGATGAGAGTGAAACCCGGTCTCTTCCCTCATGTCAATATTTTGAATGCTTGGAATGTTTCAAGGTCTTCTGGAAGGAAACTTATAACTGAAGGTGTTCGTTCATCCTGCTTTATAATGGGATATCAGTGTCTGCATACCCTATTTAAGCCTGTTTAAGAGTATGTTAGTTTTCCATCTCGACAGGATTCAGTGAAAGCTTATTCGTTATTTTAATAACCCAGCCATAATTGTTTATCAGGACTTTTTCGCTGTCACGAGATTGGTTCTCAGAGTCTTTCTGCAGCTGCTATTTTGGCCAGTATTTCATTGAGCAGAAAAAACGGATTTTCTCCACGAAACTGTCTATGTAATTCCCACAAGACTGCCATGCCATCAAATTCTGCCGTTGCTTTGTGGAGATTAGCAATCTCAGAATTGCTCTATTCTACCAGTGTTTCTTTCTAAGTATGAGAATTTCCTGGTTCCTCCTGTGTTCTGATTCTTACATCCTGACCCCTTTGCTTTTATTGTACGGATTATCCACCGCTCTTTTGAGTTCCATGAAATCTTAAAAACGATACCAAGGTTAAAATAGGTCCATAAGATCCCACCTTTTCTATAAAAAAATGAAAAGCTCTCATATTTTAACATCTGAAAAATATACAAAAGTAATGTCCTAAAATTTCCTATTAGAGCAACTCCTTTCGTATCAGAGAAGCCGTCAAATTGTGATACAGGTCATGGTGAGATATTTGTTTTGGTAAAGAGATAACTAAATTCTGTTGATATCAGCTTGAGAGAAAAAAATCTAGCAAGAATGGTCTTCGTAGTATTTTTCATAGGTCTAGTGGGGTGAGGATTATCTTGTTTGCCGCCACCACCACCGCTCATTGATGAAATATATATTGTAATAAAGTATAGAACCTTCACATCCATCCGGTCTCTCTCTCTCTCTCTCTCTCTCTCTCTCTCTCTCTCTCTCTCTCTCTCTCTCCAGTCCTACGCTATGACCCTCGACGTCCGCCTAGTAAGTACGAAGGTACCTTATTCACGAACAGACACATGCTGGATTTCAGAAGGTTCCCCATATCGTCCATACTTCTTCGGTTTTAGAATCGAATTCTGTTCGCTTAGTACCCACCGTAAATTTTGCTGTCAGTCTTGAGAGAGAGAGAGAGAGAGAGAGAGAGAGAGAGAGAGAGAGAGAGAGAATTTGTATAAGAATCTCTGTAGATATCAAATACTCGGCTTTCCCATTTGTTTTAGATATACCCTAATTAAAGTATCATAGTATCTTTTGTGTACCTTGGTTTGTGGCCTCAGATTTTCATTTGTATCTGATATCAAGGTAGATACTCTCTCTCTCTCTCTCTCTCTCTCTCTCTCTCTCTCTCTCTCTCTCTCTCTCTGAAGGCATTGGCAGCAAAATTTACCGGACACGTTTTCAGTACAATGTACATTACATCTCATAGTCCAATTCTCGAATGCTTGTTTCTTGTCGTGGTTACAAAAGCGGTAGTTTTCATCAATCTTCTAACTTGGATTAAGCAAGACCTTTTTCGTACAACTCTCCTTCCTTTCTTCAAAATATTCATTGCAAGAGTTGTTGTCAAGGGAAATTTTGCTCGAGAAAATGTCTTGTTATCATTTCTGTGAGTACTGGATATTTGTCAGCATTTCGTGAATCTTTATGACCTAATGACTTGAAAGAGGAAGTGGAAAAGGGTGAGATTAGTATATACGTTGAGTAGCTCTCAAATTTATGCAAGCTTATTAAATGGTTTTATCGTCTAATGCTTAAGCGTTAAGAATAAACAAAAATGACGCTTCTCTTTCAAAGAAGTACAGCTGGAAAGGGGGCAATAAAAGAAAGTGGGAAAGGGGGAAGGAAGAGAGTAGGATAGATATTGGAACTGGTAGGTAGGGATTGAAGCACAATGGGGCGCGGATTGGAGGTTAGGGGAGGAGGGAGGGGGCGGTGCCAGGGAGGGGTTAAAGAATGCGTTTCTGATGACGAGTTCAAGACAGGCTCCGCTGGCGAAGACTCAACGTTGACTCCGCCCCCTTTTTCTTTTCACTTTTCTGTAATGCCATCATATATCTTCTCCTCTTTCTTCTCTTTTCTTGCCATTTCCTGTTCTATTTTACTCTGCTTTATACTGGCTTTCCCATCGCCATTGTTTATGAATCTCTCTCTCTCTCTCATCTCATCTCTTTATCTATCTATATATATATATCATATATATATATATATATATATGTGTGTGTGTGTGTGTGTGTGTGTGTGTGTGTGTGTGTAAACTGAATCACGAAAATTTGGAACGTGGTGAATATTAAATAAAGGAAAAAGCCACGGAAGACAGTGAAACAACGGAGTGATGCGAGGCCTTTCGACTCAATGTCCTTTACTTAGCAGACTATGTAAAGGACATTGAGTCAAAAGGTCTTGCAGCAATCCTTTGTTTCACTTACCTTCGTGGCTTATCCCTGCGTTCTATATTCATGCAGAGAAAAGAGGGTTAACTTACACAAAGGAAAAAAAAACCCTCCCTGGAAAGTCCATGTGGAAATGTTGAATTGAGAGCAACCAGTAAACACAAATGAAGATGAAATTGCAATGAGACGAATGGTTAAATATTAAACATAAATTACTGTTCGTAAAGACATGTCCGAAAATAGACAAAGGGAGAGGTGAAAAATTATTTCAGTGATAATAAGATGTTCGACAGACAAATTTTGATGGAGATTATTTAGAATGTAAGAAGGACAGTAATGATTGAGGTTGAAGAATTGAAAGACACACGTAGTTGATGGGATTACAAGAGTGATGATGCTATGGCAAATAGGTGATCGTGTGTATAAGTGACTGACCAAGTTCTGTAAGGTATGTCAGGAACATGGAAAAGTTCAGAAGAAGTGGGAAACAGGTGAGAGGAATTAATGTCCCATTGTATAATGGTAAAGACGATATATGTCACTATAAGAGTAGATTTATGATATTACTTATTGTTCTTGGCGACCTTGATTGAGAAGGTAAGACAAATGGCGATATGAATAAAGGGAAGAGCCATGTAGTTGTAGACAAGGATGAGGATTTTGATACAATCTTTAGAGAGGCAATATGGAGAATGTTGCTAATGTACTGCATAAAAGATAAGTTTTTTCGAGCGCTTAAAAGAATGCGTTAGTTTTTATAACATGTTGGTGGATGGGGTGATTTAATTAAGAAGCCTGAGAAAAGACGAAATGTTGGTGCAATGTGAATAGATGAGAAATGTGCATGCATGGGGAAGATGATGCATCGTGTCCTGAGTTGTTCGAGGCAATGCTGATGACTAACAAACAATTAAAGTAGAAACAGAAAAGTTTGTTTTTCCTCTCTATCGCCACCCAATGTCGAGGAAAATGGTATTAAGTTTATATATATATATATATATATATATCTATATATATATATATATACATATATAATTATGGATAAATAACTATTACAGCCTATTTATTTATCTATCTGTATCTGTCTATTTATGTATATATATATTTATATGTATACATATTCCATATATAACTATACATATAGTATATATATGTACATATATATACGTTATATATATGTGTATATATATATATATATATATATATATATATATAATATATATATATATGTATGTATGTATATTGTGGTATCTTCTTAACGACGTCATACAAAAAATCTAACGGGATATCCAGTGGAAAAAAGGAAAACTCGAATGAAGGAAAACCGCAGTGCCAAAGCCGAGCACGGGCATATGTAATTATAATCTTATAGCTTCGAAAGCGCAGACCCTTCAAAATAAACTCTTTAAGGACCGGTGCTCAGGATCAGATGGATGGTAATGGTATAGATTTGAAGCACCGAAACTCCTTCCGCCTCTCTTTTTGTTTTCGGTTCCGTGTGAAAACTTAATGCTGGATGTGTAAAAAAAGTTCGAACGCACTCATGATTATATATATATATATATATAATATATATATATATATATGATATATATATATATATATAATATATATATATATAAGCGAATTCGCTTATTTTATGAAGTCACTGTAGGCATCTTGACTGTGATTTTTTTAAGCATAATATATATATATATAATTATATATCATATATATAATACTATATTATTATACCATGAGTATATACTCAAACATACAAAGTTTGTTTTTGGGGAGGAAGGAGCCTGGAAATTATTAGTGTAATAATGATGGTTACCCGCAAATGACTCTGTGCGTACTTGTCTAACAACAGCCACATTTAAATAACTGAACATGATTGTAATCACGTTTAGGTAGTTCACCCAAATGGTTCTGAAATCTTTACTTTGACAACTCTCCAAGTTAACAGAATAGTGCTCCCTTGGTAGCACCTTTTCCAAATTATATATATTAATTCATGTACCTCCAATATGCCTTTTGATAAATTTTTTCATGTGTGACATATGCTCCTTTTTTTGTAAACATTAAAGTTTAGCAGTTTATTTTTCATGGTTTATAATAAGTTTTTCGAGAAGTATCTTGTTTGCAGATGTCTATGAAGGTACATTTCAAGACATCTTTAAGCATTCATTTGTTCAAAATTCAAAAATTATGTAAAAACGGGTTAACCAAGTTTTTGGTCAATACTGACCCGAAATCCAATTGCTATTATTATTTTCGCAGATTCAGATATCAGACTTTTCCGTTTTTCCTAAGTTACCTAATTGGATTATACGACCAGATTTCGATGGAAATTCAACTAAATTCCAGAAACACCTTTTATTCCCATGAAGGACACGAGAGAGAGAGAGAGAGAGAGAGAGAGAGAGAGAGAGAGAGAGAGAGAGAATAGTATTGGTTCTCTTGCATGGACCATGAAGTGAGTGTGAATTCTTTATTCTTCTTTTAAAGATTTAAAGGTGTGTGGATGACAGCCAGATTTTTCTCATGGGAGAAAAGAGGTTGAACCTAGATAGAAGGCAAATGCAAATGTAGTGGATGTTACACGTCCCTTCCATTAATAGACTCAAATCGCTTTGGCCAGAACCATGTCTTCTTTTGTTTAAGTTCTCTCGACCTAAAGTGAGTTGCTCAAGTGGGCTCTGTGATTATCACTCTTCTTTATTTATTCTACGAATGGGCATTAAAATGTTTTTTAATGTAGAATTGACGACCTGTAATTATTTTTATCATTGTCTTGGTGAGGAGGCTGTGAGTTATGGAGCATGCTTTCTTGTATGTAACAATATTTAATTCTCCATCAAATAACATGCAGTGAATCAGTATCAATCTAGGTATTAAGGGCAGAATGACATATCTCAAGTTCAGCAGTATGGGAGAGGCTGATTAATCTCTTGTTGATGCGATAGACACATTTTGACTACTTAGTTTTCACATATAATGATAGTATTTCATTCTAGTTGCAGTTAGGGGAGCGTGGGGGGAAAGACTATCGGATGAGATGACGTGCATGCAGATGAAAATTTTGTAATCAAAGTTCCCAATGAAAACAAATTTAAATCATGAAATTTTTACGAATTAAGTAGAATGAGCAAATCTTCATAAATTAAGGACCATCAAAACATAAGTAAGAGATTTTTTCATTCACAACGAAGAAGCTTCTTTTAGGAAAATGTTGTATTATTAAATTAAGGTTTAATCATCAACAGGAGAACATGTTTAAGGTGCATGATTTTAATAGTTGAATCAGATTTCAATGGATCCCTGATAAATAGATCAATGAAAGCGCAGAAGTCTACTTTAATTTTATACCCAAATAAAACGTGGTGCCCACTGATCCTTCAGTTTCTCTTAAAGATTTTTTTGGGATGAATCAAGTTAAATGTATATGAAACAAATAACATCAGAAATTACTTTCAATGTGTAGATGGATTTCGTTGCCTAAAATACTACTTTCGACTATTTCCTGCTCTGATGAGATGTACATTTCTTTTAATACGTGACCAGTTACAGTTCAGGTAGGTGCCAAGAAAGAGTACGGGATTTTTGTCCAACATTTAGTCAAATCAAATCTTAAAGGTTTTGGTACTTGATGAAACCTGAAACCAAGATAAAATGGCAGGACTCGGAAGACAGTAAGTGATGATGTTAGGCATCTCAAAAAGGTAACGTGAGTGATGGTGTTACTTTTGTTATTTTATGGACACTGAGAATAGAAGAAATTGGTGAAGTTGAGAGAAAGAGAAGGGTTAGCATGAGTATAGGTGGGCACGGGCCTGCGCCACGGTTGGAAGGGTGAAAATATAATAATTATGCTTTCTTCTGCAAAGGTGGCCAAGCATACATTTTAGACGTATGCGTAGCTAGTCTTGTAGAGGAAAGGATAATAATTATGATAGATGATATGATCACACAACTGAATTTAAGAGGAAAAATTTGACGTACGTGTTTGGTACTAATTGCTTGTTGATAAAAGCTCCAGAGAATTCATTTTGAAAGACCAATACATATGTAAAACAGAGGGGATATAAAAATTAAAATGGTTCTTGTGATTTTCTAAACATTCCAGTTGTAAGAAGAGTTGGATTGTTGAAAGAATATGAAAAGGTGGAAGCTGTTGGGAATAATTGTATAAGTGGAGGATGGAGTAGTTAGTTAGAAAGACGTGTTGGAAGAAGAAAAACCTATGCAAAAACGTTTAAAATACCTGAAAAGA
>NC_061109.1:95634602-95657102 GCF_015104395.2 Macrobrachium nipponense | reverse complement strand
ATATATATATATGTATATAGTATATATATATATATATATATAATATATATATATATATTCATATATATATATGTGTGTGTATATATACTCTCTCTCTTCTCTCTCTCTCTCTCTCTCTCTCTCTCTCTCTCTCTCTCTCTCTCTCTCTCTCTCGTAGTAGCCATCTTGTTTGGTGAGACGTACCCGCGTGAAGTCAGATTAATCAACAGATATCACAAGTTTAACATACGACTAGAATTTGAGAAATATCTAGAAGTGTTCGTGAACTATCGGTGATAAGATAGTGTGAAAATAGTAGGATAAAGCGTCTTCTAAGTTAGTTTATCAAGTGTAATACTATAAATCAGAACAAGATGGCAGTAAGTTCCAACTGCGGGAAGAGGTGGCGTAATTTGGCGTGTTTAGCAGATTCGCAATACGATGAGGTAGCAGGAAGGGAACTGGCATTTCTCATCTATGAAATCAGCAACAGTCCTAACCAAAAAGATACAAAAGCATTTCATAGATATATTAGAAGGATATAATCCTTCAAACTGGAACAAATCTAATGAAACATCTTGAAAATAATTGAAGAAGTTCCAAATAAAATCCAAGTGGTCAAGAGACTCATAAAGAAAATATACATAAACCAACATATTCCGACAAAGAAAATGAATAAGGTGAATCTTGTGAATATCCTAATTGATGCATTAGGAAAAAGAATGCCAAAAGCATGCAAACTGTGTAAGGTTTGGTATAGCATAGTCAATCCACAAAACCTAATCAGAAAATGTGCTGCATGCAACATTCCGACCCATCCACAGTGTGCTGAGGTAATACAAGATTTGAGAAAAGATACAAGAATTTTTTGTTCAACATGTCTATCATGGATAGACAATGTTATTAAATCAAGATTGAATGTACAAATAGTTGAGGATGAAGAAGAAGAGGAAGAGGAAGAAGAAGAAGAAAAGAAGAAGAGGAAAACGGAAGAGAAGTAAACAAAAATGAAATGACAGAAAAAATAAGGAAAACAAAGAACAAGATAAAAGTATGGATGCAGAGATACTCATTGATACTACATATGAGGCAATAAGCAGCATACCTACGAAGAAATAAATTACGATATGACAACAGAAAAGCAATCCCGAAGAGGCTCTACCCAGAATCTACACAATGACGGGAAAGAGGAAAAAATAGACAAGAAAGACAAAATCTGCAACCTTTTGAAAAGAGGGAATTGCAGATTGGAGAAAGATGTTACTACAAACATCCTAAGATATGTCAAAACTATGAAATATATGGTAAATGTGCATACTTAGAATGGATATGGGATGATTGCAGAGATCTGCATCCAAAAATATGTAAAAACCTAAAAGAAGGAAAAGGATGTAAGTTCGACAAAAAATGCAAATATATGCAACCCTGTAGCCATGAATCATAATCAAATAAATAACCAACCAAGTAATAAAATCCAAAATAAGAAAGAAACAAATAAAGAGAGAAATCAAGAATATCAGGTAAAAGAGAAAAGCAAACCACCAATGAGATATGCAGAGGTGTCAGCAAAAAAATTTCAAAGCATCAGCTCCGAAATTCTACTCAAGAGATAATAACTGTATTTATTATGCAAGAGGATATTGCAGAAACGGAGAAATTGCAGATTCAGACACAAAATGAATAATTATGATGAGGAAGATCAAATATTATGGAAAAGTTGGATTTTAATGTCAGAATTTCTGGAAATGAAAAAAAGAACAACATACCAGAACAGGAAAGATGACATGGGAAAATCCTTATTACTACCAGTATTAAAGAAGGAGAAAACACGCAAACCATCATAGTGATGAATGCGCAGGGTTTAGTTACGAGTAACTCAAAAAGAAAAATAGAGTACTTAGAAGAACTAAACCCAAAATGAAAAGAAAATAGATATAATGAATATAAGTGAAACCTGGTATTCCCAAGAGACTGGGAATGATGATCAAATAAAAGGGTTCCAAACTTATAGATCAGATAGAAAAAATAGGAATCAAGGGGGAACCGCAATATATGGAAAGACAAAAAACAAGGAAAAATATATGAGAAATATAGTAACTCAGAATGTGAACTAATAGCGGTAGAAATTTGAATCTGAAAATTGATGAACATAGTAATATATAGACCTCCTAATACTAAAGAGTTTGACTTAATAATTGAAAAATTGGATGATATATGTAGAAATCACAAGGACTGGACTATTCTCCTATCTGGTGACTTCAACTTTCCTTTCGTAGAATGGAAAGAACGAATAGGAGATTGTGGTTGTACTTATACATATAAAAAAGAGAGTAATAGTAGTGCAGAAGATAAGAGGCAATTTGAAAAGCTATTAGATATGCTACTAGAATACAACATTCAACAAATAAATCACCTGCTAACAAGAAAGGAAAATACTTTTAGACCTAGTATTTTGTGAACGAGATGAATTATGTTAAAGAAATAATAGTTTATAATGCGAGTATTTTCAGACCATAATGTCATAGAATTAACAGTTCATTCCAAAGCAAGTGAAAATAGAGATAAGCAAGAAATGAAAAAAGTGGGAAGGATATGGAAATACAACTTCTACAGTAAAATATAAAATGGTCAGAAATTAATGAAGAATTAAACAAAGATTGGGATAACATTTTCGTAAGTGATGACATAAGGGTAAATACGGAGATATTATATAAAATATTGGAGAAAATAGTGGAAAAATATATACCGAAGAAGAAAAGTAAACATCATTCATGCATACCAAGAGACAGAAGGATCTTGTTCCAGAAAATCAGAAAGTGGAAAAAAGGTCTTGCAAAAGAAAAAAATGCATGGAAAGTTATAGAACTAAAAAGTAAGATAGAAAATGCAGAACAAAAGATTATACAATCAAAAGAAAATGAAAAACGGGACTTGGAAGAAAAACCCTATTAAATATCAAGCAAAACCCCAAACTATTATACTCATAGTGCGAAGAAGATGAATAAAAGAAGAATAGAAATAGGCCCTCTGAGAATTGAAGGAGATTAACGAATAAAGAAAGGAAATTTGCAACATACTGGCAGAACGATATAAGAGAGAATTCACCCCTAGAATAGATAATGAAGATAATGATATAGAAGTAAGGGAAGAAAATAGTGAATATTTAGCTGACATAGAAATTAATGAAGCTGATATTGTGCAGGCAATTAATGAAATTAAAAATGGAGCTGCTGCAGGGCCGGATGGAGTGCCTGCTATTTTGTTAAAGAAAGTAGTTCATTCTATCGCAAAGCCACTTGCAATATTATTAAGACAAAGTGTAGATACAGGCAAGATTTATGATGAGCACAAATTAGCATATATCACCCCTACTTTCAAAAGTGGATCAAGACTAGAGGCAAGTAATTATAGGCCTGTGAGTCTAACATCACATATTATGAAAGTGTATGAAAGGGTAATGAAGAAAAATATTATGAAACATTTAATAAAAAATAATTTGTTTAATATAGGACAACACGGTTTCGTACCCGGAAAAAGTACACAAACCCAACTGTTAGTCCACCGTGAGAACATATTCAAAAATATGAAAAGCGGAAATGAAACAGATGTGGTTTATCTAGACTTTGCAAAAGCCTTTGACAAAGTAGACCATAATATATTAGCAAAGAAAATTAGAAACACAATATCGTAGATAAAGTAGGAAGATGGTTAAAAGAATTTTTACACAACAGAAACAGATAGTTATTGCAAACGATGAGAAATCGGATGAAACCAAGGTAATATCCGGTGTGCCACAAGGTAGCAGTGCTAGCTGCAATATTGTTTGTTATTATGATGAAGACATAGACAGTAATGTTAAGGATTCGGTAGTGAGTAGTTTCGCTGATGACACAAGAATAAGTAGAGAAATTACTTGTGATGAAGATAGGAACGCTCTACAAAGAGACCTTAACAAAGTATATGATTGGGCAGAGGTAAATAGGATGGTATTTAACTCTGATAAATTTGAATCAATAAATTATGGAGACAGAGAAGGAAAGCTATATGCATATAGGGGACCTAATAATGAGACAATCACAAATAAGGAAGCAGTTAAAGACCTTGGTGTGATGATGAATAGGAACATGTTATGCAATGATCAAATAGCAATTCTGTTGGCAAAATGTAAAGCAAAAATGGGAATGTTGTTATGGCACTTCAAAACAAGAAAAGCTGAACACATGATTATGCTTTATAAAACATATGTTCGTAGTCCACTTGAATATTGCAATATGATATGGTACCCACACTATCAAAAGGATATTGCACAAATAGAGAGTGTACAAAGGTCCTTTACAGCTAGAATAGAAGAAGTTAAGGACCTAGACTACTGGGAAAGACTACAATCCTTAAAATTATATAGTCTAGAAAGGAGAAGAGAACGCTACATGATAATTCAGGCATGGAAACAGATAGAAGGAATAACAGAAAATATCATGGAACTAAAAATATCAGAAAGAGCAAGCAGAGGTAGATTAATAGTGCCCAAAACTATACCAGGAAAAATAAGGAAAGCACACAGGACATTAATCCACTACGCACCAGCATCGATAATGCAGCGTCTATTCAATGTGTTGCCAGCTCATCTGAGGAATATATCAGGAGTGAGCGTAGATGTGTTTAAGAATAAGCTCGACAAATATCTAAACTGCATCCCAGACCATCCAAGATTTGGAAGATGCAAAATATACCGGAAGATGTACTAGCAACTCTCTGGTAGACATTAGAGGCGCCTCACACTGAGGGACCTGGGGCAACCCGAAACGAACTGTAAGGTCTGTAAGGTCTCTATATATATATATATATATATATATATATATATATATATATATATATATATATATATATGTGTGTGTGTGTGTGTGCGTGTGTGCGTGTGTGTGTGTGTGTGTGTGTGACGAACAAGTCATATTTCAGAACAGAAAATAGCAAAGGCAGGCTTGTACTCTTAATTGTAATTTATTTTTTTAAGGATACAAGATTGGATACATCAAGTCAATATAAAGATGATAAGCAATATGCATATATTATGTATATAAAAGGAGCCCATAAAAACGCCAAAATATAGAGAGGGACAGCTGTCTCAAATGTAGGACTTACTTGCTATATTTTTGGCGTTTTTATGGTTTCCTTTTATCAGATGGATGGAATTCTGATGTAACAACAACTGTCATAATCCCATATATATATATATATATATATATATATATATATATATATATATATATATATATAATTACTTATCATCTTTATATTCACTTGACGTATCCTGTCTTGTAGCCTTAAAAAATAATTTTCAAATAAGATTATGATTCTGATTCTTCCCTTGATATTTTCTGTCCTCGAATAAAAGTGACTTGCTCGTCATATAAATATAATACCCCACTTCAGTTTTTTGTTCCCAGTCTGAAGATAAATGATAGTCAGGAATAGTTTAGAAGATGAAAGTGCATGAAATTGGTTTTGCAAAAAGTTGAGGAATTCAATCGCTTTATTGATTTTTCTTGACCGCTGTGTGTCTTTTTTTCAGTAACTTTAAAAAATGGGATAATGTTGGTTTCTAATTCCTATTGAAATGGAGAGAGGTGGTGAAATATTGAATTTACAAGTTATTTTTATGATCATATTTTGTGATATTTTACGTGTCGAATTCAACACTTCGTTGTTGGATCGCTGGAGGGTTTACCGGTAATGTTTTTGTGTTGAATATATATTATATGTTAATGTGTAAATATCACCTCTCAGATTCTACATCATTAACATTCATTCATAGAAATGTGAGATATGATTACACTGGACCGTGGGTTTTTGTTCATGCATAAAAGATGTAAAGAAAAATCTCTTGAATTTCACTGGCCTTTAGCATGAGAATATGTTCAGCATTCACAAAGTAGGATTTAACTGTTTCTGAAAATAATATCAAATAAAAGTATTAATCACTTGTTATATATTATGGTATGTGTGTCTCCATTTGCAAGTTGCATGAGTACTTTCTCTCTCATACATACATACACTATATATATATATATATATATATATATATATATATATATATATATCATTGAAAAATTTGTTGTGCACGTTGAAATTTTAGAATTCATAACTGCTAAATGAACAGATGATTACAGAAAAATAATAAATTTCTTTCCATCGCATTTTATTAGGTATAAACATTCTAAAATCGGAAATGAGTAGCACAATTTTCACCAGACAGGAACCAAATTTTTAATTCTTAACCAATTAACGATATACACACATAAATATAATATATATATATATATATATATATATATATATATATATATTATTAGATATATTATATATATACATATATATATATATAGAATATATATATAATATATATATATATATATATATATATATATATATATATATATATATAATACACACGTATACATATAATATATAAAATAATCACTCTTTGAGTAAACGGTCGCCAGCATCAACATCTTGTTTGGTGTAATCCTTGACATGGCAAACCTTCAAGGCAACTGCAATGCCATTGCTACTCTTCCAGCACTGCATCGGACGAAAATACTGACAAACATGTCGAGGTCTGTCCCTGGTCCCTTTTCCCGGAACGATATTTGGAACAAAAAAAGAACTCTTTAAGAGTTGCGGCGAAAAGTGTAAACACTGAAACCGTTTTGGAAATACTGGAATAACGAGCATTTATATACAAGTGTTTCAATGAGAGAAGAAAGCTTTCGCATGCATAATATATTTTTCAACTAGTATTCCATGCAGTCGTGAAAGAAATCCCATCTTCCTCCAAAATAAGACTTTGTCCAGTGACATTTAGCGGGCCAATAAAATATTTGTCAATATTTTCGTAAATGAGAGTATCTTTTTATCTTCTGTCTTTGCACTTTGATGGTAGTGGGTAGTACTGAAGAACGCGTAATTAATAACCGTATCCCATAAAACACACACACACACACACACACACACACACACACACATATATATATATATATATATATATATATATATATATATATATATATCTAAACTGCGATGGAAAGAAATTCATCATTTTCTGTAATCATCTATTTATTTAGTAGTTATGAATTCTAAAATTTCAACGTGCCCAACAAATTTTTCAATGAAAGGAAGCCCTTTTAAAAAAAATTTCATCTTAGAATTACGAATTGTTTTTATTTGATTATTCATTTATTTTCCTAAGGAATACCTGACTGAAATGTGAAAAAATGGCATACTATTCCGGCTTTCAGTGTTAGTGTACGGCTGCTTATCCCGCTACTTTATTTTAATTTATACTCTATTCATTATGTTATTCATGTAGAAAGTATACATTATATAAATAAAGGATTTATACACTGATGATGACGATTTATGCTTTCAGTGGGGACTATTTGACAATAGTTCAGAACAAGAAGTTGAATTATAATGTCAGAACGCTTTCGAAAATGCGTAACCAGATGGGGAAAGCTTTATTATCTCCAGTAATTTGGTATTACCAACTTTGAAGTTCCTGTACATTTTTATGATTTGCAACAACCCCATCCAGGCATGCCATGTATTTAAGGATAGTCATTTGAGATTTTATTACTTATGTTCTTTGTACCTTTCACTTTTGACTTTTCCACCGGAAATGCTGCAGCCAGAAGTTTGATATCCGCTATTTCCTTGTTCTGCAATTGCAGACCTTCTCTCGTCCCCAGATTTTTACTCGGTTTTCCACTCAAAGTTTCAAGTTTTTCGCTCCTGGTAATACCTGTGGCATTCTTTGTAAATTTGCATATTGCATTTATATTTGTAATCTAGTCCACCAGACGTGCCAGAGCAATAATGAATTACGTTTAGCATATACTGACAATACGTATATCGTAGTTAAACTTTATTTTGTAGATTATATTTCGCTCACAGATTTAAAATTCCACCACTCAGACCAAAAAGCACAAGTTGCGGTAGACATTCAACACATATTTTATTCTCTCTCTCTCTCTCTCTCTCTCTCTCTCTCTCTCTCTCTCTCTCTCTCTCTCTCGTAAAAGTTATAGTAACTGACAGTGTTTCTACAAATATACTGGTGGGATATATACATTCTAACACCGTTCCCCAATTTCCTGAGTATTAGATAGAGATATAAAATTCCTTTATGAAATAAAAGGTCTGAAACGGAAACTTGGTTATAGATGCTATTGTAACTGCGAAATCTAAGTAATTAACAGCACAGTTTTCCCTGTTCATTAACCTCTCCCGGGGGTTCCCTTGGCATTTGCATACTTCCTTTCCATAGGTTAGATGTTGTGACTACCTGGGTATCATTCCTGTGGATAGTTTGACAAAAAGTGTTTGGTCTTGCAAACCTATTTTGGTTAACATCGGCTCTGAAAGACTTTTTGGTAGAGACAAATCTTGTAATTCATGTCAACTGAATTTAATTAGTAAATTATTACACGCCATTTTCTCATTGTTTGACTTGCACGAATCTACTCAATTTTAGGATCAAACCTTTTTGATGACGAACCTCTTTAGAAATATACTTCTGTTTACGATGCTTGGTTCCTGTGTCATTCAAGGTTATCTTGATTTTAAAAAACATTGGTTTCTAAACACATAGCAGACGTCTAAATATAACATGTATTTGGCTACATAAATTCATATATACGAAACCGTTTATGTAAATTTCTACTGTATATCTGTGGCACAAACTGTGTTCTCAATTTACATAGCACACGTAGATCGGAGATCTATATTCCTCAGAAATTTTCCGTTGACATATGCTTGGACGTTTTCGAGATTTCTTGACAGCTTCCTGAAGGAAAAAGAGCCAAGTGGATATACTGGTTTTAAGGAAAAAGGACCCTTATTTTTGAATAGAAAGTCTTCGCTTGTAACGCTGTCCTCTCTTGACCTATGTTGATATTTTCTTGGGCACAAGAATGAGCTATTTCCGAATATTTATCTCTAAATGCACCATGAATTTAACACGTCACGCGGCTTTCCAACAGCACTGTTCTAAAACAGTTTTTCGAAGAGAAAACCTATCTTGATAAGTTTGCATAAAGCGATATGAAGAGGTGGAAAGAAGCACGAACGCCGAAAAACTGCCTGAACGCACCTTTCTGGAAAATCCTTTGGGAATCACGGAAAAATATAGTACGAAAAAACATCAAAGGATAAGATGCTAACCTCTTGCCAAATTAAGCTAAAGAGACAGTTCCGCCTTATTAGCAATTCTCTTTCAGGGTAAGAATTTTGCAAAAGATCCACTTCTCTTAACCATCTCATCCACCCTCGAGAATTTCTGCTCGGGAGGATGTTTACCTGAATCGTTCGTGTCCTTTGCAACTCACGCTTACTTATTTTCCGTCGTTGGTATACTACCGCAGTACAGTTTCATAATATAGAACTTACGCACAAACTGGACATCTTGATAAATCTGGCCCCCAATGACCAATTTTACCAGAATTCTGTAGGGAGTATCATTGTGGAACGGCCGGGTGAGAGGGGGGGGGGGGGGGGCGAATAAGGACACGGGTTGATTGCGCTACTTTTATTTTCAGTGCAGAGGTGGTACTAGTGTACAGAAGGCTGTGAAGGCTTTTGGGGGCGGGATAGTATTTAAAAAAAAAAAAAAAAAAAAAACCTGCAACTGAAAAAAATATGTGATGGAGAAAGTGAGCGTGAAAGGTAAAGTTCCGGTAGTTTGAATCTACCTAACTTGTTTTGGGAGCCTCAGAAGAAATTGCTGGGTCATATGAATGCAATAATATGGAATGAAGAATAATATAGCATTGCTGTAGGCTTAGGGTGCCGCTGGTAAATTGTATGGAGGGAATCTAATGAAAGGGTGTTTTGAAATTGATTTGGCTGTATGGTTATCCAAGAATGTTATTCAAAAATGTACTTGGGAAAAAGAAACTGCTATGGAAAGGACTTAATTGGGTTGTGAATTAGTGCAGAATAGGGGATAGACAAAGTGGATGCATGTACTGGTAAAATATGGAGTAACTGCGGGAAACAAATTAAGATCGACCAGGCAATTTCAGAGCGCTCACAATACCCGAAAGTCTAAATAAATGAGTTGTGGGATTAGGTCTCCCTGTGGTAAAACTGACCATACATTGATGAGGTGAATTTGAAGATTAATAAAAGTTTGAGTTTGAGGAAAAAGGGCAGAAAGGGATATTTTAAATGTATTTACCGCAGGTGAAATTGATACGAAAGAAGTGAAAATAGCATACAGGAAGAAAAGTAATGAGATAAAAGATTGAAGTGGTCAGAAATTTTATTATTTTAAGAAAATATTCTGGATATATATATATATATATATATATATATATTATATATATATGTGTGTGTGTGTGTGTGTGTGTGTGTGTGTGTGTGTGTGTGTGTGTATATATATATATATATATATATATTATATATATATATATATATATATATATATATATATATATATATATATATTTATGTGTGTGTGTGTATGTATGTATATATAAGAAAGCAAAGTATAGGTGCCAAATGCCAGTATTAGGAAAGACAAAAATGTTTAGGAAATGTCGATAGCGAGAGAAGCGGGATAGGGGCGAGCAAAGTAGAAAGGATTGTGTTTTTAGACGGTTTGGTTACGTAGAAAGAACTAAATCAATAGATTGGTGAACTAAATCAATAGATTGGTGAACAGTGTATAATTTCGAGGTACTGGAAATGCGCTGAATAGTTAAAGAGAAAGAGAAAAAAAAAGATGAAAGACGCAGTGGGAGTAGGGGAGTTTGACACACTGCGGATGAGCCTTCTGTGTGTGTCTGTGAAAGGACTAATGTTGTGAAAGGTTTCCGCATGTAGGTTTGCTACTATGTTTATTTTATTGAGCGCCATCCCATCTTAAGAATTTTTTTTATTAGAAATTCGCTTAGTATTCCTTCCAGCTGTATACTGTATACATCACTATATTTCCCTACTTTACATGCATGCGCAAACACATACATAATCTTACACATACTTACTTTTAAATGTAAAAATTCTAAATAAACATAGAAGGTGCGCTTACATAATGTTCACCGCAGGAATAATCAACATCCTATTGACTTTGTGTTGAAGGATATGACTTTGTGTTGAAGGATATCATCAAAGTGTAGTCAGCTGAATCCAAAAAGATAATAAAACGCTATGAAATTTTACATTCCCTGATGAGACTGGAACTTGCATCGGTGGCAGACGAAGACCAAAGCTTAACTGCAAAGCCGTCAAAAGAGATAGAGATTAATTACCGCTCATCTCATACTTCATGTTCTCGTTGAGTTGAAGTTACGTAGTGGTGCCGGAATTCATCGTCACCACGAAGTGGTAATGGAAACGTTCATAAGCTGTTGGAATTAATGACCTTTCCGAAAAAGGTTCTGCGGTGCACTTCGGATATTTTTATGGACGAACACTTTGTGTATAGAGCCTACAATGTCCTCATCAGTCTTTATCAAGGACACTTCAGCAGTAAGAACATTTGTATATATATTCTGCAGATTCATTTGAGTACAAATAATCACTTGTTAATATGCAATGTACATTTATTACCAATTTTTGCCGGAATTCGCTCCGTAGTATTCAAGCTGTCAGCATCTTTTATATTTAACCATAAAGTTAGTGATATCTATCTTGATGTTTGTTCATTTATTGCTAACGTTTTCTGAAACTTATTTTTATAATATGCTGAATCCCTTATGACATAAAAAAGAGGAGGGCATTATGAATACTCCTGTTTATTCATATAAATATTATGTATACATATATATAAATATATATATATATATATATATATATATATATATATATATATATATAGATAATCTCATTATTATGACTTCACTATCAACTGGACGTAAATGCCATCCCTTAGGTAAAACATAATCATTGGTACTTAGGAAACGCTAATTTGATTTATTTAGCCATCAGTATAAACTGACTAATTATATCGTATAATTCGCTTTAAGGAGTATTTTATTCCTAAAGCAGAGTAAATTCGATATTATCGGACGCATGGTGGCTTTTTTTATTTGAAAATATAAAAGCATAACGAAAAACTTCTTATTTGAAAATATAACAGATTCATGAAAAAATTGATGACCCGATCATATAGTATCATATATAATATATATATATATATATATATATATATATATATATATATATATATATATATAGTGTGTGTATGTATGTACATATATATGTGTGTGTGTGTGTGTACATACATACATACATACATACATAACATAACACAAATATATATATATTATATATATATTATATATAGCTATATATATATATAATATATATATCTATATATACAGTAGTTCTTAGTTGCTCAGTTTTTGTAAATTTACAGGTTACTTTGTATGGACTTCTGCCGACGATAGAAGTGTTTTCCATTCATAACGTTTTTCCACTTCTTTCTTCACTTATAAAGTTCCTTTCGAGTTGTTACCATACTGAGAAATTATTTTGGTAGTCAGCTTGTGTTTGTGATCTCGATTAAACTTTAAAGATTAAAGTTGCGAGTTACTGTTTTTATAATAGTCGAGTCCAATCTTATTTGCATTTTATGTAGTCCCATTATATATAGTCGAATATTCTTTCAATCTTTTTTTCTCTCTTTGTTTTCTTTACATTTTTGTAATCATATTCCTACCTGTATGCTTGTCCATTTGGGATAAGAGCTTGAATATTTGGGATATAGGTCAGTATTAATAATAGTTATAAACTTCGAAGAATAATGTATTAATATTATCACAGAGCTGGTCAAGTTTCGTTGCATTAGAGTAAATTTAAATCTAATCTTTTCGTGGAGTACTTAGTTCATTTTGTTTCATATATCTAAATTATTCCTCGAAAAGAGGTGAAGGTGGATCTATTTAACTTCTGGTTGAGTAGGTCTTGTTTTTAAACGAACAAAAGTAATATTGGTCAGTCTGTGAAATTGATAGTTATGTTTGCGAGCACATGATATGAAGATTGAAAAAGTATGTATTTCGAAGCATTGTCAGGTTGATATCTGACCTTATTGCTTTCACACTTTGGTTGTTTTCCTCATTTCAGCACGATGGTGAACATACAAAAGGGAAATATAAAATCGACTTCAGAAGGGGTTAATTTACTGGCTGATTTTTTATATGTTAACTGTGAAAATATAAAAAGTTAGAAGATTACATGGTAGTTTTTATTGGAAAACAAAAGGCAACTAATTTCTTTTTCATCTTCATATGACGGTGCCAAAGACATCTAATTTTATATGTCATCCATAAGAGTATATTTGAACTATAAAAAATATTATACTATCAAGTTAAGATATATTTTTTCGTTCTTATCATCAACCACATATATTTCTGGGTGTGTGTTTGTATGTATGTGCATTTGAGTATATGTATGTATGTATAACTAGGTATGTTGAATTGATTTCTGCCTGCGTGGCGGGTGGTCTTCATTCTTTGTTGTTTGCTGATCACTTAACGAAAATTTCTGTGTAGTTACTGGCTTATAAGGAACTGATTTCGAAGTCATTGTTTGGGTTGCCTATTTAACTTTAAGGGTTAAAGTTGGGATGGCACTTTTTATAATGGGCCCGTCCCATCCTATTTGCATTTTATTTATATCCTTAAATATAATCTGACAGCCTCTTATTCTTTTTAGTTTTATTCTAGTCTTTTTCATGTTTGGTAGGTGTATTGATCAATAGCAGTTATAATGCATAAAGCCATCAAGTTCACTTGTTTCACGCTATATCTGTGATGGAATCCTCACTTGGATTACTAAGTATACATTGACTTGGATCTCTAAACGATCTAAAGCCTAAACAAAGTTTTGGTAGTAGAATTCAACTGAAATGCAACATATTAAAAAGTATCTGAAGAATACATACGTATATATATATACATATATATATATATATATATATATATATATATATAGATATATATATATATAATGTGTGTGTGTGTGTGTATCTTTGTATAAGACAGTGATTATGATTATACGGAGAATAGGAAGCAGTGTAAAGAATATGTTACCAAATTCCTTTAGCAAGAATTCTGTCCAGTAGCACATTGTTAATGCAGTGTCCTTTTGACTTTATTAGATATAAGGATATACCTGTGCAGCGTTCCTTATACTTGTTTGTTAATAGTAATGGGAAAGCTATTGTAAATTCAACATTTGCTCTATTGTTTTCCTTTCTTGTGCACATTCGGTCACTGGAGAGAGAGAGAGAGAGAGAGAGAGAGAGAGAGAGAGAGAGAGAGAGAGAGAATGAGTCAGGGCGTAATGAACGACACGTGATAATCTACCCGATTTTTTCAGTCGCGTAGTGTTGCCACGATAGATATATATGAGAAATCATTTTCTTTTTAATATTTGCTATTTACCCTGATGGATTTTATAATAGTTCTGAAAAAAAGGGCAACAGTATATTTTTTAAAGGCTAGATCTACTGCAGATATGGATATTTTATAGGTTTCGAAGTAGAGGAGGCTTTTTATTTAGGAAAGAGATATATTTGGTAAATAAGAATAAATGACAGAGAAACTGCTAAAATTCCTGACTCACTTCTGTTAAAAGTACTCCTCTTATCCATATGATCCTCTCCATATCGTCAGGAAAGCAAAGGAAAAGTAATATTAGGCGTTATATAAACAAGTAATGAAAATATCATTGTATCCAGAGTTCATGTGTAAAAACGTATTTATAGCAAGACGAAAATGCAAAGAAGTTTCATTTAATGGTTTTTTTCTATTATTAATGATAAGGGTCATAATAAATCGATCATGACGCTTATCTTCTCCATGTAGAGAACAATTCATTTGTTAGTGTAAATCCCGTAGGATTCACTCTTTTCGAAGACCCACTTCACATTAAATTCTGATATTCTTTTCAGGTACGAATGCTATTGGTTGGGACAAACGTCGGTTCCCCCATATCATAGAGGTCATTGGTGAGCGAAAAGTGATAGGCGATTGAAATAATGCGCATATACGTCTCTTATTTGTGATAGTATTTGTGGCACAATGACCTTATAAATAGGCCTCTGTCATAATAGTAATATAATAATAATAACAAACTTCACCATGGTGATTGGGCAGTTTTATAGATGATGATAATGACAATATGCCTTCCTCGTAACTTAGAATCAAGCATGTGATGTATCTGGTACACATTTATTTTCCTAACAACGAGAGGAGGAAAAGGAAATGCATACATTTATTAGCGCTGACTTATCTTTCCGTCTTCCTTGTAAATGATTGTGGTGGTTTAGTTTTTAGCAATGGTCGTTTGATATACAATTAGACTTAGATTCTTCAAGTGGCGAGCCCTCTAATTTGGAAGATAAATTTGTTCCTCTTTGGTATCATTCCAAATCAAGATTTTTTTTTTTATGGTATACTTTGTAGTGTCTTGGGAGGTACGTTATTCCTTATTGAGATTAAATATATCTTTCTTTTTAAAGGTCACAAAATGAAACCATGATTTATTCAGTTTTAGTTAGGCCTTTCTGTGAAGGTTGTCTTGCATGCTGGAATAAGAGTTCTGACAAATAACAATCTCGTTCTTTCAGTCTGCTTTCATGACCTTGTTGGGTAGTGTAAAATTACTGGAAAGATATCTAGTTAGATTATCTGGGTTAATGGTTTTACACTGCCGCTGTTAAACTTATGAACTAGTGTTCCCTTACCGAGGGAGTTCAAAGAATTAACAGTGATTAGTGTGCCCTAGCAGCCCGGAAAATGTAAATTGAAATGGCTTAATTACCCTGAGTCTTCATTCGTCAGCATTCATTAATTTTCTCCATTAACGATGGAACCGTGCGTGTATCCAGGATTCTCTCTCTCTCTCTCTCTCTCTCTCTCTCTCTCTCTCTCTCAAATATGCGCACACTGGAAACGTCTTTTTATTATAAACTGACGTGTGAAACTTAAGTTGGTATTGGATTACGTAGAAATTGCGGCTCTAGAACGTTACTATAATCGCTAAACGCCTGTTAATTTATCATACACAGTTTTCTGTACTAGAATTTATTATGATCGTAAAAAGTTCTCGTGGTTCAAATTCTTAGGTACATTTGCTGTGATTGCTCGTGGACGGATTATGGTACAGATATACTCAGGCAGCAAACGTGTTTCAAATTTCATTTCATTTACTGATCTAGTTTTCTTAAGATGTTATTTATGTAGCAAGTTGCAGTTGCTATTTAAAGCTATTCTATACTTCACAACCTCCATGCTTTGAGATCAACTACGTCAACCCTTTTTACCTTATGTAGCATTATCAGTGGCACTGTAACCTCGTAACATGTAGGGAACTCCAAACTCCGCCACCACATACGATTTGGAACTCCTTGATGCGTCGACTTCCCGAACTTCTGGGGGCGATAGTACAAGTCTATATTTTAACCACCTGAAAATTATATAGACGGCGTTTAATTTTAATCTATTCGTCACTGATGAAATGGCGCCGAAGAGCATTATGCATTAGACTTATAAGTTATTTTGATACTTTGCCAACAAAGAGCCATATTTCGGAGGTATTTTATTTTCTTGAATGGAAATGTCATTATTTTCAAGCTTGTTTGTATGCCAACCTATTTCAGTTAGTCGGGCGTTGTGTTAGCATGATTCCATTGTTGTATCTTCGCAAAAGTTACACGCAATTAAAAGAAAAAATACACATAATTTCCGAAGCTTTTAAAATGCACATTATAATGTATATTACAACATGGCTTGGCATAGTTCTAGAAATATGTTAATGGTTTGATGAAGTATTTCGGCGAGATTATGAAACCACATTTCAATTTTTTTATGTACATTTCCGTTCATTTGTCCAAATATTTTAGTGTCATATTTTCTTCAGTAAGAAACGAAATGTCCCAGCAGTTTTATTAATGTAACCTAACTATTTTTTATTCGTAAACTGTGAAATCCTGACTTTAAGTTTTCCAAAGTAAGAAGCTAGCCGCCGTAAATATTAAACAAAAGAGGTGTTTCCATAGCTGTAATTCTGTAGCCATAGTAAGAGATTCAGGAATTGCAGATTAATTCTCAGACTCCGAGGCAAAAGTCTCTTAATCTCACATGACCGCAGAGTGGTATAATAATTATACAAGAAAGATGGACGCACTTCAAGATTCGCATTTGAAATTTAATGGAAGATGCAAATTATGACGACAAAGGTAATAATATATTTCAAGATCCTCATTAGGAGGGCGAGAGACGTAAGTGGGTGCGCCAGATGTTTATTACCCGGAAAGTAATATATACATGAAAAAATCGTTGTGGAAAAAGGGATTTGCTGAGAGAGAGAGAGAGAGAGAGAGAGAGAGAGAGAGAGAGAGAGAGAGAGAGGGATCAGTGCGCATTTAGATAAGTTGCGCGGGCTGCTTTCATGAAATTTTTCCGAGTGATACCATTTTTAAACCATTAAGATTCTTGTTTTTATATGGTATGAAGCGTGTATGTATTTATCAGTACGCACACAAAAACACACACACACACACACGCACATATATATAGATATATATATATATATCTATATATATGTGTGTATGTGTGTGTGTGTGTGTGTGTGTGTGTGTGTGTATAACATAATTTTTACACCTGGACTATATGGAGTCTCTTACTTTTTACTGAAAAATCAACAAACCTGACCCTCGATAAAATAAATAGATAAAAAAAATGCCAGAAGCAGTTCCTTGACAATGACAAGCAGTTCTTGATTTCGAGCAATGAGCATGTCTAAGGTGACAACTGAATTTTATGCAGATAACACGAAGAGAGTGCCTCCATAAAGTAGGCAAACATAACCACGCTCATACATTCTTTGCTTGAAAATGGCAATGCTAGTCGGAAGAGAAGTAACTGCAACTAGATAGCAATCCTTCTGGATTAGAAGACAAGTCAAGATTGAGGCTCGTCCTTCAATCCTTATCACTTCAGAATGTGAAAAGTGACATAAATAAACTTCAGCATGCTTTGCCTTCTTAGGTGCAATGTGCAGCTAGTTTCTGTAAGGATAAAGAAACATTTCATCGTAAAAACCTCCTCCAAATGGTAAAACAAGAAAACGAATATCCAAGGACATTGCCAGAATAAAGGAGGTCATTAACTAATGTACAAAAGGCTAGACAAATGTGAGAATTATGGTCTAAAAATTAAACCAGAGGACATTGTAACTTTTAATAAAATGTAAAAAATCCTATAGATATTTAGAAATTAGCTTATGGTTGAAAAATATTTCCACAGCTGTCTCGATGCTGAACCTTAAAAATACTTTGAAATACCGAGTTTTTGTCAATTTTTTAAGAAATGAAAAGAAAAGGCTGTAATTAATAATAGACGTGTGCAAAAAAATTCGTACACTGAATATTTTGGAAAGCGACATAATCAAGAACGTGCTTGCCCAATCTATTCTCTTGATCGCCTGTGTATTCATTTCTGGTTTTTGTCACCCCAGCATATACATTTGAAAAATAAATCTATGTCCCAGCTCTTGTGAACATGTCTTTGGCCGAAACTGGCCGCGAATAAACTTTATTGTCTCCTTTATACGATGGTGCACTACACAAAAGTGGTACTCTCACACACCCACTCACACGCACATGCACATGTACTCGCACACGCACACGCAGATTATGTATAATCATTTATATACACACACACACACACACACACACACACACATATATATATATATATATATATATATATATATATATATATATATTGTTTGTATGTGGCATCTGGGTGTCTTTTCCTTTAGAAAGGGGGTGGGTACGGTTGAATGTGAAATGTGCTACAGTAGTGATTTTTGCAGATATTTACCAGACACAAGTATACCCAGTTTCTAGGATCGTAAGACCAGAAGTATAGTGAAATGTTGCCTGCGTGTCAGTTTGTGATATTACTGGAGGGGCAGATAGAAATGAAATGAAACTTTACATGGAATATTTGTCATATTTTTTATGATTGAACGTAAATTTAGCTTGGGCAAATGTATTTTGAACGTAAATTTAGCTTGGGCAAATGTATTTATATGTACACAGTTACATTTCTGGGAAGGAGTTATTATCACAGCGTAGTAGAGTATAATATAAAACTAGATAATTGTCTCCTATACCAGAGAGTAATCCAGTTGTCCTATAAATCATTTTTACTGATACAACGACGATTTGAAATTCTCAAATTCCGGAGAGTTCTGCCTGTACCTAACTGAGGCGTGTTTCACTTTTCACAATTTAACCATTTTTTTTTCCGACAACCGTTTCAGGTACAACTCATATATTCTTTTTGGTTCAGAGAAGATGCAATCGTTGCTGAATGTCATTATCATTTTAGCTTATAATTTCATTGTTTCTCCAAACGTGACCCTCAAAATAGATATATATATAATTTCTTCTTAAATAATCAATGTGGGCTTGGGTAAATTCCTGACAAATCCCATAAATATATAATGACAAAGTATGCTAAAGAAAATTAGAGATATTAATAGGGATAATCACTAAAAACGGGGGAAAATCCAATAAATTTCATATTATTAGAGAAGTTCAGTTTACATTGTGGACCTGATGTCTGAGGTATTCAGCATCTGCAACTGCCATAATACAAGGAAAACGAACGTGTAATTGTCCCATACCTGCGAAATATCTTCCATATGTAAAAATGCCCTACTTTTCACGTCAGTCATATTAATGGAACCCGAACGTTATTAGAGATCAAACTTTCCCGCAGAAATTTTAACCGGCATCAATTTACTTTGCATCAAACTAAAATATGATAGAACTTGGAGCAAGCCTCTTCATAACGTTAATTACCTTATTTTCTAAGTGTTAGTGTCCATTGGAAGCATTGCATTCTTGTTGAATTCCTGTTACCATGAATTCTTGTTGAATTCATGGAAAACAACGAAAATAAAATGGAAAAGGTTAGGTTGATGAAACATTTCTAAAAAAAATAATACAAGTTAACAGAATGAACAAAAGCAAAAATCCATTGTAGCCTTTTACATCATTTCCTGTTGAAATACGATTGTTTTTGTAATGGTAACTGATATAATTTTTCAAAAACCATTTTACTTAAATACAGTACATTAGAGATTATTATGATGTTACAAAGATAACGCAGTTTACCATAAATGTTAAAAAGAAATCTAGGTAACATCACGAAAAAAACTTCCATTTGAATACTTTAGTACTCAATCTGGCAATATGAATTTTTTTTTTTTTAGAATAATAACGAATCGGCCACTGAGTGCCATTTCATTACTCTGCAGTAAAACTGTTCCTGTCGAATAATAACGCCATGAAGGGAAGTTCAAATTATATTTGAAAATGGAAAGCTCTTTAAAACTGATGAATTCTAGACAATGGGCCGTCGGTTATCAGTTTCATTTTTTTTTATTCATCCGCCAATCTGAATTTTGCTAAATTTTTGTTAATTCAACTTCATCAAACTTAATGTAAGATTGACGAGATTAAAATTGTATTTACAACATGTTATTGTTTATGTTTAATAGTATGAATTAGAAATTACCTGGATGTTTTTAGGGCATGCAAGATTATATATGCAAATGCCTGGAGCTCATTTATCGGTGCATATTAGAAAATCTAGTTTCCAAGTTTGAAAGTAAATCTGTTACAGCGTTCTTATTTAAACTCCTGTATAGTTATAACGTACATTAGTGCTCATAATGGAGGATATATGTTTTTATCATTGACAGTTAGCAGCAGAGTACAGAACGAATGTTTCCAGAGAAAGCGCCTGATCTGCGAATCGATTGTTGTGAGACTTGTACGAGTATATAAACCTTATGTACAGGTTATGTGTACTATTTACATAAATCACGCATACACATTTGTACATATATGCATAAATATGTCAAAAATTACAAGAGCTAACATATATATATATACACTGGATATTATGAAATGACAAAAGGAAACACGAAGAGTAAGATTACAGTTACGTGAATGTAATGGACATCTTCAGGTTCACAATGAAGTAGAAACATAGATCACAAGTCAACTTTATAATGGCTTCAGATGAATTGACTTGAAGAACAAATACAAACAAACAAACAAGCAAACAAACAAAACAAGATCATTCAAGCTCAGTGGAAAACAGACCAATAGTATTTAAGATTTTTCCTTTTTTATACCGATAAATAACATAGTTTTCAGGATTTTTTCCTTGGTTACTGTCAGTGACGCGTCTCATTGCGTTGACTTCTGTCTGGTCAATTTTATCGCCGTATTTAAGTCATGGATTACAGGCATTATTTTTAAGACCTTTTGAGACTTCATTTTTGTGCTGGTGGTTCCATATAACTTTGGATGTTTAGCCCAAATCAAATTAATTGTTTCCAGTGCTGCGTTTTTAATTTACATGTTTTTCAACATGAAAATGACCCTTACAACCAATTTCCATTTGTAAAGGAACGACATTTGAAATGATGTTTTAAAATTTTGTAAAGTGATATTAAGGGTAACAGATAATTAGGATAAGATGAATAATTATTAAACTATATTCCAGGCTACAGGTTCTCGAAGCCCTTGGGTTCACATATCATTAAGATATCTAAGGAAGTGTCAGGGACAAAATTTTCTTTTAGAATTGCCAGGACTCTCACAGACCTGTAGTACTTGATGGACAAAGAAATTGAAGGGATCAGCAGATATGTTTGACAACTTTGGGGAAAACGGTAGACCTATGGCAGAATCAACACTAGCCCGAAGAGTTTTCCATTGGAAAATTGAATTACAGATTTTTTTTTTATTTCTTAAGCAAATCATTTTAATATATTGTATGTTGTTAATAGTAACGCATAAAATTTTTTATCCTTAAGTATCATCCAAGAGAAGTCATAAGTAATTAATGGGTTCTTTGGTAATTATATCACTTGGTCCGGAGAGATCAAGACGAACGTGCTAACTACATGGAAGTTTTTCATTTTTCTTGTGACCCTTGATACACATCTACACTCTCAGACGGACAGACAGACACACACACACACACACGCACGCACATATATGCGTGTGTTTACCTATTTTTTGGAACAAATATATATATATATTTTTACTCTTGCTTTTTGGATATAAAACGCAAATTCTATAAGTTAACGATATCTTCGTCATGATTCAGTTAATCTTTATTCTTACACATTAAAATTTGATTTTGTGTAATGAATTATCATATTTATCTTTTGACATCATCTGTCTAACACTCCTCGTTAATTTGACGTGAGAGAAGTTAGAAACTGTAAATAATTTACGAATATATGCTGAAATATATCCGAATTGACTCAAGCCGTAGCATATCACTGAAACCTCGCCAGAATACGAATCATTATCAGCCAATGAACGAGAAAATTTTCATTTGATGCAGATAATTAGAAATCGGGAGAGAGTTTCATAACATTTGTGGTAATAAACTCTTCTTTAGAACTGTATTGTTA
>NC_061109.1:95627102-95629602 GCF_015104395.2 Macrobrachium nipponense | reverse complement strand
TCCTCTCTCTCTCTCTCTCCAGTATTCGTGACTGAAATATTTATTGAGTTAACACCGTCAAATAGGAAACGTAAACTGAATTCAATGGTGGCCATTGAAATTGGGTATAAACATTAGAGAGTCATCCTTTGCATGGCCGAAACGATTTATCTACGCCGCATAACGAAAAAGTTCGGAGAATTTTAATAAATGCTTGAACTTTGCGATTAAATAACTAATTATCATTAAAATTACCACTTTAATGATAGGATTGGTTATTGTTATGATAGAAGGCATAAAATTGTGTTATAACATTTCGCAAACAAATTTTATCTCTAGTTTTGAATTCTGCAAAGTGGTGTGTTTATCCAGCATGCACAGGTTACTTGCAAAGTCATAAATGCTCTCATGCAATTTGTTATCAACGCCAACTTGGAAAAATAATATTAATCTCAGAAGAGTTTTCATCGTACGTTAATGGCTCGGTATCCCCAGCCTCTGACATTTAGAATTACGAAAGTTGTGCTCCAAATTCACTACCTTGCATTGCTCCTCCCACTTTGTCCTGCTGATGGTAATTAGGGTGGGCGGGGAAGCTCTTCGTGATTCTCGTTTGGCTACGATCGTCATCCGTGGTTAATGGATGAACCTGTTGACCTGCAAGACTCGTAGACGAAGCTACGTGACGCATATTTCTTCTCAACCTCTTCCAGGAAAACATACGTACCTAGTTCTATTCAGTCTCACCAAATAAATCTCCTCCATCTTCCTTTTCAACAATTAAGGACGCCTGAGGCCAAGATCATCGTTGCAACTTTACGTTTTTTCCACTTTTCGTTGTACAGCTTCTTCCCTCAACTTTCTTCGGCCTTCCCTCGAGTGGATGAATCTCCCAGGAGCTATAGTAGATTCACATCAAACTGTGCATCTGATGTCTAGGCCCGTCCATTACAACGCTCCTGATTGACTGTTGATGAGAGAATCACAGGGCTGGAAACTCTCAGTCTCTCGAGAGAGTTCACATAGGCAGGATGTATGTTCCACCTCTCCCCAGGGATACGTTTGCCAAAAGTATCCTTCAGGAGAGGTGGAATATACATCCTGCCTATGTGAACTCTCTCGAGAGACTGAGAGTTTCCAGCCCTGTGATTGGCTTATCTACAGCCTATCGGGAGCGTCGTAAGGGACGGGGCTTAGACATCAAATGCACGCTTGATGTGAATCTACTATAGCCTTTGCCGGCCAGCGTGCAATAACTTTTTTCGCCATCCTAAAAGAAAGAATGAAATAAATTTCGCTGAAAGAGCTTTCATTTAAGTTTGAATATGGCCGATCAACGAGCCATTTCCTGTGAACCGTTTGTATCGACGATATGCTTTTCAGGTGAAGATAATTTTTGACGTAGAAAGCCCGCGATTAGAGAGAGAGAGAGATATGACAGTTTATCGTGGTTTTCTTGTAAAGGCGTTTCTTTATTTAACCGACCTTTTCCGTTATTGCTACTTTTACAACTTTAATTAAGCTCTTCGGCACATGATGAATTCTTCCCCTTAAAATTAAAACCCCTCCTCTAGAACTTTTTCTTCAACTGAGAAACTATCCTCCCGTTGCATCTCTGAAAATTGCTTAATCTTTATTTACTATCATATAATGTAGCAAATTCTCTCTCGCATTTTCACTTTCCCGAGCTTAATTGAGATTCCTCTTATGTACCCATGCTTACCTGTAATCATGCTCAGTTCAAGGTAAATATCCAGGAAACAGTTCTCAGATTTTTCTAGCACTCAAAATCTATGAACCTTATCACTTACATTTGTGTCTGAATCACCTCGACCAGCCTCCCTTTTTTACGCACTTGATATATCTAGGCACAGATCCATATTGCCAAAATCACCTCATTTTCCTCCTTCATACACGTACGTAATATTGACGTTAAATCTCTCGTTTTCCATTGGGTCATCCAGAATCCTTTTCATTCCTGTACACACTTATCCTCCACTTGGGTTTTGCAGACGTGTCATGTCATTTAATGTTCTCCCCTTGAACGAATCTACTATTGTACTTTATTGGTCATCTGTTTCACAATCCTGCCCAAGCAAAAGATGAAAACTTAGTAACATATTCTCAATTTTTTTCCCTGTGCATTTAAATGGGTCTCTAAACTTACTGCCATCCGCTTAATTTTCACAGAAGTTGTAGAATTATACCGATTCTTGGTTGATCTCACAGCGAGAGATTCATCTGCAATTTAAAGGGATATTCTCTCTGTCCAGTGATGCTTAGATCGCTGCTAATCGTTCGTCTGGCGTGTAACGTGGCACTTAATCTTTGCAAAACATTTTCACCACCTGGGGAAATATCAAAGCACTTAATGACTGACTAACGCTCACAAATCTTGATCATATTGGACTTAGACTTACCATGGATAGCCTTTACATATTTTGAATCGTGAGAAAACTATTTATATGGTAATTTGCCAGAATTTCCGAATGGCATTTTCCTTTTGCCGTGACTCGTAGGT
>NC_061109.1:95594036-95616536 GCF_015104395.2 Macrobrachium nipponense | reverse complement strand
GCAAACTAATGTGGAGCAATGAAGGGTATAAAATACATTTGCAGTAAGTATAATACTGTTTTTATTATTAAGTTCTGATAGTTTATTGCATTTAGTTTACATCGTATTTGTCTTGCATCTTTGCTTTAACAAGTTTGTGACAAATATTTCACGTTTATAAAGAAAATAAAACTTGGCTAAATGGAATAATCTGTAGAATAAAAGCTCCTTAGCTTTTTAATTGGGAACATTTTATCATTAGGTGGGTGTATGAAAATTTTAAATCTGAGTTTCTTGCATTTATAATATAGTCATTTGGAAAATTATTTTTCTCATTTTCCATTCTAGATATCGAGAAATGATGCCTTTTGGTCTCAAGTATTTTCTCTATAGAAGAATGACTTTTCGATAATTATACCTTTTTTTGGCTCGTATTCTGTGCTGCTGTTGAGAGTCATAATATCTTCAATATCTGTAAAACTTTGACTTAGGTTTTTACACAGATGGGACCATCCTACTTCTTTTATGCAAGTCCCAACGGTGAAGTTTTTGGACCATTAATGTGAAATGTACTGTCCGTAGGAGATGCAGAGTTAATTTTTGGACGGTAGGGCGGTGCCGACCCTAAGATTTAGCAAACTCGAGCCGAACCCTGCGTCATTTGGTCACGGTTGATGCTAACTTATCTTCTATGTATACACACGCTCACACATTATACATATATATATATATATATATATATTATATATATATATATATATATGGAATTCTGTTTTAACTATATTTCACAGATATATATATATATATATATATATATATATAGAGAGAGAGAGAGAGAGAGAGAGAGAGAGAGAGAGAGAGAGAGAATATATTTTATTCTAACGTTGACCCTATATGGCTACCTTTTTTCCGATGCTACTAACTCTTATGGGCTATATATTTTTCTATTAACGTAGACCCTGATGATTTTTCGATGAATGATTTTTGACCCTTTGACCTCATCTTCGGTCCGCCTGATCATATGATGGAAGAATTAGGGTTAATGTGACAGGATTTGTTTGTGCGAGTGGCCGTTTTCACCAAAGAGACGAGTCTCCCCTCGACGCATGGCCCTCCAACAAAAAACGATTATTACAAGTAGTTAGGAATAATGTGAAAAGTTTGGATGCGATCGGACCGTTTGATTTTCACTCTTGGCGGATTTTACAGCTGTAACAAACTTTTGCCATGAGGCTTTTTGGGTCGATGTTACTCTGAAATATTGAGTTATTGGGACCTGTTAAAAAAAGGAGAGGGGGTGGTGGGTCAAGGAAATCTCTTTTCGTTTATATCTCTTTGAAGAAGAGGTTACTTGCATCATTTTATAAATTCCCCTGTTCATGAGATGTTGTGTCAGTATTGAAGTTATTTTTTGTATCTCTCCTTTACGCGGTGGATTTTTCTTGGATATATTTTTAAAAGATCCAAGATATAAATAAAAAAAAAGCTAATATATAGTATACTTATATAGTGGTAATTTAATTTACATCGCAAATATCTACGGACTAGCCAACCCTTATTTGAATACGTTGAAAAAAATTGTCTTTTCATTCGGCCACTTGGCATTTTGCCTAGTGCCTTTGTCCTTTCTGCTTTATCCTGTAATACGGCAGTAAGGTACGTTTTTAAATCATGAAATTTCCAACAGATTATTAGAAAACTACGTAATAAAAATTTAAAGCCGGGACAATGATTCCTTTGAAAATTTCTTCCCAAAGGAGAACTGTACTGTTATAGCACCAGAGAGCGATAGTAGTATGCAATAATCTAGACTGTTGTGTACCCTTTGTAGTTTCACTCTAAATATAATACATGTATAGTGTATGGTAATAATTTTGCATTTTCATGACTTGAAAATGTGATTACTTCGAGTACTCCACATCAGTGGGAAACGTTCAGAACTGAAAGTATTTTAATACAGCACAAATGAGGTCATGAGGAGGTTGAAAACTGATAAATATTTTGATTTTTATCCTATATAGCCTGACATTCAGATATCAGCCTTTACCATTTATACACATTATTCATATTGTGGTTACAAGTAATGTGATTCTCTTGCTTATGATCTTTCGCTCGTCACCTTCTGACTTGCTTTCGCAAACATTTGTTTCAAAGATCAGAATTTTTTTCTAACTGTAGTGTTTAACTCTAATTTTTTTTTTTTACAACATTCCACATGTTTCGTTGTGTCCGTAAATAGCTAAAAGAACCAGAAGTATTTAATGATAAGAATCAGTCGAATTACGTGTTTGTTAATTTAGTTTTGAAAAATATTTTTTTTATATAAGTGCAATTTCAGCTGTTTAGCGGTGATTTTGGAAAATTGTCTGGGTCTGATTGCAATAAAATAGTATTCACCACTAAAGCATGTACTGCTGCTACTACTACTACTACTACTACTACTACTACTACTACTACTACTACTACTACTACTACTACTTTAAAGACACTAATCATAAAATCTCTTGTGCATTAAATGAGAATAAACATTAGAAATTCCGACATGTACTTTCCCAAGCCACACAGGGTTTTAAGAACATATTATTTTATAACGTCTTATGCAGAACTGCAAGGCATCAAAGTATAGCTAAGTATCTCGATTAAGACGGATTTTGCCAAATGGTATTCTCTTTCACTCAGTACGCTTGTTATTCTCCAAAACGGTAAGAAAATTATCTCCGTTTATAAATTAACGTGAACGTTGTCCCCGTACTCAATACTTATCACCTTACAAACTTGTCACCTATCACTCCCACAGCTATTTCATTTATTGCTTCCATATTTTTGAATGCCCCTTATTTGAGGATCATCTTAGTTGTCGGTTTTTTTTTTTATAATTCATATCGCTCTCTACACAGATCTCATTTTAATAATCGGAGTAGTTTGTGTGTCATTCACCCATGTATATTATCCAATCAGAAAGTTGTCTTCTTTATTGTAGATAAGAGATCAATAATTGTCATACTCCTACAGTGTACAAGGTTTCTGACTTTTTTCATGTAAACCGCAAATTCCTAAGTCAACCATACTAGGAAACTATTCTAATGTTAATTTCTTATGACGAAATTTTCTTAATCTTCTGGCGCTCTCTCTCTCTCTCTCTCTCTCTCTCTCTCTCTCTCTCTTTCTCTTTCTTTACTGCGTTTTTATCTTGATGGTTATCCATACTAACAACCATGTCTGCAGTTATAAAAATGTATAGCGTATGCTCTTGCAGTCCTCTGATATGGTCATTCATATGACAATATAATTAACTAGTTAATTGTATTCTGTTTGTGTTGCATATCAATAATAGTATGTGGTTCAATACTAGTTTTTCCAGTTTTCATGTCCGATTCTAATCCTTAAAGAGAGATCGATGAATACATGCATAATAGAGAGAAGAGAGAGAGAGGAGAGAGAGAGAGAGAGACGACGAATGGGATGAGAGAGACGAGAGAGAGTCATTGTGTTTGAAGTGCAATTGCGTCTCATTGCAGAGGTATCAAGGAGGTATATATGAGAAACCAGAAAAATTAAACTCTATTATAGAGCTTCACTGACAAGTGATAGATGTAGGGAGAGAATCAATGACAGATAAGGACAACTCGAATGTGCTGCTAAATGATGGACTTAATGGCCTGAAGGGTACCGCGTATCCAACTGAACGGAGTAAGAACTCTACCCTTTTACTGCGATGGACGACTTTTGTCGAGCTAAGGTTTACACCACTGCACTGCGAAGAACGACTTGCCTTCGCCAATGTAAAAGAAATTAGCTTTATACCCCTATGCAGACGACGCATTTGCTCGTCTACTATAGCTATCCATCTGTTGGTGATTTTAAGAAATACTGGCCTACAGTACTTATCGGAAATTTTTTCCTCATGAGTAGGATAATTTAGTAGGTTTTCGGGATTTTAATGATATGTAAAGTTCGATTCGTTGAATATAATTGTTTTATGATGGCAAGACACATGTACTGTAATATAAGACATTAATATAGGATTAACGTAATCGAAGATCACTGTATTACATATATATATATATATATATATATATATATATATATATATATATATATATATATATATATATAATATATATATATCATAATGATATATATATATAATATATATATGATATATATATATATATATATATATATCTATATATAAAAATTATTTATGATAGATATAGATAATATATATATATATATATATATATATATATATATATATATATATATAGGTGTGTGTGTGCGCGCGCGCACGCGTGTGTGTATGTATGAATTTGTGACTCATATCGGGACACCAGGGTTCGTTGTCGATGTGAGTCAGAGATTTATTTTTGTAAACACTTGCTCTACCGGCAATGGTGCCCCATGAGTGAGATCCTTTCTACATCTGTAGCAGACTTGGTAGATTTTTGGGACTTTCATGATATGTAAAGTTTGATTCATGATATATAATTTGGTTTTATGATGGCAATATGCGGTTGTTGCCAAATATTTCAATATTTTTTTGTAGGATTAATATATTTAGAGATCACTGTAGTATACAAAGCAGTAGAAATAAAATTTCATTGGATTTGAGATCCTTGTTAGTGGCACTTTCAATGTATGATATATCCATTTCCCATAGATGTAACATGTACAGGGCACAGAAAGACAACGCCATGAAATCAATGTGGTCCCCAGGCTTAAGTTCCAAATAAATACATATTGTCCTGAACTACGTTTATATACGCTACCGCATAATAACGAGTGGTCAAGAATGATAGAAACCGATATTCAAGTTATAAACGGCAAATATTATAGACGAATAAGAGAATGTGAAAAGGAACAAAACTTTTTGTGTGGCTGAGATATATCAATGCGATCTCTTGCGAACTTTCACAAGACTGGCTTCAGTGTCTTCGGAGAACCCCGAAGGCTTTCATAGGATTCTTGTTTTGTCTCACGGACCTTTTATATATATATTATATATATATAATATATAATATATATATATATATATATATATGTATATTATATATATATATATATATATATATATATATATATAATATATATATATATATATATATGCAGAAGCTAGGTACTGTGTCGTACCTCTTAAGTAAATGGGGATACAATCCACAATGATGTAAAATCCTTCTGTAATAAAATATATATTTCTTGTACAGGAACTTATAGCTTTCTACCGTCAGCTGTGTTCTTGTCCACTGAAATTTTAGTGAACAAGACCACAGCTGATGGTCGAAAGCTATAAGTTCCTGTACAAGAAATATATATTTTAAACTCAGAAGGATTTTACATCATTGTGGATTGTATCCCCATATATATATATATTATATATATATATATATATATATATATATATATATATATATATAATTTATTTGGCAAGCAAATGGGTTCCCGGGTAGGTGAAGCTCATGTTAATCAAAAAGAAGAAAATAACGGCTGTTGTAAAAATGTCAAGATTATGATGATGATGCATGTGTTTAACAATCAGATCAGCTACTTTATTTTTAAACAGTTTTAATAAATGAACATTTGGGGTAGTTATTACCCACAACGTTAGATTGGTTGTATAAGGCAAGTGGATTGGATTTATTCTGAAGTGTTAATGTGTAGAACTATCGTATGTGTGATAAAATACAAACATTCAATGTAGGATGTGAGGAACTGGAAGAAGGCAGCATATGTAATTTTTGGAGAAGGCTGACCGATGTCAGCTGGGAAAACCAATAACCACAGTCGTACCTGTAGGTATATTTTGTCAGTATATACTCAATTGCAACGACTGTAATGAATTATTACAGTGGAACAGTCTGCCTGATGCATGTTTTTTAGTCTCTCTCTCTCTCTCTCTCTCTCTCTCTCTCTCTCTCTCTCTCTCTCTCTCTCTCTCTCTCTCTCTCAAAAGCCACTTTTAATGGGTCGTCCTTCCTTCTCTCCAGGCATTTCCAGAACGTTTTACATAGCCCTTATAAATACGTGTAGGCAACTTGACTTTCATCTCTTTTCATCTCTGCGTCTTAGTCATCCCTCCAATGAGATGCCACAGATCCGGTTCGGCAATATCATTCGTGGCCATCCAAATAATCATTCCCCATCCATCCTGATATGATTGGTAATGTGATTATCTATGATGTCATTAGCGACGTATTTTATCTGTGGTATTTCCCTAGGAAATTATATTAGATGTCTAAATATCATCGCTGAATATGTGTCGGGTAAAAACAACAAGAAAAGCCGAATTTCATCTGAACTTGTTGCAGTGCTAATGAATGCAAATTGTATAAAGACAAATATTCGAGGCAGCTCAACTTTTATTAGTATAAAGTCTCAGTACACGGCAAGAGTGATGTGAGGTGCTGATATAAATAATGAAAGTCCAAGTCTTATGCAACAGCGTGTTTTGCATAAATACTCATTGTGTTTGGGGAGATTTAATAACAATATTACCTTTTTATTTCTTAAATATAAACTAAAATCTTGAAATGTTACCTTCTGCACCACTTACATAATAATTATACTTTTTTTGGAAAATTATAGTATATCTTACTAAAGAATCCGACTTGGAGATAATGCTTTATGCTCATTTTTTCACATTGGCTATCTTTTAGATTACAGTACAAAGTACACTCCGTTGAGTGTTTAGATATTTAAGTGCAATTATCCGTAGTAAAGTCAAGAATTGCCCCTTCTTGGCTTGGAAAGAAATATCTCACTGAAGGTGATACTGCGTTTTGGAAACTTCTTTAAACAAATGAGGAATAGTGCATCGTCAAGTCTTTTTTACTGCATAATATTAAGTTTGCAATGGCAATGGCAGCATGTTGCACTACTTTTTCTTTGAATTTTTGTTTTGGACCTTTGGTGAAATTTCTTAGAAGGTCGGCTGCAACCCTTAGTCAGTTACCATGTATAGTTCAATTATGTCCCATTTCTAGGTTCCAGGCAAAAATTAAATTTTTTACCTTAAATAAATAAGATTGATCATTTCAGAATATTCTTGCCAAGTGTAAGTATTTAGTCAATATACACTTTTTGGTGGATAGATATCTAAAATTTTGATATTGCTTTTAAATGTATGAAGTTCACTCATTAATTATTAGAAACAAGAAATAAGGCAATAAATGTTTTCTTTGGAAAGATGATAAAGATTCACTCCGCTCTCCTTATGATATCTCGTTTGTTTTGCATGCCCAAAAGATGAGATTAATCACGTGAACGTAATCAAGAAATGATTACACTAATGTCTCTCTCTCTCTCTCTCTCTCTCTCTCTCTCTCTCTCTCTCTCTCTCGTCTAAATGCATGCCTGTCTGTCTGTCTGTCTGTTTCTCTTACACAACCAGGTGCACGCAAACACAACCTAGTTTACAGACACCCACAAAGCAAAATAAAGAGTTGAAATTTTCCTCATTAACGCTGTCTGCATTTTGTGTTTTTCTTCCCCGGTAAGAAAACTACAAAGCGTATTCGCTCAGAAACTAAGAACTAATTAGTGTGTGACATTGTGGTGTCTCCGCCCGGTTCCTCAGCTGGTCCTCTATAGATATTTGCATAACGCTAATTAAAGTTATGAAAAAATGCTGGAGGACGTTTTAAGGGGAACTATCCATTACGAGATTTTTTACCAATTCCAAGATTATTAGGGATCGTGATGGCGCCAATTTGTATTTAAAAATTCATTTATGGTTTGAAATGAGGGCAGACGTAGTCATCCAATGTGTCAGGAATACCTCTCCCGTGCTTATCGCTTTTCATTTAATTATACGAATTATAGTTAAGAATGGTATTTTTAAGGATGAAACTGAAAGTCCTATTGAATGTTCGGTTTAGTCCTTAAAATTAACGTCCATAAAAACTGAAGGAGAGAGGATGGAAGTCTTAGCGGAATGGAGACGCAGTGAGCTTGGTAATGCGACGTCATTCTTTTTAATTCCTTACAATTTTTTTGGCGGTAGAAAAGAGTCATCGCAGATTGGCGGGATCGAGGCACTCGCTTCGTACCCTTGAGTAGAAAGTGGCACGACTTGCAATAATCTATCCTCATTGCTTACTCAAAAGTAAGAGAATTCAAATGATAAAGTTTGCTGGGATTGTTTGCTCGGCTGAGAAATAAGGGGAGCACTTCGCGGGGGGGTCGGGGTGGGGTCGAGTAGGGCGTTGGGTTTCTGACCACAAACAGGGCAATAAATTCAGATATTAGAGATTAAGGCGCGGAAAAGGGTCTTTGCCCGAAATTTAAGGTATTCTAGTCAAACTTTAACCATTTGATTAAAAGAAGCTGTCTTAACGAGACCACGAAAATTTTTATCACTTAGGACATTTTCCGAAGTTTTTATGAGAGGTCACGTGCATTCTTTTCATTACTCACTGTAAGCCTTTGGAAAAATATAGACTTTTATTTTTAAATTTTTTTTTAGGCATTCTCCCTTTTCAGATGATTACAGTGTACATCACGATTAGCATAAAGAAACTTTCGTTCCCAAAGGTGAAAACGTTTTTATTCGTGGCTATATATATATAATATATATATATTATAAGTACATGTGTGTGTGTTTATGTATATGTGTATATATATATATATATATATATATATATATATATATATATATATATATATCTAAATATAGATAGACAGATAGATATTTCTCACATCTGTATATCATTATAAACTAAAGATGTAATGCACTGATTTTAGATGCAATGGTGGCATAATTAGTACAGTTGCGAGGTATCAAAGCACGCCGAACAAAGAAGCATACATAGTTAATTTGACTGTATATTTTTTTTTTTACATCTGTGCAGGAGAATGTTGCATATGGTAATCTACCTTGAACAGATACATGTTTAGAGAATATTTATATATCTCTTCAATAAAAGTAAAACATTGTGTTGGAAACTCGTGATAAAATTATATAATGAAGTCAGTCTTATCATCGCCAAAAGTCTCCATATTGTTACATTAAATCAAATGAATTTAAGATGAATGTGCGTAATTACCGTATGATAAATATTCTCGCATGCTTAGTTTTTTCTGTATATATGTAAAAAAAATCGTCCCGTCGTGATCATAATACAACGTTTACTTACATCTGTATATATTGCAAAAACTTCAAGTTTTATATAGTGAAACGAAGAATTGTCTTCTTTACGGTTATAAAAACAATTTTAATCATCAATTGTGTGTTAATTAGTCAGTAATCATCTGCACATGCTAATGATACTGGCTGCGAGTTAAAAGGTCATGCTGTCAAAGTGAGCATATTATATATATGCCTCCTTGTACGTTAGTTTTTTTTCTGACTGCAATGAAGTGCTATGAAATCGCTTTTTCAATATATGGTAGGAAATAATTTATTCGATAAGGCGACCACGTGGCCACTACCTAGTCCTTTCTTTGGAGAGGGAATTCAATGTATTTTTGCTCAAACTAGAAGCACTGGCGCCATCTACTTGATGGGCAACAGCATTTTGATACCGAGGGCGAGTAATTGTCTCAGATATTTTATGTAATTCCTTTTTTCTCATAAAGGAAAGACTCAAATCCATTGCAATAACTGAAGTAGATTTTGATTGATATATTGCTTCATGACATGTAAGATCAGTTTCACCCACACCAAAAATTCCTTCGTCCAACTTAGCGCCACGGAGATCCAAGACTGCCAACAAAAAAATGGCCATTCATATGTTGTCACTGAGAAGTATAAAACGATTCTGTTGGCACATAAAAGTATAAAAGACAAAGTTTAATTATTTATTATCTCTAGCTTGTTGAGTTATATGTAAAGCGGCATATTACGTGGTTTTTCTTCTTTCAAAACCTGGCAAGTTCGTATAATTGCTGACTGCAGCGGGTCCAAGGAATGTAAAAAATGCCCCAACCAAAAAAGTAAGAATTTCGTGTTTTCATTGAAAGCATACAACGATTCTATGCACCAATTAAAAGAATAAGAAAACAAAATGCTATTATTTATCAATACTATATTGTTACATAACACATAATGGTACACTGAATAGTTTTCCTTCCTCTAAAACCTGGCAAGTTGGCAGTTTTGACTGCACCACGTCCAGGAAATGTAAACATCAAATAGTCCTGTAACTTATTTTGCCGGCAGAATAATTACGCAAAAGACGTACTAAGTACATAAAATAGTCGAAATATCGTAAATTTGTACCTTTTCCTAATAATAAAGAAGATGTTTACGAAGTAAAACGTTTATTATATGACGTAAAAAGAATATAGAAATTCTGTAATAGGGAATAATTTTAGAATTGTCTGAGTAATTTGCTCAAGAAATTGTTACTCTTATGAAAATATTAATTAATTTCCAGTTCGCTTCACAGTTTTTGGAAGCCTTTTTTTCAATAGTGAAATTCTTAATGTTTATCGTTCAAGATATGTTTGCTACAAATCAACGAAAGTTTTAAAATTAAGATTTTAATATAAAATTATTTACCATGAGAAATATTCACTCTAAATTTTTAATGAAGAAATATGTAATATTTTTAGCTGAACTTTTTGAATAATAATAATAATAATAATAATAATAATAATAATAATAATAATAATAATAATAATAATAATTTTCAAGACATGCACTATACGTTATGTGTCAAAGATAGTACAATTGCTTTTAATAGATTTTTTTTAACTCCAAAAGTTTGGTATGGATATGGGTAATCCTTTTTCGCCATGGAATATTTTTAGACAAAATTCTTACCAATAATTTTGGCCTAAAACGTTATATGGGTTAGGTATGTCGATGATATTTTCTTTATTTGGTCAGTTCACAATCTCCAGGAATTTCTGATTAAGCTGAATAATTTAGTCCCTTCTATAAAATCTACCGAAGTGGAAGAAAAAAGTTGTAATCTGAATTTTCTTGATGTAACTGTCTATAGACATGATAGAAAATTCACCTTTTTAGTCTTGGAAAATCAGCTAACATTGCCTGTTTTGTTCATTATTATTCCAATCATGGTCAACATGTTAAATTTTCTGTTTTGTCAGGGTTATTCTTAAGGCCTGTGCGCATTTGTAGCCCGCAGTTCATTGATGCTTCGAATAAAACTATTTATGATATTGCCTTGAATGTTAAATACCTTAGGACCTTTGTAGATGTAGTATGGAAAAGAGATAGGGAAACACTTTATTTAACTAATAACAAACTTGACTTTAGTAAGAATAACATTTTCAAATTGCCCTATGGTGAAAAGTTTTTGGAAATTCTTAGAATTTTAAAGCTTTTCAACATAGATGTTGTTTTCAGTAATTTCATTGTTAAAGGATTAGTAATGAAAAATTCTCCTGAAGGTGTTTCTGGCTGCATATATGAAATTCATGTAAAAATTACGATAACATATATTTACGGACAAACTGGGGAAAATAACTTTCACAGCGAATCAAACAAAACAATATTCTACGAGAACTAGCCAAATATCGTATAGATTATACGTATATATGAGAGATACAAGATCATCCTGTTAACTGGAGTGAAGCAAGATCCTTGAATCTTGTTTTATCTAGTCAAATAATGGAAGTGTTCTAAATTTAAATCTTGGTTTGTTTAAACTCAATGCCTTCATAATTAAAGAAAAGCGCTTTGTACTGAACTTCTGCCTGTCATTTTCCTGTGGCATGCGCTTATATACTGAAGTCACGTGCATCTACTGAGGTTTTTTAAACACACACACACACACCACACACACACATATATATATATATATATATATATATAATATATATATATATCATAATACATGTATATGTATATCCCCTTATGTAGAGCATGAACTTATTTATATGCTGAATAATATTAACAGCAAAATCTTTTTTAGTTAACCTAAATACTTGTAAAATAATTACTCAGTCCTTTTCAATTTTTTCAGTTACTGAAATGTAGTGAATTTACACGATTTGTTGTGAAAGAAGCGTGGAAAGTGATGCTGTTTTCAGAGAGCTTTTGTAGACTTTTATTATACACCAAAATATCAGTCAATGAAGATTGTAAACTAAACATATAGTAGCGCAACATATTATCCTTGCTATTAGTAATAAATACAGGATCACCTCCTTAATATTGGATCTGTAATAAGAACAGTCACAACATTTTCCATTAATTGTTTCCTGAAAGCGCTATTTATTTTTTTAATATTTCGCTATTCTATTGATGTTATTTTACACAATTTACTTTAATTGCTTTTTATCTCATATTTCACTTTATGCTTACCAAAGGGAAAAAACTGAAGTTATAACCGAGGTTTACTGTAATCTCGTATATATAATATACTTTCAACATGAAAACGTTGTACTATCTTTAAAAAATTGCCCCTTTCTTTAGGATAGTTTGATCCCATAACAAGAGGAATCGGCCTGTTTCATAAAACAATACATGTACGAAAGTTACATAATGCTATGGAATTGGAAAATAGTAGTTTCAGGTATGTGACGAGTCTTAATTTTTAACCAATATCCCTTCCAGAACGAATGGCAGGGGAAGGTTAAGAGGCTGGAATTGAGTCTATAGTGATACTCTTCATCTGACGCAACATCCAATGAGAGGCATCGCTCGAGGGGTGTTGGGGGGGGGGGGGGGGGGGGGGGGGGGGGGTGGGGGGGGGGGGGGGGGGGGGGGGGTGGGGGGGGGGGGGGGGGGGGGGGGGGGGGTGGGGGGGGGGGGGGAAATATATCAGGAAAGAGTGTCCTTCTCCAGTGTCCTTCAACACGGTCCTGGAATCCAGTATTGTTAAGCTTTCCTAAGTCCTCTCACTAAACCAGCGAGAGATCCTTTCATCCCTATTTTGCATATTGGGAATTCCTGATGCATTATTCAATGAAGGTTTGCGGTCACCTCCCCCCCCCCCCCCCCCCAATCCCCCCCCCCCCCCCCCCCCCCCCCAGGTCTAACCCCCTCCTCCCGTCGTGAAATCTGGCTGCTTTTGGAGTCATCTGGAATCGTATGATTTGAATACTGGAAAATGAGTTGGAAGGAATGATTTTTTGCTCGATGATATATCCTATGGAATGAATGGGTGTGAGGTGGACTTTTTCAATAGAGTTTTAGAACTTAGCCGTAAAATTAATAGTTGCTTTTTTAAGAAATGAGGTGACTACCACCAAATTTATGCAGTTTGATTTGAGTATCACCATTATGAAAACTTCATTTTTGGAAGAATGAACATATAGACACCCAATACAAAATTCTTGCATATACCTGGATCTGTACCAGTTATATTAACGTCAGGCATATACAAGTAGTTAAGGGGCCTTTGTCCGAGTGAGTGAGCTGCCACCGAAGGATTTACAGGTCATTTTGAGAGGGCTTCGGTGGTTAAAAGGGAACCGCATCTCTACCACCTCATAGTTTTACTCAGTCTATAAATGAAGTAATTCTGTAAGAGTATAATAGCAATTGTATACATTAACTTTGAATTCTCGAGAGATCAAATTAGCTGTCTTAGTATAATTTATATTAAATAAATATATATATATATATATATATATATATATATATATATATATATATATAATCATATATATATATATATATAGTCTGTGCGTGGATGTACTTGTGTAAGTCATTGTGAATTTTATAAGGATTCATACATTTGAAATTGAAGATAGACGCTGGAAACTTAAATAAGAGAGGAGTATGGAATCAGTTATTTATGAGATGATTTGAATGGGTATTCTATTTGCGGCATTTTCCCATAAATAATGTTCTAACTCCAAAGTCTGCGAATTATTATATGCTTATAATATACAAGTAAAGAAGAGACAAGGGGGAATGAATAGGAGTGATAAAATTTTGCATGCCTGGAATCTCGTGAGGGGGTAGTGCCATCAGTGAACCTCACGTGGTGCACTGTAGACATTAATTAAGGTTCTTTGCAGCATCCCTTCGGCCCCTGTGCGTCCATTCACATTATCTTTCTTTCATCTTGCTTTCTACTCTCTCCTATCAATTGTTTCTTAGTGCAAGTGCACCGTGCACCTTTTAATCCCTTTCAGCCCTGAATGACCTTCTAGGTCCAAGCGCTTGTTGTTGACTTATATTTCTTATTCGATTTTCAATACCAAGTCTATGCGTGGATAATTGGTGAGAATTCTGCTGATTGAGAAGATCATAGTAGATGACAGAAGGCGAGAATAATGAAATAGTCTCATTATTTCCAGAAATAAAGTTGTTTTCTTACAAAGCATGTCATGTTTCCATTCTTCACTCCAGTTACGTTTAAGGAAGGTCATGATGCAATGAAGAATTGGTATGTCAGCTTCATTGCAAATAATTTAGTTCGGTTTTTTAAATGATCGAATCGCCCACAGTGTTGGTAAGTTTTGCTTTCATATTTATTATGTGCTATTTTTATTTATTTTAGACAGAAAATAAAGAGGTCTTTATAGAACCGTGGCAAGAGTAAATGCTGGAGACTGGCGAGGTCTCCAGGAAGATTAGATAAAATACAGATCTTTACGTTGTCATACAGTAGGGCGAAATACCGTTACTGCTATTTTCAAATGAGATTTTATCTGAACTTGTTTCTTGCTATATATAAATACATTGATAAATAAAGCGAATAGAATCAAAAGTCACTGACTTCTATCAACCTCTTAATAGGTGATAACCAACGAGGTCCCGTCGAAGCTGTGCGTTAGAGAGAATCTCTGGCACCAACAGTGACAAAGACCCATTAAGGTCATGGTAATAAGATGTTTAATGACGTAAGTAGATCATTAGACACTCTTGCAGACAATTAGTTTTGTAAATTGCGTCTCGCAGGCTGACTCCTACTACCATTTAATGTCATTTCTTTCAGGCAAACAGGTCTTTAATTTTCTCTTTCCCCCTTTACCTTCCCCTCCATTAATAGTTTCCCCCTTAGGACGTTTTACTATTCCTTACGGCAATTTTATTGTGATGATGCTCAAATGGGTAAAGGGAGGCTGTACCGCTTCTCTGATGTGCCCTGCCAATAGCCAAATTTTTAGCATTCTCAACTATACTCCGTTTTTTTTCATCGGTCCATCCGCCTGTGGTGTTTTTGTATGGTAACACTGCGTCCCGGGCTTTAGATAGTTACGGTAATTGTAAGTTTTAGGTAAATAAAAGGATATCTGGGTGAACATTTGTAACTGAAAAGTGTTTTAATAATTTACTGTATGCGAATTACACCGTTAATATTCGAAATAGGATATTATTATAATCGTTGAATGAAAGCTGAATGTAACTATCTAAAGCCTGGGACGCAGTGTTACCATACACAGACACCACAGGCGGATAGACAGATGAAAAAAAACGGAGTATAGTGTTTTATACTCAAGTTTGTTTATATATGTTTATTGTAATTTCTAGGTCTATTTTAATGTAATTATTCTTTTTCTTTGTTCTGTTGTTCTTTTTTACAACATTCATCGGTTTATTATGTGGAACGTAATTTAGGTCTCGGAGAAATCGTAGTTTTTTTAATGCTTGTAATTATTTGGAAGTACATATTAGTTAAAAAAAAACTTTATATTTGATGGAATTTAGACCTGTTTTTTAATGGGTAAACGCCATTTTAAACAGCTTTCTTTTTAGGAATTATATCTTCAGTAAGGATTCGGAACTGAAAAAGAAAATTGAAATTTGAAACTGACAGTAAAATTTACAGTATTTTTGTTCTGGAAGCATAAAAGCATATGTTCATTTATACTGAAATGCACATCAATTTAGTTATATTCCATTTCGAACGATATTTCTCGGCTGTCAAGTTATGGTGAGCACCATAATAAACAAGATCTTTCTCTCCTCTCAGTCTTGAGCTATATTAGACCGAGCAGTGTAGTTGATTTGCCATGTCATGCTGACTCATTTGAGGAGAAAGAGTGAATAGTCCTGTAAAGGCTAATCTCAGTATTTAGGGGATCTACTCTAAGGAATGGGTAAGAACCGCAATGATGAGATTATGGATCATTTTAATTAAACCTGCTTAAGTATATCTTAGTTTAACCAGACCACTGAGCTGATTAACAGCTCTCCTGGGGCTGGCCCGAAGGATTAGGTATATTTTACGTGACTAGGAACCAATGGGTCACCTTGCAAACGGGACCTACAGCTTATTGTGGGATCCGAACCACATTATACAGACCTTACAGACCTTACATCTTGTTCGGGTTGCCCCAGGTCCCTCAGTGTGAGGCACCTCTAATGTCTACCAGAGAGTTGCTAGTACATCTTCCGGTATATTTTGCATCTTCCAATCTTGGATGGTCTGGGATGCAGTTTAGATATTTGTCGAGCTTATTCTTAAACACATCTACGCTCACTCCTGATATATTCCTCAGATGAGCTGGCAACGCATTGAATAGACGCTGCATTATCGATGCTGGTGCGTAGTGGATTAATGTCCTGTGTGCTTTCCTTATTTTTCTGGATTAGTTTTGGGCACTATTAATCTACCTCTGCTTGCTCTTTCTGATATTTTTAGTTCCATGATATTTTCTGCTATTCCTTCTATCTGTTTCCATGCCTGAATTATCATGTAGCGTTTCTCTTCTCCTTTTCTAGACTATATTAAATTTTAAGAATTGATATCTTTCCCAGTAGTCTAGGTCCTTAACTTCTTCTTTCTAGCTGTAAAGGACCTTTGTACACTCTCTATTTGTGCAATATCCTTTTGATAGTGTGGGTACCATATCATATTGCAATATTCAAGTGGACTACGAACATATGTTTTATAAAGCATAATCATGTGTTCAGCTTTTCTTGTTTTGAAGTGCCGTAACAACATTCCCATTTTTGCTTTACATTTTGCCAACAGAGTTGCTATTTGATCATTGCATAACATGTTCCTATTCATCATCACACCGCCAAGGTCTTTAACTGCTTCCTTATTTGTGATGGTCTCATTATTAGGGGTCCCTTATATGCATATAGCTTTCTTTCTCTGTCTCCATAATTTAATTGATTCAAATTTATCGAAGTTAAATACCATCCTACTTTACCTCTGCCCAATCATATACTTTGTTAAGGTCTCTTTGTAAGCGTTCCTATCTTCATTCACAAGTAATTTCTCTACTTATTCTTGTGTCATCTGCGAAACTACTCACTACCGAATCCTTCACATTATTGTCTATGTCTTCAATCATAATAACAAACAGTATGCAGCTAACACCGTACCTTGCGGCACACCGGATATTACCTTGACTTCATCCGATTTCTCGTCGTTTGCAATAACTATCTGTTTTTCTGTGGTAAAAATTCTTTTAACCATCTTCCTACTTTATCCACGATATTTGTGTTTTCTAATTTCTTCGCTAATATATTATGGTCTACTTTATCAAAAGCTTTTGCAAAGTCTAAATCACCATCTGTTTCATTTCGCTTTCATATTTTTGAATATGTTCTCACGGTGGACTAACAGTTGGGTTGTGTACTTTTTCCGGGTACGAAACCATGTTGTCCTTTATTAAACAAATTATTTTTTATTAAATGTTTTCATAATATTTTTCTTCATTACCCTTTCATACACTTTCATAATATGTGATGTTAGACTCACAGGCCTATAATTACTTGCCTCTAGTCTTGATCCACTTTTGAAAGTAGGGGTGGGGTAATATGCTAATTTGTGCTCATCATAAATCTTGCCTGTATCTACACTTTGTCTTAATAATATTGCAAGTGGCTTTGCGATAGAATGAACTACTTTTTCTTTAACAAAATAGCAGGAATTCATCAGGCCCTGCAGCAGCTCCATTTTAATTTCATTAATAGCCTGCACAATATCAGCTTCATTAATATCTATGTCAGCTAAATATTCACTATTTTCATCCCTTACTTCTATATCATTATCTTCATTATCTATTCTAGGGGTGAATTCTCTCTTATATCGTTCTGCCAGTATGTTGCAAAAATTTCCTTTTTTTCATTCGTTAATCTCCTTCAATTCTCAGAGGGCCTATTTCTATTCTTCTTTTATTCATCTTCTTCGCATATGAGTATAATAGCTTGGGTTTTGCTTGATATTTAATAGGGTTTTTTCTTCCAAGTCCCGCTTTTTCATTTTCTTTTGATTGTATAATCTTTTGTTCTGCATTTTCTATCTTACTTTTTAGTTCTATAACTTTCCATGCATTTTTTTCATTTTGCAAAGACCTTTTTTCCACTTTCTGATTTCTGGAAGGAACAAGATCCTTCTGTCTCTTGGTATGCATGAATGATGTTTACTTTTCTTCTTCGGTATATATTTTCCACTATTTTCTCCAATATTTATATAATATCTCCGTATTTACCTTATGTCATCACTTACGAAAATGTTATCCAATCTTTGTTTAATTCTTCATTAATTTCTGACCATTTTATATTTTTACTGTAGAAGTTGTATTTTCCATATCCTTCCCACTTTTTCATTTCTTGTTTCTTATCTCTATTTTCACTTGCTTTGGAATGAACTGTTAATTCTATGACATTATGGTCTGAAATATTCGCATTATAAACTATTATTTCTTTAACATAATTCATCTCGTTCACAAATACTAGGTCTAAAGTATTTTCCTTTCTTGTTGGCAGGTGATTTTATTTGTTGAATGTTGTATTCTAGTAGCATATCTAATAGCTTTTCAAATTGCCCTCTTATCTTCTGCACTACTATTACTCTCTTTTTTATATGTATAAAGTACAACCACAATCTCCTATTCGTTCTTTCCATTCTACGAAAGGAAAGTTGAAGTCACCAGATAGGAGAGTCCAGTCCTTGTGGTTTCTACATATATCATCCAATTTTTTCAATTATTAAGTCAAACTCTTAGTATTAGGAGGTCTATATATTACTATGTTTTCATCAATTTTTCAGATTCAAATTCTACACCGCTATTAGTTCACATTCTGAGTTAACTATATTTCTCATATATTTTTCCTTGTTTTTTGTCTTTCCATATATTGCGGTTCCCCCTTGATTCCTATTTTTTCTATCTGATCTATAAGTGTTTGGAACCCTTTTATTGATCATCATTCCCAGTCTCTTGGGAATACCAGGTTTTCACTTATATTCATTATATCTATTTTCTTTTCATTTTTGGGGTTAGTTCTTCTAAGTACTCTATTTTTTTTTTGAGTTATCGTAACTAAACCCTGCGCATTCATCACTATGATGGTTTTGCGTTTTCTCCTTCATTTAATACTGGTAGTAATAAGGATTTTCCCATGTCTCTTTCCTGTTCTGGTATGTTGTTCTTTTTTTCATTTCCAGAAATTCTGACATTAAAAAATCCAACTTTTCCATAATATTTGATCTTCCTTCATCATAATTATTCATTTTGTGTCTGAATCTGCAATTTGAGAAATGAATTTCTATCACCAGAAATACATTTCTCTGATTCCACGTTGGTTGCTCCGAGAATCGAACTTCGGACCACCGGATTGGTAGCCGAGCGCGAAAATCACTCGTCCAACGAGGAAATATTCAACCTGCTTAACTATGCATATAGGGATATGCAAGGTATACCTGTCATGCTCTTTTTAGATTTCTGAATATTTTCAAAGTCAAACTTGAAGGGTATGTTTCAAATGGTCCAGGTTTGTAATCGTGCTGACTGCGGATAATGTAATGACCTTCGAAACATCCTAAGGACAAAACCAACAGACAGCCGTATTTCATAGTGTTTGTTTTACTAAGATTATTCCTGACGAGTTTTTGCAGGGTGGGTGTTTCAAAACTTAAATTAAATTAGACTGCGTTTCGGGATTTTAAAACTGATTTGATTATTTGTCTGTAAAATATGATGGTGCAATATGTACTTCTCGTGAACTATAAAACCAAAATTTCTGTCTTACAAAGTAAATATAGAGGCATTATCAAGTGGTGTTATTCCTTTTAAGTGTACAACATCCATGACGCTGACGAATAGTTATTTTTAGGTATCAAAAGCACCCAGTGACGTTTTCCCGGCACCGCACTGATAAGTATGATTATGATTATCATCGGGAGTTATTTGCGTTATCGAATTTCATTTTGATAAGAATTTTCGTCTTCATTCATGACGTCAAGTCCCTTGGGATACTGCGTCTTTGCAGCGTCCCTTTGGCCCTTAGCTGCAACCACTTTCACCCCTTTTGCTGTACCTCCTATGTTATTCTTATCATACTTTCCAACCTCTCCTAACAATTCTTTCGTACAGTGCAGCGAATCCCAGAAATTTTGATTCGTTTACGCAAACCTCAGGAACATCCATCAACGCGTGTTCAGAGTGATAATGCTATTCTGAAAAATAATGATAGCTGCTGTGATGTTACAGAAAAGACACACACTCCTCTGTTCTGCTCTAATAAGGTTATTTGGTTTTCAGCAGGTCTATATTCATGTAATAAATTAATGTCATACAGTATCTCTCTCTCTCTCTCTCTCTCTCTCTGTGCGTGTATGTGTGTTCCTGTGGATTTGTGTCTGCGTAAATACACGTTAACTTTAAATTTTTCTCCAAGGTACATTATTATTAATTAATTTATTACTCATCAGATTTCTGACTGGGATTTTTAATACTTTATGTGGCTTGGAGAGGGGAAACATCCAATGTAAGAAACATTCAGTTTTATTGCCACCTTCTCTCTTAAGGTGTCCGCGTGACATGTTGTGTGCCGTAGTTACGGCTATCCATGGACCAACTTTCCTTGTTTGTTTACTTTTGTTATGCCAAAGTTGCCCGTATAACATTCTAGGGAAGTTCGGGAAACATATACTACAGTAGAGTTCTGTTGGTCATTCTTCTTTGCTAACACGTGGTGTGCGATAATTTCCAGAGATCTGTCACAAGAACAATAAATTTCTTGAGGGTTTGTTCCTAAAAAGTTATGAGGATCTTTTCCATTTCAATTAATCCCTGCAATGCGACCTTTCATAATTCACTGGTATTCTATATGGGTTAATTTTGTCTTTCTGTAACATTCAAGATTCCTGTTAAGAAGCAGTGTGTACAGTTCGAAGGATTAGATGAGAGACTTTCCTTCTACATAAGGATTTATCAGATGTTCATAAGATTATCTATTTGCTGGAAGTAGATTATCGAGCACTGATATTTCAGTAATATGCAATGTATTTGGATTGTTCGACCCGTTGCTGAATAACCACTGGTTCCATGCAACGTAAAAACACCTTACAAACAAACAAACAATGTATTGTTCGAAAATATATTTGTTTATTTTCTGCTTTGAGTTAATAGGTTTTTATTAGATAGAACTGAGGGTTCAGTTTATTTTCCCTTTCTGCTCCCCATTTTAGCTACCAGGCTAAACATTTAGGCGGCAACTTGAAACAAGAATGCCTACGCTTTAATTGAAACGTTTGGGATGATAAAAATGTGACCTCCGTAATTTTATTTCAAATGCTCTTTGCGTTCTTTTAGGGTTGCGTGATTATAATAATCAGCTACTATGCATGATAAAAAAAGGGAACAAATTTGTAATATGTAATATTTAAGACGCTGGTAATTTCTTACTTACCAGTAATTATTATTTCGCATTGAACTAACCACTCAAATAGGGCAGGGGTCTTTTTTATAGTTTATACCAAATATTCTTTATATGGAAAATTCATACATGAAGAAAGATTATCTAGAGTCTGTCAGGATGATAATGTTAAACCTTCTTTATAAGTGAAAAAGAAATTGAAAATAAGGAAACTTAGAAATATTTTGTTGGCCTGTCTTGCGGAAAATTTGAATATTTGTTTTGACTGAGCTATCTTGCATTCATATGGAAGCTTTCCACTTCCAAGTCCTTTGCCCCTGTTGAGTTAATAATTCCGTATTTTTTTTTATATTTCAGGTATGGCTGCTTTGTCCTTCACTTTTGACCGAGGTGAAGTAGTGGGAAAGTGATCACTGGTAGGACTCTTGGCTTTTTCTTACTCTTGTAATACATTGATTAACTGTTTCATGTGTGGTCTTTCGACTCTAAGGAAATATCTGTAAAATGAATGTGGTAGAGTATTTTAAAAGTAGTTTCATTGTTTTACGTGACGAGTTTAGCTGGAAAGAAAAAAACAAGTTCATTGATAGTCTGCTACTTTCCATTAATGTGTGAGAAAATGTTTAAATGTTTTTTATTTCTGTTTAAGTGGTTATATTAAAATACACTAACTGAACTTAGCAAGTTATCATTGAAAGGGTTATGTGAAATAATTAAGTATTCGCATATATTTTGAAAGTAGGTGAAAATGTATCATAAACTTATGAACAGATTTTTCTCCTTGTCTCTGTCTGATGATATTTATTCCGTCGTATTTTTCCCTTGCAGAGTCTGTAGACGATAACTTTCAGTAATTAATTAAGTCATTAAGATTAATGCAATTATACGATAGGAAATCGGTGATGTGAAAGAGGGCGATTAAAAAGCTTAAGGAGAGCCTAAAGGATCAATCTAAAAAAAAAATAAAGGAAGAGCGGTTGACTGGAAGTTTATTGTTTACCAATTATAAGGATTTCCTCGTTATTTCACATACCATTTCA
>NC_061109.1:95567877-95593536 GCF_015104395.2 Macrobrachium nipponense | reverse complement strand
TGAAATGGTATGTGAAATAACGAGGAAATCCTTATAATTGGTAAACAATAAACTTCCAGTCAACCGCTCTTCCTTTATTTTTTTTTTAGATTGATCCTTTAGGCTCTCCTTAAGCTTTTTAATCGCCCTCTTTCACATCACCGATTTCCTATGTATAATTGCATTAATCTTAATGACTTAATTAATTACTGAAAGTTATCGTCTACAGACTCTGCAAGGGAAAAATACGACGGAATAAATATCATCAGACAGAGACAAGGAGAAAAATCTGTTCATAATGTTTATGATACATTTTCACCTACTTTCAAAAATATATGCGAATACTTAATTATTTCACATAACCCTTTCAATGATAACTTGCTAAGTTCAGTTAGTGTATTTTAATATAACCACTTAAACAGAAATAAAAAACATTTAAACATTTTCTCACACATTAATGGAAAGTAGCAGACTATCAAATGAACTTGTTTTTTTCTTTCCAGCTAAACTCGTCACGTAAAACAATGAAACTACTTTTAAAATACTCTACCACATTCATTTTACAGATATTTTCCCTTAGAGTCGAAAGACCACACATGAAACAGTTAATCAAATGTATTACAAGAGTAAGAAAAAGCCAAGAGTCCTACCAGTGATCACTTTCCCACTACTTCACCTCGGTCAAAAGTGAAGGACAAAGCAGCCATACCTGAAATATAAAAAAAAATACGGAATTATTAACTCAACAGGGGCAAAGGACTTGGAAGTGGAAAGCTTCCATATGAATGCAAGATAGCTCAGTCAAAACAAATATTCAAATTTTCCGCAAGACAGGCCAACAAAATATTTCTAAGTTTCCTTATTTTCAATTTCTTTTTCACTTATAAAGAAGGTTTAACATTATCATCCTGACAGACTCTAGATAATCTTTCTTCATGTATGAATTTTCCATATAAAGAATAATTGGTATAAACTATAAAAAAACACCCCTGCCCTATTTGAGTGGTTTAGTTCAATGCGAAATAATAATTACTGGTAAGTAAGAAATTACCAGCGTCTTAAATATTACATATTACAAATTTGTTCCCTTTTTTTATCATGCATAGTAGCTGATTATTATAATCACGCAACCCTAAAAGAACGCAAAGAGCATTTGAAATAAAATTACGGAGGTCACATTTTTATCATCCCAAACGTTTCAATTAAAGCGTAGGCATTCTTGTTTCAAGTTGCCGCCTAAATGTTTAGCCTGGTAGCTAAAATGGGGAGCAGAAAGGGAAAATAAACTGAACCCTCAGTTCTATCTAATAAAAACCTATTAACTCAAAGCAGAAAATAAACAAATATATTTTCGAACAATACATTGTTTGTTTGTTTGTAAGGTGTTTTTACGTTGCATGGAACCAGTGGTTATTCAGCAACGGGTCGAACAATCCAAATACATTGCATATTACTGAAATATCAGTGCTCGATAATCTTATGCAACATCTGATAAATCCTTATGTAGAAGGAAAATCTCTCATCTAATCCTTCGAACTGTACACACTGCTTCTTAACAGGAATCTTGAATGTTACAGAAAGACAAAATTAACCCATATAGAATACCAGGTGAATTATGAAAGTCGCATTGCAGGGATTAATTGAAATGGAAAAATACCCTCATAACTTTTTTAGAACAAAACCCTCAAGAAATTTATTGTTCTTGTGACAGATCTCTGGAAATTATCGCACACCACGTGTTAGCAAAAGAAGAATGACCAACAGAACTCTCTACTGTAGTATATGTTTTCCCGACTTCCCTAGAATGTTATACGGCACTTTGGCATAACAAAAGTAAACAACAAGGAAAGTTGGTCCATGGATAGCCGTAACTACGGCACACAACATGTCACGCGGACACCTTAAGAGAGAAGGTGGCAATAAAACTGAATGTTTCTTACATTGGATGTTTCCCCTCTCCAAGCCACATAAAGTATTAAAAATCCCAGTCAGAAATCTGATGAGTAATAAATTAATTAATAATAATGTACCTTGGAGAAAAATTTAAAGTTAACGTGTATTTACGCAGACACAAATCCACAGGAACACACATACACGCACAGAGACAGAGAGAGAGAGTGAGAGAGAGAGAGAGAGAGAGAGAGAGAGAGAGAAATACTGTATGACATTAATTTATTACATGAATATAGACCTGCTGAAAACCAAATAACCTTATTAGAGCAGAACAGAGGAGTGTGTGTCTTTTCTGTAACATCACAGCAGCTATCATTATTTTTCAGAATAGCATTATCACTCTGAACACGCGTTGATGGATGTTCCTGAGGTTTGCGTAAACGAATCAAAATTTCTGGGATTCGCTGCACTGTACGAAAGAATTGTTAGGAGAGGTTGGAAAGTATGATAAGAATAACATAGGAGGTACAGCAAAAGGGGTGAAAGTGGTTGCAGCTAAGGGCCAAAGGGACGCTGCAAAGACGCAGTATCCCAAGGGACTTGACGTCATGAATGAAGACGAAAATTCTTATCAAAATGAAATTCGATAGCGTCTGGTGCCGGGAAAAGACGTCACTGGGTGCTTTTGATACCTAAAAAATAACTATTCGTCAGCGTCATGGATGTTGTACACTTAAAAGGAATAACACCACTTGATAATGCCTCTATATTTACTTTGTAAGACAGAAATTTTGGTTTTATAGTTCACGAGAAGTACATATTGCACCATCATATTTTACAGACAAATAATCAAATCAGTTTTAAAATCCCGAAACGCAGTCTAAGAATTTAAGTTTTGAAACACCCTGCAAAAATCTTCAGGAATAATCTTAGTAAAAACACTATGAAATACGGCTGTCTGTTGGTTGTCCTTAGGATGTTTCGAAGGTCATTACAACATATCCGCAGTCAGCACGATTACAAACCTGGACCATTTGAAACATACCCTTCAAGTTTGACTTTGAAAATATTCAGAAATCTAAAAAGAGCATGACAGGTATACCTTGCATATCCCTATATGCATAGTTAAGCAGGTTGAATAGTTCCTCGTTGGACGAGTGATTTTCGCGCTCGGCTACCAATCCGGTGGTCCGAAGTTCGATTCTCGGAGCAACCAACGTGGAATCAGAGAAATGTATTTCTGGTGATAGAAATTCATTTCTCAATATAATGTGGTTCGGATCCCACAATAAGCTGTAGGTCCCGTTTGCAAGGTGACCCATTGGTTCCTAGTCACGTAAAATATACCTAATCCTTCGGGCCAGCCCCAGGAGAGCTGTTAATCAGCTCAGTGGTCTGGTTAAACTAAGATATACTTAAGCAGGTTTAATTAAAATGATCCATAATCTCATCTTAAAATCTCATCATTGCGGTTCTTACCCATTCCTTAGAGTAGATCCCCTAAATACTGAGATTAGCCTTTACAGGACTATTCACTCTCTCTCCTCAAATGAGTCAGCATGACATGGCAAATCAACTACACTGCTCGGTCTAATATAGCTCAAGACTGAGAGGAGAGAAAGATCTTGTTTATTATGGTGCTCACCATAACTTGACAGCCGACAAATATCGTTCGGAATGCAATATAACTAAATTGATGTGCATTTCAGTATAAATGAACATATGCTTTTATGCTTCCAGAACAAAAATACTGTAAATTTTACTGTCAGTTTTATTTAAAAAAACTAATACTTTTCATACTCCACTCAAAATTTCAATTTTCTTTTCAGTTCCGAATCTTACTGAAGATATAATTCCTAAAAAGAAAGCTGTTTAAATGCGTTTACCCATTAAAAAACATGTTTAAATTCCATCAAAATATAAGTTTTTTTTAACTAATAGTACTTCCAAATAATTACAAGCATTAAAAAAACTACGATTTCTCCGAGACCTAGATTACGTTCCACATAATAAACCGATGAATGTTGTAAAAAAGAACAATAGAACAAAGAAAAAGAATAATTACATTAAAATAGACCTAGAAATTACAATAAACATATATAAACAAACTTAAGTATAAAACACTATACTCCGTTTTTTTCATCTGTCTATCCGCCTGTGGTGTGTGTGTATGGTAACACTGCGTCCCTCCCGGGCTTTAGATAGTTACATTCAGCTTACATTCAACGATTATAATAATATCCTATTTCGAATATTAACGGTGTAATTCGCATACAGTAAATTATTAAAACACTTTTCAGTTACAAATGTTCACCCAGATATCCTTTTATTTACCTAAAACTTACAATTACCGTAACTATCTAAAGCCCGGGACGCAGTGTTACCATACAAAAACACCACCGGCGGATGGACAGATGAAAAAAAAAACGGAGTATAGTTAAGAATGCTAAAAATTTGGCTATTGGCAGGGCACATCAGAGAAGCGGTACAGCCTCCCTTTACCCATTTGAGCATCATCACAATAAAATTGCCGTAAGGAAGAGTAAAACGTCCTATGGGGGGAAAAATGAATGGAGGGGAAGGTAAAGGGGGAAAGAGACAATTAAAGACCTGTTTGCCTGAAAGAAATGACATTAAATGGTAGTAGGAGTCAGCCTGCGAGACGCAATTTACAAAACTAATTGTCTGCAAGAGTGTCTAATGATCTACTTACGTCATTAAACATCTTATTACCATGACCTTAATGGGTCTTTGTCACTGTTGGTGCCAAAGATTCTCTCTAACGCACAGCTTCGACGGGACCTCGTTGGTTATCACCTATTAAGAGGTTGATAGAAGTCAGTGACTTTTGATTCTATTCGCTTTATTTATCAATGTATTTATATATAGCAAGAAACAAGTTCAGATAAAATCTCATTTGAAAATAGCAGTAAACGGTATTTTCGTCCCTTCCTATATGACAACGTAAAGATCTGTATTTTATCTAATCTTCTAAGACCTCGCAGTCTCCAGCATTTACTCCTTGCCACGGTTCTATAATGACCTCTTTATTTCTGTCATAAAATAAATAAAAATAGCACATAATAAATATGAAAGCAAAACTTACCAACACTGTGGGCGTTTCGATCATTTAAAAACCGAACTAAATTATTTGCAAAGAAGCTGACATACCAATTCTTCATTGCATCATGACCTTCCTTAAACGTAACTGGAGTGAAGAATGGAAACATGACATGCTTTGTAAGAAAACAACTTTATTTCTGGAAATAATGAGACTATTTCATTATTCTCGCCTTTCTGTCATCTACTATGATCCTTCTCAATCAGCTGAATTCTCACCAATTCTCCACCACGCATAGATTATTATGAAAATCGAATAAGAAATGTAAGCCAACAACAAGCGCTTGGACCTAGAAGGTCATTCAGGGCTGGAAGGGATTAAAAGGTGCACGGTGCACTTGCACTAAGACAATTGACAGGAGAGAGTAGAAAGCAAGATGAAAGAAAGATAATAGGAATGGACGCACAGTAAACGGAATGAATGGGGTTGCAGCTAGGGGCCGAAGGGATGCTGCAAAAAACCTTAATTAATGTCTACAGTGCACCACGTAAGGTTCACTGATGGCACTACCCCCTCACGAGATTCCAGGCATGCAAAATTTTATCACTCTTATTCATTCACCTTTGTCTCTTCTTTACTTGTATATTATACGCATATAATAATTCGCAGACTTTGGAGTTAGAACATTATTCATGGGAAAATGCCGCAAATCGAATACCCATTCAAATTATCTCATAAATTAATACTGATTCCATACTCCTCTCTTATTTGAGTTTCCAGCGTCTACCTCAATTTCTTTTCAAATGTATGAATCCTTATAAAATTCACAATGACTTCCACAAGTGCATCCACGCACAGACTATATATATATATATATATATATATATATATATATATATATATATATATATATATATAGATTGTATATATATATATATATATATATATATATATATATATATATATATATATTATATATTTGATACAAATTATACTAATACAGTTAATTTGATCTCTCGAGAATTCAAAGTTAATGTATACAATTGCTATTATACTCCACAGAATTACTTCATTTATAGACTGAGTAAAACTATGAGGTGGTAGAGATGCAGAATTCCACTAGCGGTTCCCTTTTAACCACCCAACCCTTCTCAAAATGACCTGTAAATCCTTCGGTGGCAGCTCACTCACTCGACAAAGGCCCCTTAACTACTTGTATATGCCAGACGTTAATATAACTGGTACAGCTCCAGGTATATGCAAGAATTTTGTATTGGGTGTCTATATGTTCAATCTTCCAAAAATAAAGTTTTCATAATGGTGACACTCAAATCAAACTGCATAATTTGGTGGTGGTCACCTCATTTCTTAAAAGGCAACTATTAATTTTACGGCTAAGTTCTGCAACTATTAAAAAAGAAAAAGTCCACCTCACACCCATTCATTCCATAGGATATATCATCGAGCAAAAAATCATTCCTTCAACTCAGTTTCAGTATTCAAATATACGATTCCAGATGACTCCAAAAGCAGCCAGATTTCACGACGGGAGGAGGGGGGTTAGACCTGGGGGGAGATGGGGGAAGGTGACCGACCGAAACCTTCATTGAAATAATGCATCAGGAATTCCCAATATGCAAAATAGGGATGAAAGGATCTCTCGCTGGTTTAGTGAGAGGACTTAGGAAAGCTTAACAATACTGGATTCCAGGACCGTGTTGAAGGACACTGGAGAAGGACACTCTTTCCTGATATATTCCCCACCCCCCCCCCCCCCCCCCCCCCCCCCCCCCCCCCCCCCCCCCCCCCCCCCCCCCCCCCCCCCCACACAAAACCACCCCCCTCGAGCGATGCCTCTCATTGGATGTTGCGTCAGATGAAGAGTATCACTATAGACTCAATTCCAGCCTCTTAAACTTCCCCTGCCATTCGTTCTGGAAGGGATATTGGTTAAAAATTAAGACTCGTCACATACCTGAAACTACTATTTTCCAATTCCATAGCATTATGTAACTTTCGTACATGTATTGTTTTATGAAACAGGCCGATTCCTCTTGTTATGGGATCAAACTATCCTAAAGAATGGGCAATTTTTTAAAGATAGTACAACGTTTTCATGTTGAAAGTATATTATATATACGAGATTACAGTAAACCTCGGTTATAACTTCTGTTTTTTTCCCTTTGGTAAGCATAAAGTAAAATATGAGATAAAAGCAATTAAAGTAAATTGTGTAAAATAACATCAATAGAATAGCGAAATATTAAAAAAATAAATAGCGCTTTCAGGAAACAATTAATGGAAAATATTGTGACTGTTCTTATTACAGATCCAATATTAAGGAGGTGATCCTGTATTTATTACTAATAGCAAGGATAATATGTTGCGCTACTATATGTTTAGTTTACAATCTTCATTGACTGATATTTTGGTGTATAATAAGTCTACAAAAGCTCTCTGTAACAGCATCACTTTCCACGCTTCTTTCAAAACAAATCGTGTAAATTCACTACATTTCAGTAACTGAAAAAATTGAAAAGGACTGAGTAATTATTTTACAAGTATTTAGGTTAACTAAAAAAGATTTTGCTGTTAATATTATTCAGCATATAAATAAGTTCATGCTCTACATAAGGGGATATACAAATACATAACATATTATACATATACATATGTATATATATATATATATATATTATATGTGTGTGTGTGTGTGTGTTGTTGTGTGTGTGTTGTGTGTGTGTGTGTGTGTGTTTAAAAAAACCTCATAGTATGCACGTGACTTCAGTTATATAAGCGCCATGCCACAGGAAAATGACAGGCAGAAGTTCAGTACAAAGCGCTTTTCTTTAATTATGAAGGCATTGAGTTTAAACAAACCAAGATTTAAATTTAGAACACTTCCATTATTTGACTAGATAAAAACAAGATTCAAGGATCTTGCTTCACTCCAGTTAAACAGGATGATCTGGTATCTCTCATATATACGTATAATCTATACGATATTTGGCTAGTTCTCGTAGAATATTGTTTTGTTTGATTCGCTGTGAAAGTTATTTTCCAGTTTGTCCGTAATATATGTTATCGTAATTTTTTACATGGAATTTCATATATGCAGCCAGAAACACCTTCAGGAGAATTTTTCATTACTAATCCTTTAACAATGAAATTACTGAAAACAACATCTATGTTGAAAATGCTTTAAAAATTCTAAGAATTTTTTCCAAAAACTTTTCACCATACGGCAATTTGAGAATGTTATTCTTACTAAAGTCAAGTTTGTTATTAGTTAAATAAAGAGTTTCCCTATCTCTTTTCCATACTACATCTACAAAGGTCCTAAGGTATTTAACATTCAAGGCAATATCATAAATAGTTTTATTCGAAGCATCAATGAACTGCGGGCTACAAATGCGCACAGGCCTTAAGAATAACCCTGAAAAAACAGAAAATTTAAATGTTGACCATGATTGGAATAATAATGAACAAAACAGGCAATGTTAGCTGATTTTCCAAGACTAAAAAGGTGAATTTTCTATCATGTCTATAGACAGTTACATCAAGAAAATTCAGATTACAATTTCTTTCTTCCACTTCGGTAGATTTTATAGAAGGGACTAAATTATTCAGCTTAATCAGAAATTCCTGGAGATTGTGAACTGACCAAATAAAGAAAATATCATCGACATACCTAACCCATATAACGTTTTAGACCAAAATAATTGGTAAGAATTTTGTCTAAAAATATTCCATGGCGAAAAAGGATTACCCATATCCATACCGAACTTTTGGAGTTAAAAAAAAAATCCATTAAAAGCAACTTTACTATCTTTGATACATAACGTATATTGCATGTCTTGAAAATTATTATTATTATTATTATTTATTATTATTATATTATTATTATTATTGTTATTATTATTATTGCAAAAAGTTCAGCTAAAAATATTACATATTTCTTCATTAAAAATTTAGAGTGAATATTTCTCATGGTAAATAATTTTATATTAAAATCTTAATTAAAACTTTCGTTGATTTGTACCAAACATATCTTGAACGATAAACATTATGAATTTCACTATTTAAAAAAAGGCTTCCAAAAACTGTGAAGCGAACTAGAAATTAATTAATATTTTCATAAGAGTAACAATTTCTTGAGCAAATTACTCAGACAATTCTAAAATTATTCCCTATTACAGAAATTCTATATTCTTTTTACGTCATATAATAAACGTTTTACTTCGTAAATATCTTCTTTATTATTAGGAAAAGGTGTAAATCTATGATATTTCGACTATTTTATGTACTTAGTACGTCTTTTACGTAATTATTCTACCGGCAAAATAAGTTACAGGACTATTTGATGTTTACATTTCCTGGACGTGGTGCAGTCAAAACTGCCAACTTGCCAGGTTTTTGATAAAGGAAAACTATTATCAGTATACCCTTATGTGTTATGTAACAATATAGTATTGATAAATAATAGCATTTTGTTTTCTTATTCTTTTAATTGGTGCATAGAATCGTTGTATGCTTTTCAATGAAAACACGATATTCTTACTTTTTGGTTGGCATTTTTTACATTCCTTGGACCCGCTGCAGTCAGCATTACGAACTTGCCAGGTTTTGAAAGAAGAAAAACCACGTAATATGCCGCTTTACATATAACTCAACAAGCTAGAGATAATAAATAATTAAACTTTGTCTTTTATACTTTTATGTGCCAACAGAATCGTTTTATACTTCTGAGTGACAACATATGAATGGCCATTTTTTTGTTGGCAGTCTTGGATCTCCGTGGCGCTAAGTTGGACGAAGTAATTTTTGGTGTGGGTGAAACTGATCTTCACTTGAGATGATAAACGTCTTATTGGCATTATATTAAGCTTAATTTCTTACATGTCATGAAGCAATATATCAATCAAAATCTACTTCAGTTATTGCAATGGATTTGAGTCTTTCCTTTATGAGAAAAAAGGAATTATATAAAATATCTGAGACAATTACTCGACCTCGGTATCAAAATGCTGTTGCCCATCAAGTAGATGGCGCCACTGCTTCTATTTTGAGCAAAGATACATTGAAATCCCTCTCCAAAGAAAGGACTAGGTAGTGGCCACGTGGTCGCCTTATCGAATAAATTATTTCCTACCATATATTGGAAAAGCGATTTCATAGCACTTCATTGCAGTCAGAAAAAAAACTAACGTACAAGGAGGCATATATATAATATGCTCACTTTGACAGCATGACCTTTTAACTCGCAGCCAGTATCATTAGCATGTGCAGATGATTACTGACTAATTAACACACACTTGATGCTTAAAATTGTTTTTATAACCGTAAAGAAGACAATTCTTCGTTTTACTACATAAAACTTGAAATTTTTTGGCAATATATACAGATGTAAGTAAACCCTGTATTATGATCACGACGGGACGATTTTTTTACATATATACAGAAAAAACTAAGCATGCGAGAATATTTATCATACGGTAATTACGCACATTCATCTTAAATTCATTTGATTTAATGTAACAATATGGAGATTTTTGGCGATGATAACACTGACTTCATTATATAATGATTTATAAAAAATTTTATCATGAGTTTCCGACGCAATGTTTTACTTTTATTGAAGAGATATATAAATATTCTCTAAACATGTATCTGTTCAAGGTAGATTACCATATGCAACATTCTCCTGCACAGATGTAAAAAAAAAAAAAATATATACAGTCAAATTAACTATGTATGCTTCTTTGTTCGGCGTGCTTTGATACCTCGCAACTGTACTAATTATGCCACCATTGCATCTAAAATCAGTGCATTACATCTTTAGTTTATAATGATATACAGATGTGAGAAATATCTATCTATCTGTCTATCTATATTTATTTATATATATATATATATATATATATAATATATATATATATTATATATATATATATATATATACACACAGACATATACACACATGTATTTATAATTTATATATATACTATATATAGCCACGAATAAAAACGTTTTCTCACCTTTGGGAACGAAAGTTTCTTAATACTAATCGTGATGTACACTATAATCATCTGAAAAGGGAGAATGCCTAAAAATTTTTTTTAAAAAGTCTATATTTTTCCAAAGGCTTACAGCTTGAGTAATGAAAAGAATGCACGTGACCTCTCATAAAACTTCGGAAATGTCCTAAGTGATAAAAATTTTCGTGGTCTCGTTAAGAGCTTCTTTTAATCAAATGGTTAAAGTTTGACTAGAATACCTTAAATTTCGGGCAAAGACCTTTTCCGCGCCTTAATCTCTAATATCTGAATTTATTGCCCTGTTTGTGGTCAGAAACCCAACGCCCTACTCGACCCCACCCCGACCCCCCTCCCCCTCGCGAAGTTGACTCCCCATTCACTTTTTCAGCCGAGCAAACAATTCCAGCAAACTTTATCATTTGAATTCTCTTACTTTTGAGTAAGCAATGAGGATAGATTATTGCAAGTCGTGCCACTTTCTACTCAAGGGTACGAAGCGAGTGCCTCGATCCCGCCAATCTGCGATGACTCTTTTCTACCGCCAAAAAAATTGTAAGGAATTAAAAAGAATGACGTCGCATTACCAAGCTCACTGCGTCTCCATTCCGCTAAGACTTCCATCCTCTCTCCTTCAGTTTTATGGACGTTAATTTTAAGGACTAAACGAACATTCAATAGGACTTTCAGTTTCATCCTTAAAAATACCATTCTTAACTATAATTCGTATAATTAAATGAAAAAGCGATAAGCACGGGAGAGGTATTCCTGACACATTGGATGACTACGTCTGCCCTCATTTCCAACCATAAATGAATTTTTAAATACAAATTGGCGCCATCACGATCCCTAATAATCTTGGAATTGGTAAAAAATCTCGTAATGGATTAGTTCCCATTCAAAACGTCCTCCAGCATTTTTCATAACTTTAATTAGCGTTATGCAAATATCTTTTTTTATAGAGGACCAGCTGAGGAACCGGGCGGAGACACCACAATGTCACACACTAATTAGTTCTTAGTTCTGAGCGAATACGCTTTGTAGTTTTCTTACCGGGGAAGAAAAACACAAAATGCAGACAGCGTTAATGAGGAAAATTTCAACTCTTTATTTGCTTTGTGGGTGTCTGTAAACTAGGTTGTGTTTGCGTGCACCTGGTTGTGTAAGAGAAACAGACAGACAGACAGGCATGCATTTAGACGAGAGAGAGAGAGAGAGAGAGAGAGAAGAGAGAGAGGAGAGAGAGAGAGAGAGAGAGAAGGATTAGTGTAATCATTTCTTGATTACGTTCAGTGATTAATCTCATCTTTTGGGCAAGCAAAACAAACGAGATATCATAAGGAGAGCGGAGTGAATCTTTATCATCTTTTCCAAAGAAAACATTTATTGCCTTATTTCTTGTTACTAAAAATTAATGAGTGAACTTCAAACATTTAAAAGCAATATCAAAATTTTAGATATCTATCCACCAAAAAGTGTATATTGACTAAATACTTACACTTTTCAAGAATATTCTGAAATGATCAATCATCTTATTTAAGGTAAAAAATTTAATTTTTGCCTGGAACTAGAAAGGGGACATAATTGAACTATACATGGTAACTGACTAAGAAATTTCACCAAAGGTCCAAAACAAAAATTCAAAGAAAAAGTAGTGCAACATGCTGCCATTGCCATTGCAAACTTAATATTATGCAGTAAAAAGACTTGACGATGCACTATTCCTCATTTGTTTAAAGAGGTTTCCAAAGCGCAGTATCACCTTCAGTGAGATATTTCTTTCCAAGCCAAGAAGGGGCAATTCTTGACTTTGCTACGGATAATTGCACTTAAATATCTAAACACTAAACAGAGGTGAACTTTGTACTGTAATCTAAAAGATAGCATATGTGAAAAAAATGATCATAAAGCATTATCTCCAAGTCGGATTCTTTAGTAAGATATACTATAATTTTCCAAAAAAATATAATTATATGTAAGTGGTGCAGAAGGTAACATTTCAAGATTTAGTTTATATTTAAGTAATAAGAAGGTAATATTGTTATAAAATCTTCCCAAACACAATGAGTATGTATGCAAAACACGCTGTGCATAAGACTTGGACTTTCATTATATCAGCACCTCACATCACTCTTGCCGTGTACTGAGACTTTATACTAAATAAAAGTTGAGCTGCCTCGAATATTTGTCTTTATACAATTTGCATTCATTAGCACTGCAAAAAACAAGTTCAGATGAAAATTCGGCTTTTCTTGTTCTGTTTTTACCCGGCCACCAAATATTCAGCGATGATATTTAGACATCTAATATAATTTCCTAGGGAAATACACAGATAAAATACGTCGCTAATGACATCACAGATAATCACATTACCAATCATATCAGGATGGATGGGGAATGATTATTTGGATGGCCACAAATGATATTGCCGAACCGGATCTGTGGCATCTCATTGGAGGGATGACTAAGACGCAGAGATGAAAGGAGATAAAAGTCAAGTTGCCTACACGTATTATAAGGGCTATGTAAAACGTTTTTCGGTTCCGGAAATGCCTGGAGAGAAGGAAGGACGACCCATTAAAAGTGGCTTGGGAAGAGAGAGAGAGAGAGAGAGAGAGAGAGAGAGAGATGGGGGGGGGGAGAGAGAGAGAGAGAGAGAGAGAGAGAGAGAGATAGAGAGAGAGAGAATAAAAAAACATGCATCAGGCAGACTGTTCCACTGTAATAATTCATTACAGTCGTTGCAATTGAGTATATATTGACAAAACATAACTACAGGTCGACTGTGGTTATTGGTTTTCCCAGCTGACATCGGTCAGCCTTCTCCAAAAATTACATATGCTGCCTTCTTCCAGTTCCTCACATCTTACATAGACTGTTTGCGTTTTATCGCACATACGATAGTTCTACACATATAACACTTCAGAATAAATCCAATCATCTTGCCTTATACAATCTAACGTTGTGGGTAATAACTACCCCAAATGTTCATTTATCAAAACTGTGTTTAAAAATAAAGTAGCTGATCTGATTGTTAAATACATGCATCATCATCATAATCTTGACATTTTTACAACAGCCGTTATTTTTTTTTCTTTTTGTTTTACAACCAGCTTCACACTTAGGGTCTTCTAACTTTCCTTCTTCGTCGATTAACATGTTCTTCACCTACCCCGGAACCCATTTCCTTGCCAAATAAATATTATATATATATATATATATATATTATATATATATATATATACATATATACATATACAAATACATATATATATATACAACCATATACATATATATATATATATATATATATATATATATATGTATAACAGAATCACGAAAGTTAGGAACGTGATAAATCCATAAATAAAGATAAATGCCACGAAGGAAAAATAAACGAAGGAGTCTGCGAGATCTTTCGGCTGAAAAGCCCTTTACTGAAGCTGCTTCAGTAAAGGGCTTTTCAGCCGAAAGATCTCGCAGACTCCTTCGTTTATTTTTCCTTCGTGGCATTTATCTTTATTTATATATATTATATATACTATATATGGGGATACAATCCACAATGATGTAAAATTCCTTCTGTAGTTTAAAATATATATTTCTTGTACAGGAACCTATAGCTTTCGACCATCAGCTGTGGTCTTGTTCACTAAAATTTCAGTGAACATGAACACGACCGCAGCTGACGGTAGAAAGCTATAAGTTCCTGTACAAGAAATATATATTTTAAATTACAGAAGGATTTTACATCATTGTGGATTGTATCCCCATTTACTTAAGAGGTACGACATAGTACTTAGCTTCCGCATATATAATATAATATATATATATATATATATATATATATATATAATATATATATATATATGTAATGGGGAGATTCCCGCATTACATTAGGTAAGCGTGTAGCACGAACGGAAGGCAAACCAACACACAGTATTACACACACCCTGCCTTTCTCTCTCTCTCTCATCTCTCTCATCTCTTCTCTCTCTCTCTCCTCTCTCTCTAGCACCGACACCTCTCTCTCTAAGCAATCTCTCTCTCTCCACTTCTCCTCTTTCTCTCCATTCTAACAGGTAATGAAAATGAGAGTCGCATCATAACATTAACATTTATTAACAATGAATAAATAATTAATCAATCAAGTAATCAAGTCTTACAGACTAACTCAAAAACCCCGAACAGTAAAAATGTCTAAGAGTAATGGTAGTCACCATTAGTCACCAAAAAGTCTACACCCATCTGGGAACTTTTTGTCCCTCCATTGCCAGTTCTGCCAGAACCGTCTGTTTCAAAGACACAGAACACATACCCGGTAAGTACACACACAAGATTAACAATCATAGGTTAAATATTGGATATTCTTAAAAATGTCAAACAGACAACAAGTCGCTCTTTGGCTAAAGTAATCTTAACACTCACCCAAGCAGTCGGAACACTATAAACACTCAATAAAAAAACTCCCGGGGCGAGCGCCACGGCATCTTGCCTTTCTCTCAAAGACGCCTCTATCAAAATCCCCCCATAGACTTGCGTATGAAACTATTAATGGGAAGAGGCACACGCACATACGAACACACAGTTCGTTAACGCCTCGCAATTCTAGCTGCATCCAGTTTCACAAAGGCACTTTGAGAAGAGTTCATAAACTGTCGTGCATTGACTTGTCTAACAAAGCAGTTTTATCTCACGCCATCCCTAGAAACTCATTCATCAGCTTTCTCAGGTCGTTGCTTCTCACTGTTCTCCACATTCCATAGGCAATATATTATTAATCAAAAACCCTAGGCCTACATATATATATATATATATATATATATATATATATATATATATATATATAAAAGGTCCGTGAGACAAAAAAAGAATCCTATGAAAGCCTTCGGGGTTCTCCGAAGACACTGAAGCCAATCTTGTGAAAGTTCGCAAGAGATCGCATTGATATATCTCAGCCGCACAAAAGGTTTTGTTCCTTTTCACATTCTCTTATTCGTCTATAATGTTTACCTCCGTTTATAACTTGAATATCGGTTTCTATCATTCTTGACCACTCGTTATTATTATGCGGTAGCATATGTAAACGTAGTTCAGGACAATATGTATTTATTCGGAACTTAAGCCTGGGACCACATTGATTCATGGTGTTTTCTTTCTGTTGCCCTGTACATGTTACATCTATGGGAAATGGATATATCATACATTGAAAGTGCCACTAACAAGGATCTCAAATCCAATGAAATTTTATTTCTACTGCTTTGTATACTACAGTGATCTCTAAATATATTAATCCTACAAAAAAATATTGAAATATTTGGCAACAACCGCATATTGCCATCATAAAACCAAATTATATATCATGAACCAAACTTTACATATCTGCTACAGATGTAGAAAGGATCTCACTCATGGGGCACCATTGCCGGCAGAGCAAGTGTTTACCAAAATAAATCTCTGACTCACATCGACAACGAACCCTGGTGTCCCGATATGAGTCACAAATTCATACATACCCACATGCGCGCGCGCGCGCACATACCTCTATATATATATATATATATATATATATATATATATATATAATATGTATATATGTATGATATATGTATATATATAATATATATAAATATATATATATATATATATATATATATAATATATATATATATAATCATATAATATATAATATATATATATATGTGTGTGTGTATATGTATACAATGATCTTCGATTACGTTAATCATATATTACAGTACATGTGTCTTGCCATCATAAAACAATTATATTCAACGAATCGAACTTTTACATATCATTAAAATCGAAAACCTACTATCATTAAAAGCCGAAAACCTACTAAATTATCCTACTCATGAAGAAAAAATTTCCGATAAGTACTGTAGGCCAGTATTTCTTAAAATTACCAACAGATGGATGGCTATAGTAGACGAGCAAATGCGTCGTCTGCATAGGGGTATAAAGCTAATTTCTTTTACATTGGCGAAGCAAGTCGTCTTCGCAGTGCAGTGGTGTAAACCTCAGCTCGACAAAAGTCGTCCATCGCAGTAAAAGGGTATAGAGTTCTTACTCCGTTCAGTTGGATACGCGGTACCCTTCAGGCCATTAAGTCCATCATTTAGCAGCACATTCGAGTTTTCCTTATCTGTCATTGATCCTCTCCCTCACATCTATCACTTGTTAGTGAAGTTCTATAATAGAGTTTAATTTTTCTGGTTTCTCATATATACCTCCTTGATACCTCTGCAATGAGATGCCATTGCACTTCAAACACAATGACTCTCTCTCTCTCTCTCTCTCTCTCTCTCTCTCTCTCTCTCTCTCTCTTCTCTATTATGCATGTATTCATCGATCTCTCTTTAAGGATTAGAATCGGACATGAAAACTGGAAAAACTAATATTGAACCACATACTATTATTGATATGCAACACAAACAGAATACAGTTAACTAGTTATTATATATTGTCATATGAATGACCATATCAGAGGACTGCAAGAGCATACGCTATCATTTTTATAACTGCAGACATGGTTGTTAGTATGGATGACCATCAAGATAAAAACGCAGTAAAGAAAGAGAGAGAGAGAGACGGAGAGATTGAGAGAGAGAGACGAGAGAGAGAGAGAGAGAGAGAGAGCAGAATTGAATTAAGAAAGATTTCGTCATTAGAAATTAACATTAGAATAGTTTCCTAGTATGGTTGACTTAGGAATTTGCGGTTTACATGAAAAAAAGTCAGAAACCTTGTACACTGTAGGAGTATGACAATTATTGATTCTCTTATCTACAATAAAGAAGACAACTTTCTGATTGGATAATATACATGGGTGAATGACACACAAACTACTCCGATTATTAAAATGATATCTGTGTAGAGAGCGATATGAATTATAAAAAAAAAAAAACCAAAGACAACTAAGATGATCCTCAAATAAGGGGCATTCAAAGATATGAAAGCAATGAATGAAATAGCTGTGCGAGTGATAGGTGACAAGTTTAGTAAGGTGATAAGTATTGAGTACGGTGACAACGTTCACGTTAATTTATAAACGGAGATAATTTTTTTTACCGTTTTGGAGAATAACAAGCGTACTGAGTTCAAGGGAATACCATTTGGCAAAATCCGTCTTAATCGAGATACTTAGCTATACTTTGATGCCTTGCAGTTCTGCATAAGACAAATAAGGACGTTATAAAATAATATATTCTTAAAACCCTGTGTGGCTTGGGAAAATACATGTCGGAATCTCGAATGTAATTATTCTCATTTAATGCACAAGAGCTTTTTCTGATTATGTCTTTACAGTTTTCGTTTAAAGTAGCAGTAGCAGTAGTAAAGTTAGTAGTAGTATAGTAGTAGTAGAGTAGTAGTAGTAGTAGTAGTAGTAGTAGTAGTAGTGTAGTTAGTAGTAGTAGTTATAGTAGTTAGTAGTACATGCTTTAGTGGTGAATACTATTTTATTGCAGTCATGACCCAGACAATTTTCTAAAATCACCGCTAAAACAGCTGAAATTGCAGTTATAGAAAAAAAATCTTTTTCAAAACTAAATTAACAAACACTTAATTCCATGATTCTTATCATTAAATACTTCTGGTCCTTTAACTATCTAAGGACACAGCGAAACATGTGGAATGTTGTAAAAAAAATTAAGAGTTGAACACTACTGTTAGAAAAAAATTCTGATCTTTGAAACAAATGTTGCGAAAGCAAGTCAGAAGGTGACGAGCGAAAGATCATAAGCAAGAGAATCACATTACTTGTAATCACAATAACGAATATGTGTATAAATGGTAAAGGCTGATATCTGAATGTCTGGCCAATATAGGATAAAAATCAAGATATTTATTACTTTTCAACCTCCTCATGACCTCATTTGTGCTGTATTAAATTACTTTCAGTTCTGAACGTTTTCCACTGATGTGGAGTACTCCAAGTAATCACATTTCAAGTCAGGAAAATGCAAAATTATTACCATACACTAAACATGTACTATATTTAGAGTGAAACTACAAAGGGTTACACAAACAGTCTAGATTATTGCATACTACTATCGCTCTCTGGTGCTATAACAGTACAATTCTCCTTTGGGAAGAAATTTTCAAAGGAATCATTGTCCCGGGCTTTCTTTAAATTTTTGTTATTAACCGTAGTTTTCTAATAATTTGTTTGGAAATTTCATGATTTAAAAAAACGTACCTGACTGCCGTATTACAGGATAAAGCAGAAAGGACAAAGGCACTAGGCAAAATGCCAAGTGGCCGAATGACAAGACAATTTTTTCAACTTATTCAAAATAAGGGTTGGCTAGTCCGTAGATATTTGCGATGTAAATTAAATTACCACTATGTAAGTATACTATATATTAGCTTTTTTTTTTATTTATATCTTGGATCTTTTAAAAATATATCCAAGAAAAATCCACTGTGTAAAGGAGAGATACAAAAAATAACTCAATACTGACACAACATCTCATGAACAGGGTAATTTATAAAATGATGCAAGTAACCTCCTCTTCAAAGAGATATAAACGAAAAGAGATTTCCTTGACCCGCCACCCCCTCTCCTTTTTTTAACAGGTCCCAATAACTCAATATTTTCAGAGTAACATCGACCCAAAAAGCCTCATGGCAAAAGTTTGTTACAGCTGTAAAATCCGCCAAGAGTGAAAATCAAACGGTCCGATCGCCATCCAAACTTCACATTATTTCCTAACTACTTGTAATAATCGTTTTTTGTTGTTGGAGGGCCATGCGGTCGAGGGGCAGACTCGTCTCTTTGGTTTGGTGAAAACGGCCACTCGCACAAACAAATCCTGTCACATTAACCCTAATTTTCTTCCATCATATGATCAGGCGGACCGAAAGATGAGGTCAAAGAGGGTCAAAAATCATTCATCGAAAAATCATCAGGGTCTACGTTAATAGAAAAATATATAGCCCATAGAGTTAGTAGCATCGGAAAAAAGGTAGCCATATAGGGTCGACGTTGGAATAAAATATATTCCTCTCTCTCTCTCTCTCTCTCTCTCTGTCTCTCTCTCTCTCTCTCTCTCTATATATATATATATATATATATATATATATATATATATATATATATATATATATATATATATATTATATATATATATTATATATATATATATATATATATATATCTGTGGAAATTTAGTTAAAACAGAATTCAAATATAAATATATAATAATATATATATATCTATATATATGTATAATATATATATATATATAATGTGTGAGCGTGTGTATACATAGAAGATAAGTTAGCATCAACCGTGACCAAATGACGCAGGGTTCGGCTCGAGTTTGGCTAAATCTTAGGGTCGGCACCGCCCTACCGTCCAAAAATTAACTCTGCATCTCCTACGGACAGTACATTTCACATTAATGGTCCAAAAACTTCACCGTTGGGACTTGCATAAAAGAAGTAGGATGGTCCCATCTGTGTAAAAACTAAGTCAAAGTTTTACAGATATTGAAGATATTATGACTCTCAACAGCAGCACAGAATACGAGCCAAAAAAAAGGTATAATTATCGAAAAGTCATTCTTCTATAGAGAAAATACTTGAGACCAAAAGGCACCATTTCTCGATATCTAGAATGGAAAATGAGAAAAATAATTTTCCAAATGACTATATTATAAATGCAAGAAACTCAGATTTGTTAAAATTTTCATACACCCACCTAATGATAAAATGTTCCCAATTAAAAAGCTAAGGAGCTTTTATTCTACAGATTATTCATTTAGCCAAGTTTTATTTTCTTATAAACGTGAAATATTTGTCACAAACTTGTTAAAGCAAAAGATGCAAGACAAATACGATGTAAACTAAATGCAATAAACTATCAGAACTTAATAATAAAAACAGTATTATACTTACTGCAAATGTATTTTATACCCTTCATTGCTCCACATTAGTTTGCTATACGTTAGCTATGTTTATGTCTAAACATAAGTAGGTAAGCTAATTTGCAAACATAAAATCAATGTTCCCAGCGTATATACATAACATATTTTTAAAATTATGACTTCCCTATTCAGGAACTAATTTTCTTGATAGGGAATCTGCATAGGAATTCTAAGTACAAATTCAGTACCGTATGACTACGTAATCAAAAATGCTGTTAGCTTAGCTCTATTACGCTTTTCATAACTCTCCACCCTTCTCTTCTACTTTTTTTTTCAGTATATCTATGTTTTTCGAAACTAGCAAGATCAGGTTACGGTTCCGGTTTGCCAAACTTACTATTAAATTTCCCTTGGGTGATAGTAAAAGTTATTGCCTGGTTGAAGTCTGTTATTTCCTTCTGTTTGTTTAAGATATATTCACTTTGGATTTTATGTTAACTCAAATAATAATAATAATATAATAATAATAATAATAATAATAATAATAATAAGAATAATAATAATAATAATAAAGGAAGGAGGGAGAGGACTACTAAGCATAGAGGACTGCGTCAACATCGAGAACAGAGTGGCTAAAGAGTGCATGGGAAGAAGGACTCATAAAAGTAGACGACGACCCAGAAATATACAGAGACAGGAGAATGACAAACAGAACAGAGGAATGGCACAACAAACCAATCCACGGACAATACATGAGACAGACTAAAGAACTGGCCAGCGATGACACAAGGCAATGGTTACAGAGGGGAGAGCTAAAGAAGGAAACTGAAGGAATGATAAACAGCGGCCATAATCATCAGGCCCTAAGAAACAGATATATCCAAAGAACGATAGATGAAATAAACATCTCTCCCATATGTAGGAAGTGCAATACAAAAATGAGACCATAAACCCACATAGCAGCGAATGTCCGGCACTTGCACAGAACCAGTACAAAAGAGGCATGATTCAGTAGCAAAAGCCCTCCACTGGAGCCTGTGCAAGAAACATCAGCTACCTTGCAGTAATAAGTGGTACGGGCACCAACCTGAAGGAGTGATAGAAAACGATCAGGCAAAGATCCTCTGGGACTATGGTATCAGAACAGATAGGGTGATACGTGCAAACAGACCAAACGTGACGTTGATTGACAAAATCAAGAAGAAAGTATCACTCATTGATGTCGCAATACCATGGGACACCAGAGTTGAAGAGAGAAAGAAAGGAAAAAATATATAAGTATCAAGATCTGAAAATAGAATAAGAAGGATATGGGATATGCCAGTGGAAATTGTACCCATAATCATAGGAACACTAGGCACGATCCCAAGATCCCTGAAAAAGAATCTGGAAAAACTAGAGGCTGAAGTAGCTCCTGGACTCATGCAGAAGAGTGTGATCCTAGAAAAGGCACACATAGTAAGAAGAGTGATGGACTCCTAAGGAGGCAGGATGCAACCGGAACCCCACACTATAAATGCCACCCAGTCGAATTGGAGGACTGTAAAAAAAAAAAAAAATAATAATAATAATAATAATAATAATGAATTTTTACTTGGAAATTTTGTTTCTTCAGAACTCTTGATAAGCCTTATATTACAACTGACTGGAGAACCCTGATTATTATCTCCTCTCTGATGAGAAACACTGGCTTTGATATCTTCGCACGCGTATATGCGTGTGTGCAAGTGTGTCTTCACAGACCTCTCCAATACTACAAAATCTAAGATTCCTCTTACCAACACGTTCCAAACCCACGGTTGACGCCTCAAGAATAAGAAACCAAAATTCTATAGGCTCTCTCAATTCCCCTACAAAAACTTTTAATTGGTGCACAGGCATCCTCTGCTCTGTTTGAGGGATACAACAGGGGATAACAAACCATCAGTCAATCCAGATAACAGAAGGAACTGGTGAATGAAGCATTAACCATTCTTTCTGGAGTGATAAATTTGTGTAAGGACATTAGCTAACGTAGAATGGATAGCATATGGATACGTCTATGTCATACCTACAAATCACTTTGTGTAAATGTATTCCCTAGAAAATATATCTATATATATATATATATATATATATCTATATATATATATATATATGATATATATACATACATTACTTATGTATGTATGTATATATATATACACACACACACACACACACATATATATATATATATATATATATATATATATATATATAATATATATATATATATATATATCATATATATTTATATACACGCATAAACAGACACATAATTTCAATCACTCTTGGTATGTAATTCTTATACACTAACAAATCACGGTCGTAAATCTTGGCCGAAGTCGGAATTATTGCTAAGACCATTTTCGGATGGTTGATATAAAAATGGTAGAAAAATTCAACACGTATATTCTAGAAAGACAGTACATACGGACACACAAGCGGTTGGAAATCAAGTACTGTACCTGATGATTAGTGTTTCCGTTAGGGGATTCATACCCAGTTTTAGGGAAAGGTCAACTTTTAAACTGCCCTTTACCCTATCTCTTGGCTACCTTCCCTATAATTTAAACTTCTTGCGTATTCCTTTTTGGTATTACACACACACACACGCACACACACACACACACACACACACACACACACACACACACATATATATATATATACTATATATATATATTGTAATGGACCGCACTCGGTCCTGCAGGATCTAAAAAAAAAAAATGAAATGGAACTGGGGAACTGGAATGCCTGACAGCAGTTGGGACAAACAAAGGAGAAGGAGCAGAGCAAAATCACAAAAATTGCCTTAATATTTATTTATTTACAAAATTTTTATTTACATTTATACAGCTGAGACCGGGTTTAGTAAGTAAAACAATTTACATAACATTATCATTATCAAAGAGTCAGTCCAATGAATTTAAATTACAAATAAAGCCAAGTAGTTAATTATCAAAAACTCAGTCAAAATATTACCTTGAGACAGAATTAACTACAAATTCAAAAACAATTTAGCCATATCAAACTAATTCCCATGCAGCATAAACCATTGAATAAATAATAGGCAGCATAAATAATCAAAATACATCAATAATAAGCAAATAACCATAAACCGGCAGTATGAAAAAATACTAAACAGGCAGCATACCAATTATACAATAATACATCAGTGGCAAAAATAAACTCACACCGCATCAAAATAGCGTAAATTCAGGTAGCATTACACAGTACATAAAAACTGCAAACAATCTCCATAGAGATAAAGACAGACCCAGCTGTCAACACAGAGAATGGACACAGACAGACTATCTCCGCAACACGCCAAAGCAGCAACCAACTGCTAACCGGAACAACATCCATCACATAAGTGATTACGGCCGAATCATCTGCTGCCAAACTGGAACAAATCCGTCCCACAGATGACCATGGTTTGATCATCTAACCATCCTCCTGCTACCAAAAGCCAACAGGTAAGGTATACCCGCTGCAAACGCCTCCATGCTGCTATGCTGCCGTGGACCTGACTCTCTGCCATACTAAACCCGACTGTCGACTTTCAAGTTAAGACGACAGACGTAAACTTCCCCCAAAGAAAAACAAGAACCAGTAAGGAGGCAACAACCCACCATGGGCAAATGATTGTTCAACAATTGAACTATACCTCACACCTCCTTACCCAACAGAAAAAAAAATATATTTTTTTTTTCACATTCACCATACTTTCCTCCGATGTTGTCACAACCCTGCCAGCCAAAACAGAACCAAATCCTGTCACGGTCGCCAATGTAATGGACCGCACTCGGTCCTGCAGGATCTAAAAAAAAAAATGAAATGGAACTGGAATGCCTGACAGCAGTTGGGACAAACAAAGGAGAAGGAGCAGAGCAAAATCACAAAAATTGCCTTAATATTTATTTATTTACAAAATTTTTATTTACATTTATACAGCTGAGACCGGGTTTAGTAAGTAAAACAATTTACATAACATTATCATTATCAAAGAGTCAGTCCAATGAATTTAAATTACAAATAAAGCCAAGTAGTTAATTATCAAAAACTCAGTCAAAATATTACCTTGAGACAGAATTAACTACAAATTCAAAAACAATTTAGCCATATCAAACTAATTCCCATGCAGCATAAACCATTGAATAAATAATAGGCAGCATAAATAATCAAATACATCAATAATAAGCAAATAACCATAAACCGGCAGTATGAAAAAAATACTAAACAGGCAGCATACCAATTATACAATAATACATCAGTGGCAAAAATAAACTCACACCGCATCAAAATAGCGTAAATTCAGGTAGCATTACACAGTACATAAAAACTGCAAACAATCTCCATAGAGATAAAGACAGACCCAGCTGTCAACACAGAGAATGGACACAGACAGACTATCTCCGCAACACGCCAAAGCAGCAACCAACTGCTAACCGGAACAACATCCATCACATAAGTGATTACGGCCGAATCATCTGCTGCCAAACTGGAACAAATCCGTCCCACAGATGACCATGGTTTGATCATCTAACCATCCTCCTGCTACCAAAAGCCAACAGGTAAGGTATACCCGCTGCAAACGCCTCCATGCTGCTATGCTGCCGTGGACCTGACTCTCTGCCATACTAAACCCGACTGTCGACTTTCAAGTTAAGACGACAGACGTAAACTTCCCCCAAAGAAAAACAAGAACCAGTAAGGAGGCAACAACCCACCATGGGCAAATGATTGTTCAACAATTGAACTATACCTCACATATATA
>NC_061109.1:95552974-95567377 GCF_015104395.2 Macrobrachium nipponense | reverse complement strand
ACATACCATTTCACAATGACATCGTATAGGGTTTCGCCTTCACTGAATGTTTTCAAGTAGTGCTTGATGGGAGGAATATAAATTAAAAAGAATAGATAACGTGAATGGTTGGTTCATATCCTTCATGGAAAAGGAGATTTATTTATTGGGACATATTGCTGCAGGTAACACAACGCCAAATGAGATAAAACCCTTGGTGTTTTCAACATAACATGAAATCCAAAATATGAAGCCGCTTACACATATATGGGTTTTGCTATTTAAAAAGCCATATGTTTTAAGGGTACTGCCACTACTTAGTTGGGATTCCAGGACTAGAACACTCGCTTAAGCATAAGAAATTTAAAAGAGATCATTTTGAGTTGAATTATGTTTTTTTCATAAAAATCTAATTTGCTTAAAAATTAATTTATTCTTAATCAATTGGGCTTGAGTGTGTGTTCTAATCCTGGAATCCCTGTTAAATATTTAGTCCCATCAACCTCTAAGGTCCTTAAATATTTTGGATTCCATGTTATGCTGAAAACACAAAGGATTTTATCTCGTTTGGCTTTGTGGTAGCCCTAGTAAGATGCCCTGTGGCACCAACTCTGATCGATGTTCATTCAACCAGCAAAGTATGATGGATCGAAAGCTGACATATGCAAAAATTTCATCATTTGCGAGATGACACACACCCTGCTCTCAAATTCTGAGTTTGACACATCTGTGCCTTTGCCTCTGTGACAGGGAGACAAATCAGATAGAATGTAAATAAACCTATCGATGGAAACCATAGAATTCCAGAAAAACCCTGTAGAATTCGTAGTTTTAAAACTGGTTTTTTCTCATAGTGGCTAAACTTTTTTCTCGAGAAAACCAGTCACTCAATTATATTTACATAAATCACTGGATATAAGAAAAAATCGACGACCACTCACTGAAATTTAAAACAACGTATTTTCACATCCTGCAAAAAACAATATTTACCGCTTCATCTTTATTTACTAAGGCAAAGACATTCGAATAGTAAGTGCTTCGCAGGAAAAATGACCAGGAAATTCGTATGCCAGTGGTGCATATAGCCGCTCATTAAGTCCTTATGAAAAATTATAAATAATTACCCAGATCTTCCTACAACTAGTGATTGCTCAAGATTATAATTCTCATAAAGTGTGCAAAACGCATACCGAACCTGTAAAAGCAATAAAGTTACTTTCTGCAGAGATTAGCCGCGAAAATTCAATAGCAGTTGTGGGAGGAGATTAGTTCCAAAATCAACGGCATCGGCATGTTTGAATTGTAAGATAGAAGTAATTGTATTTAAATTAGTAATATTCCTGGCTATTACTACACTCTGTAGTTTTACATGAAGTAGAATACAGTATACCCTTTCCTTACAGGTGCAATGGTCATTTAGTTATTTACGCAAAAATCACTCCCCTGTGGTCTTTCCTCTATTCCTTATTGCAATTAGGAAATTGCATTGCAGCGAGACGGTATTACTTGACGACCATTCCTTTGGTACCTTACGATTTCATGCAGCTGAGCTACCTGTTTGGCATTAATGGAAAACAAACAACTTTGATCATTCATTCTGACTGTAGTTAGTTTGACTTATGTAAATTTGTAAAAATGTATTTAACTTTTTCTTCATTAAAAAGGTTAAAATAAAATAAATAAATAAGGACCTGAATTTTCGATTACTTAGTTCATTCCAGTTTTTTTTTTTTTGTACTTTTATGATGTTCGACGGGGTGGGGTATTTTTTTTTTTACAAAATCGAGAATAAGAAACAAATCGGTAAGTAATGAGAAAACTCGTCGTTTAAATGTTACATCGGCCATGTCCTTAACACGATTGCTTTGTACTATGTATGCAGTGAGATTCCTTTTACAAATGCTCTGACAAGCAGATAATCAATATATCGTGAAAGTTTTGTCCGTGTAGCTGCAACGCTGATTTTCCTGGCTGTATTCACCCTGAGAGCTGTTGTTACTTGCCTGCTTATTCAAAGTCACAACTTCTCATCGTCCTTCTCTCTCCTTGGCTCTTTCCTTCACGTGTTCTCCCCTCCTCCTATTCGCTCTTAGAACGCTTGTCGGCACTCAAGAGGGGCCTCTGGTTAGCCGCAGAGACTTGAGGGGAGACGAAGGAGGATTCTTCAAGGTGGATTTTGACTCCTAAGGCAACAGAGGAAAAGATAGAGGCCGCAGGAAGGATTCATGATAACCATTATTTAATCCTCATTTGACTTTTGACATTCAGGTTTGTTTTGTCGATCGAGGCGCACTGGGAAGGACAAGTGCCGTTGGAAGCGACACACAAAGGAAGAGTTGCCTTGGGATCAAGAATAAAACGGAAGGATCTTCCTTTTTAATAAGTGATACTACTCGTGTTTTCTTTTAATTCCCTTGTCCTTGGCGGGTTTGAATTACAGTCATTTTTACTACTCTTCTAATTCCATTTTTCGTTTTCCTCACATTACTATCCTACTGCTAATGTAATAAACAGGTGTTCCTATTTTACAGTATTTTTCTCGCGATTTTTAAATTTCAAGATATATTGAAATATTACTTGTTCGTGATATTTGAATAACGATAACAGTTATGAATGATTTTATATTCATTTATGTATGTACGTGTTTTACTTAATTGTTATTTCACGATTGAAAGTCTGAAGTTCTTTTCTTTAAAAACTGACAAGCGGATTTTTTCTTGCCTTCTTATTCCAAGTGGATTTTTGTTGACACAACAAGTGACTGAATATTTCAACAGACATTATGTTAACAATGTTAACAACGTTTACCCGACTACGACATACCAGTCCATCGTGATTTATGTTCTCAAGCCGATGATTTAGTTGCAGGCTGAGATGTCGTGTTGCAATCTGGAACTCGTGAATTGGTCCAACCTTGTACTTCGCGAAATTTAGAATCTAAGGAATAAGATGATTTCACTGTTTTAATAGGAAAATTAACCAGTGGGTGTTACTCATAGAAGTCTATGTATAACGACTTTCGGAAGAGAAAGTTTAACCAGTGAAAGTAATATCACCATGGAAATGACCAGGTAGCCACAGGTTCGACGACAATCGTTTCCCGATTGTCAAGTACTATGTAGTATAAGATTAGTGTATGACCTTTAGGAATCCTAAGGGAATTACACAAAACCTTTCGCCTTTATGGTGTTAGTCAGTTGCCAATTGTTTCATTGCACGTGGTAGTAAGCTGTATGGAGAACAGGAATTCTTAGCACTGATTGCAGCACCAAGTGTTCAGATTTTTTGTGTTACGCCTTACCGCGGCCACTTTAGAAATTCCGGTGTTTTTTTTTTTTTTTATTTACTTTTCGCTTAGGAAATTCGTACTCGTCCTTACTTAAGTTTCACACTTATAACTTATTTGACCTCCACAAACAGACTGCGTTGTTTCGATCCATAACGTGCGAATATCTTTATTTATATTGATTCTTTTATTTTATTTATTTATTTTTTCGTTGTACATGAACTTGAGTTTCTCATTTTTTTATTGATCCGCTTTCGAAATGAATGAGTTTGAAGTGCTCTTCCAGGTAGCAGTCATGTACTTTAACAACGAAACATTGGTCTGAATCAGCTGTAAGTCTTAATGTAGTATAAATGGAAGTGAAATTGTTTAATTTGGTTTGATTTCATGAAATTTAGGCTTCCAAGCCAGTCACTGAGAGAGTTGGAGGGGTTGGATAGCACGATAAATAGATCCAGATAAAAAGAGAGATGAAGCCCATTGAACTGAAGGCGGAAGTGGGACAAAAGCCTACAGTTGCTCTAAGAAATAATAGTCAGAGTGGTACTTTGCAATGATGAATTACGTTAAGATATCATTTCAGTGCCCAGTGACTGTACCGAATATGTAATGACTTTATATTACCCACAATTAACTCGTCAGTGGCTTTGATCTCATTTCCTAATGGTTCCCCACTTTCTTGATAATCCTTCCGTTCGTAAGTGAAGATCTGTCTTTTATCGGTTTTGAATTTATTGCAAATTTTGTACTTTACATTCGCACATTCTGCAAAGAGCTTGCACATTTTGAATTAGATGTCCATTTCTCTTGTATTTCCTTCATTCATCTCTATTTCTATACTAATCGTAATGAAGACCACTTTTAATTATGAAAAATTCAGCGTTGGCTTTTGAAACTGTACCAGAAGGATGCTAAGTCATCCGAAAGGTGGGAAAATTAAATAGAGGTGAACAGTTTTTCTTGACTGGGGAATCATTACTTGCTCTCTTAAAGGGTTAGTTATAATTTCTTTATTTTTTCCAAAACTATTTTTATAGCATATACATTCATATATACATACATACACATAAACGAAAGATGATAATTATTCTAATTATAAATTTAGTAGGAACTACATTTCGATGTACTCTCTACGATTTCTTGAAAAATGTTAAGATTCACTGTGAAGTTATATTCTTCAATAGTTAGTTTAGGATGTGAACGAATATGAAGTTGTAAGTTACGTGGCCGTTACGTATGCATACATTCTGTATTGATAATTTTCGATTTGAAAAACTATTTGCTATAGGACTGTCCCTGCGTGTGTTGGTAATCTGGTTCGAAAGGTCCAGCAGTGATTTAGGTACCTTTCTAGTCATATGTTGATGTTTTTTTTATTCAGTTTCTGATTCGTGTATGCAATAGAAATTGTGTGATAATGTGCTTTCATATCCTTCCTTGATATTTCTGCTTGACTAATGCCAGTTTTGCTTTCGTTTAATGATGATATGGAACACCGTGAAATAGGTATTTCTATTTAGATTTGCCCCAAATTCAGAAATGTTATTATTCTCTAAATAGACAATGAACGTTCTCTCTTTTCATCAAAGCACTGAATTAATATGAGAAGTACACATTAGTCCTTTGGATATCCCAGTTACTTTTCACTTCATAAAATTTCACAATAAGAATGAAAATTTATTTTCATCTTGAAAAGAACTTTGAAAGTATGGAGCTGCAAGGGAGACTTGAGAATTTGCATTCGCAGTGAGCAAGTAGAAACTAAGGTAATTTCTTTTAACCTTAAAAATGCGGCACTCTTCTACAAGATAACCAGGATTAATGAAGGGTCCCTTGGTAACGTAATTAGTAAAAACAGAAAAGGCAAAAGGGCAAATTACTAAATTACTCAGGACGAGAGTTATGCTTCCTCATTAGACTTCGGTCCCATTCATGTGTGAGAGAGAGAGAGAGAGAGAGAGAGAGAGAGAGAGAGAGAGAGAGAGAGAGCTGCGTGGTATTTTCTGATTTCTGTATTTTTTGTTATAATTTTTTTTTAAATGCTGAAAGTTGACATTCGCAAAGCACGCGCCTACCTAGGGACTAAGGCCGGCATAAAAACAAGCCGGATCTGGTTCGACTTCCTCGAGAAGCGACTCCAAGAAAATCATCAGAGTAAAAAGCTGACTTCGCTCTTGTCGGATGTGCAGCAGAATCGTCCCGTTCTCTTGCGCATTACAACAGTATTTCTTTTCCATGATATTTTCTGGACTACATTTGCGTTCAGCGAGAGGGGATTTAGTATTTTATATTTAGATCGAAAATATATGCCCAGTCTCCAGCAGTAAGAGGAAGCTTAAAAGCCGTCCAGAATTTAAACCTCTGTAGTTTTAACGGTGTTAAAATAGCTTGCAATGCGAATCGCCGTAATCCGTTAGTTCAAGTATATGTTGGGCGCTGCAATTATTGTGGATGAAAGCAAAAACCTATGTATGCAGTTTCATTTCCTTAATGGGCGTAATTAGTGGTTCATGTGAATCAGGTAATTCAAAGCACTTTTATCTGACTTTATAAGCAAAGGAGCATTTTAAGGCCCTGTCATTCTCTCCTCTGAAATTCACCGAGTATGCATTTACCAGTTTTCTTTATGTATGACGATAAAGCAAACTCACTCCTCACTACAATTTTCTCTCATTCTCGTTTGCACCGATCGTCTTCCGTCATTCTTTGACAGTTTTTGAAGATGTTTCCATTTTGCATCCAAAGGTATTTCAAGATATCACCTCATCTCCCACGTATGACCACATCTTCCATAAGTTTATGTCATGAATATATACCGTAGAAATATGGCTTGTATTTATATATGCGTAATAGAAGTAAAACCCACTAATACATTTGTTTTGTGAAATATAACGACCTGACAGAAGGCGTTTTGAATATGGCTTCAGTCTCTTGTAATTTGTAGACCATATATCCCCCAGTTCTATACTTGCATTTTCTTTCCTGCCCGTCTGTCCTTACATGCAAGTTTGCCAAAAAAATTTCTCGACTAAAACAAGATATTCCAAATCTTAGGGAATCATCTGTTCAACATAAATTTAACGTATTACCCTAGCTAAAATAATAGCTAAGCCTTTCTCCTTATGGTATTACAATATATTAGCATATTAGCTTATGCTTTTATCTCTGGGAACCATGCAGAATTACAATTAAGTGTCAGTCTTTGTTCAGTAGAAAATAAGAAAATGGAAGGTTGAAAGTATGACTTGAGGATGCAGGAAAGTTTGGTATTTGATCAAGGTGAATTGTGATCACCACTAATATATTTACGTAATTCCCATCATTTAATGCCATGAAAGAGGGGATGATGTTATGCTTTATATCTTTTCAGCAAAGAAGTGATAAAACATTGAGATAGTACATTTCCCTTGGATAGCTAAATTAGTTTTGTAGGGTAAAAGATGATTTCAGTAACCCATCCTCCGAATTTCGATCTAATCAGAATGACCATAGAATGCAACGATCGACTGAAGACTGTTAGTGCCTTCCAACTAAACCAGTCGAAACCACAGAAAAATAAAAACATGAATTCAAAGAACAGTGATGCCCACTTTTGGATAATGGAAGTCCTTGCTTTTTTACATCAATAGCCGGTGAGATGGGCTTTTACAGCCTTTTGTTATTCTTGGTTAACCAACACTCTTTTTCCTTTCTCTTTCTGTTTTCTTGGTTCCATATCATTGGCTTTTTTTTTTGAGGAAAACCTTATATACGTAAAGCTACAGATCTCGTTATTACCTGACATTCCTCGAAACAGCAGTAATATTAATTAATCCTAAAACTATCTTTTTCTGATTGTTTTTTTCCTTGTAAACTGGACCGTAGGCATTACTTTAAGCAGTCAAAGGTAAAGTAAAGCAAAGTTAGACATTTTTCTGTCCCATGCACTTTATGAATAAGGAATATGCAAAAAACTTTTAATCTTCCATTGCGTTCTCTTAGTCTTATGAGGAAGTCTTATCATCTTTTGAAAAAGCATGTTTTTTTGACAGTCCCCTTCCAAGAAAATAAGTTATTTATTTTCGTTATTTTCAGTTTTAACGTTTTAGATTTATCATTTTAATTAATCGTTTTTAATAAAATAATTTAAAAAATTAGTCAATGATTTTCTCTGTGTTCGTCTCTTCTTTCGTTTTTTTTTTTTTTTTACGTCACTATAAAAATCTCGCAATGAAAATGTTTTGACGTTACATAAATTCGTTAAAGTTCTGCAAAGATACCGGTACAATTTTATGATACAACTTCGCGAACTATTGGCTTACTAATGAGAAAGTGGCAAATTCTCTTAGGCTTACTTCGCATCTTATCAAACTGAATGGGCTTTTTACATCTTCTTAAACACTCCCGACAGGTTTCCTTCTGTCGCTGACGTTTGTGGAACGCTACAAGAGGTACGGGAACAGCATGTGGCTAATTGGGTACTCACTTCCCTAGCATAATCTCTTATTATGGACAGTGACACACATGACAACTCGAACCAAGGTATCGTTGCTGCGGCATTTTTGAATTAGGGATGGAATAATATATATGAGAAACTTTTTTCGGTGTTGAATTTTAGGTCAGTTGAAAAATCACAGCAAAATTATTGTGATATTTTCATGCAGACCAATCAAGATATTTATGGTTGTGACACACCTATTAGGGGCTATTTGTCTAAGATAAGGAACTAGGAAAGTATTAATGTAAATTGATAATTACCGATGTTTTAAAATCGGGGACTACGATGTTTGAAACAAATATTGATTTTGTATTAGAATAACTTGCCCAAATAATTTTCGTCTTAGATATGGGAAGGGTAATAATGTTTTTTTAAATAGTGGTGAACTAATTCAGATGACACTAATGGTAAGGGAATAGTAGCTTGGTGTTAACAAGCAGCATAGGATGATCTATAGTTAAGGATTTTGTTTTGTAATAAAGTCACTGTAGCTTGGGATAACACAAGCTGATTGCGTTTTAAATGTTCTCTCATACAGTAGTCACGGGTGATGGTTATGAACAACCATTTTACGCACAGAGAATTTGTAGCCTTATGGTATCGGAACATAGAACATAGAGATATTACATTTCCCTTGGATAGCAAATTCAGTTTTATAGGTACGAGATGATTTTAGTAACCCATCCTCCGAATTTCCATCTAATCAGAATGACCATATAATGCAACGATCGACTGAAGACTGTCAGTGCCCTTCAGCTAAACCAGTCGAAACCACAGGAAAATAAAAACACGAATTAAATGAATGGTGATGCCCACTTTTGTGTGTGTGTGTACCTATGTATGTATGTTTGTCTGAAATGCTGTGTTAAGTGTTATAATTAAGTTAACTTTCTCTTCCTCGGTTAAACATGAGAGCATTTAGTAGTGGGAAAACGTGGAGCAATTTAGTGGTAGTATTGCAGTCGATTCTTTTTAGATGACCTCGAATGATGGATTTATGGGATGGTAAGAATAATGGCGTGTTTTTTTTTTATTATTGAATATGATATATTTACGGTTTTTGGTTAGGAAATTCATTTCAGATAGCAAATAGAGTCTTGTCTTCTGGTTAGGTACATAGATAATTTTTTTTCCTTAGACAAATAGTACCAGAAGAGAATATTTCATATACGCATTGGAGAAAATGCATACAATAAACTTAATTTTACTTCTGTCGCATATGTTTGATGTATACGAAGAAGAAATTCAAAACGTCAGAGAACACAACTTTTTAGAGATACAAGGAGAGAGGAGGTGAAAAACATGACGCAAAAAAGGCCAGTTGTCTTCTGTATCTAGATAACACTTGATATAGAATTGCTGTTTTATATAACGAAACCTATAGAATAGGCGAGGAGTAGAACCGAGTCGTTGTGAAATGTCTTGCGACAATCAGACTGAGTGGTTGAATTCTGATAATGAGAAGTCTAGTTCCAGAACTGTTGTATCTTTTCGGTGCATCGATTTTTGAGTGACAAGGAATCTTCGTGGATCCTGAGAACAGTTTTTAGGCCAAACTTCGCGGAATACTGTCTCACGGGAGCAGCAGGAAGAGAGAGAGAGAGAGAGAGAGAGAGAGAGAGAGAGAGAGAGAGAGAGAGAGAGAGAGAGAGAGAGAGAGGGTGGGGGGCGGCCTGGTTCAGTTGATATCGATGGAATGAATACTTTTAATTGCTTTTTACTTAGAATGTGTTCCTCATATGAAGATAATTAATTTTCCCTCCGGTTTTTTTTCGGCTTGGTATCTCTCAATAACAGTGAATCTCCTTTGGCTTTCTCTTTGGATCCATAGGCCTTCTTTTCATTTGAAGTAATCCAGAGAATTTACCTAACAAACACGCGCACATTTTTTTCTGATTATAATTATTTGATTTCCATTTTATTATTTGTTAACAAATGAAGGGGAAAGACATATCAATAAATCTCTGCACTTCGCGATTATGCTCATAGTTATTTCACAGCAAGGTAATGTCTATGATATCCACTGCTACACAATCTAGAAACCGGTTACGTATATTTGTATGTTTGTATGTACGTATAGGTTTTTCTATCTCTCAGAAATATCATTCTTTGGTAACTTTTGCATTCGTCTTCAAAGTAGAAGATTCAAGGAGTGAGATCTGATGGAGACAGCAGAATTGCTCGTCAGCACGAACGTGACACTGAAACAAAGACGAGTATCAGTGGATAAGAAAAATATCCAGCTGCTAGACTGTCGTATTGACTGTTGTTGCATCAATGAATTCTTTGCAGACTCTCGACACAAAATAGAAAGGAGGATGAATACATTATCCCTAGGCCATTGATGAGATTCGTGCCATTTTAGATTTTCCATTGACTATCGTCTGCCAGTGCATTAAATTCAGGATGTAAAAAAATGGTAGTTTTAGTATTTACTTTTTTCTTGGCTAAAGAAGTGCTTCCCTCGCTACTGAAGGTTTGTGGACACATTTGAAGTATGATTGTTTTAATATTGTCTATTTTTTTCATCAGAAAAAATCATTCTGCAACAGCATGACTACAAGAATTGTGGCACTTGGAAATAGTCATGATCAATAATTATATGAATAGGACTTCCATTTTTCACTGACTTGAAACCTTAACTCCCTGGCATGGTCTTTTCTACGAGGTTTAATCTGCAGCATTCGTACAGGTGTGGATGTCAGTGATTGACGTTCGAGAAAACCTGTTTTATCCGAAATTATGTATTTTTGTTGAGTAGTTGACCAAAGCCAGATACAGAATTTACCAGTCCTTCCTCTTGGACGGTTTGATCTGCTGAATCTCCTGTATTTCTGACATTTTTAAAAATGGAAACCAACTATACTCTGCTTTTTTCCATCTTTCCACCCGCCTGTGGTGTTTGCGTATGGTAACACTGCGTACCGGGCCTTAGATAGTTACGCTATGTGTAAGTTTTAGGTAAATAAAAGGATATCTGGGTGTACATTTGCAACTGAAAAGTGTTTTAATAATTTACTGTATGCGAATTACACCGTTAATATTCGAAATAGGATATTGTTATTATTGTTGATTGTAAGTTGAACGTAACTATCTAAAGCCTGGGACGCAGTGTTACCATACGCAAACACCACAGGCGGATGTACAGATGGAAAAAAACCGAGTATAGTGATTAAATGACGTCTGACGTCATTTTATCGTTGGAGCCTAATGGATTAAATATGATTCGTAATTACAGCAAACTGCATTGTATAGAAAGTGAAATTGAGTTTTAATAGAATTTGAGACAGAGGGCCAATGCCGTTGCCTCTAATTCAACGGTACATCTCTTGGTGATAACGAGAGATTTTTATGCAGAACAGCTGCAAGAAAATACAGTCATTTGCCGAGTGAAGTTGGCATAAAGCTCCCGGAGGGTGTGAAAAGTTGGCAACAAAAACCAAGCGAGGGTCGCTTGACTGGGCATCCTGAAGTCCCTGCTGACGAAGAGGTTGTACCTATTTACTACTACCTTTTTTACATTTTCTCTCTCTCTCTCTCTCTCTCTCTCTCTCTCTCTCTGTCTCCATACATTAGGCCTTTCCCCCCCTCTTACCCTTCTACCCAGGTCTTTTACAAACTACACTTACTGCGATCTTTGACTGGTCTTGTGGTCTCTCCTGTCACATATAAATGACGAATCCGAGTGTCTACTGCGAAGAGAAAGATATGAAATATTCTCCACATGAGCTTTTGAAGTTAATCTAATGTTTATCATACAAATTAATAATATATATATTATAGGCGTGGTGATGCATATAATAATAATAATAATAATAATAATAATAATAATAATAATAACGTATGTTTATTATTAGTACGTGAGACTGACAAATTGTTATAGAAGAAGGAGAGAGAGAGAGAGAGAGAGAGAGAAGAGAGAGAGAGAGAGAGAGAGAGAGAGAGAGAGAGGCCCCATAAGACATATTGAGAAGTTTTGCTATTTCCTTCTGTTGGGATTATTAACAGTACTTTTATAGATATTGTCTTGTGTCCTTTACGAGACCTCACTCTCTTTAGCCGTCAGAGCCTGTCATGAAAAGCATAACGCGTTTGCGAGAACATTTGAATATTTTTAATCTTTAATCTGGCGTTGTACCGTTGATCATTCTTTTTAAGTTGTAAGCAAATAAAACTACCAGACATTACATGGAACTGTGATTCGTATTTATTTTTATCTAAATCCTCTTATTTACGTTTCAAATTGTCCTTAGCTGCCTAAAACAGGGCTTATAATTAAATGTACTGTCATTTGGAGTGCATATATAATCTGAGTTACAATAATGATTTAAATCAACATGTTATTTTTATTGCTTCCAATACTTAACAAGTAAAAAATGCGCTGATTTTGTTCAGCATATAATGCTGTATGAAACACTCAGCCACGACCCATGGAACTCTCAGCAGCGGCACATTAGACTTTCAGCCACGGATCGATGGTGACCTGTGTTGTTAGTACCCACACCGGTTCAAGATGCACGATCATGGGTAATTTTAACCTTAAATAAAATAAAAACTACTGAGGCTACAGGCCTGCAATTTGGTATGTTTGATGATTTGAGGGTGGATGATCAATATGCCAATTTGCAGCCCTCTAGCCTCAGTAGTTTTCAAGATCTGAGGGCGAACAGATAGACAAATAGCCATCTTAATAGTTTTCCTTTACGTAAAACTAAAAACTTTGAAAAGCCTGTTTAAATGTGATTTTGAGATAAACTGGCGGTTAAAAATTGATCCGGAGTTAATCCAGACGGAATTTCTTTTCTGTAGCTTTCAATTCGTGTAGTCTTTGGCTAATTCTTGGGACTTATGATTTAGAAATCATTCTTTTCTACCAATACAATGGTTTTTAGCTTTATACCCAATAGATAAATTTCTTGCATTTCTGAAGAATTTCTCATTTCGTTAGGCTTGAGATCATTTGGTTTTCTTTTATTTCGTACTATACACACAGATATGTACACATACAATACATAGTATATATATATAGATATATATATATATATATATATATATATATATATATATATTTATTTATTACTTAGTGCGAACACGAATTATAATTTGCTTATGGTTTCCATTACATGGCAATAATGGTTACAGATTGTATAAGAGGTAGTAGTATTTTGGTTAACTTAAAAATAGATGGTTTCATTTCATATTGTAGCATTAAAATGCATTTCATATTTGAACACAATAATGAGGAATAGGTTTAATTGAATTCTCTGTCGCTATAAAACACTTAGGTTTTGTTTGACTTCCTCTTAATTGACTGATGTTCGATTTAGCTAACAACAGTTCTTGATGCTGATAAAAATATCCATTCCTGAGGCACACCAAAGAGGATGCATGTTTTATCAATATGTTATGACACTTAAACCACTAAATCATAATGATTAATGAGGGTTTTCAATATTTGATACCTAAACCCAAACGATTATTGTTTATTTTATATTATTTTTGGTTTTTTAACAGTTGCTTGAAGTCATATGTAACACATTATAAATGTTGAATTCTCTCTTACCAGATGTATTTTATCCCTTCGTAGTAGCTGTTTGTCTCTGCAATGAGGTTGTATTTTATGTCTCCGTGTAATAGTTTAATATAATTGTGCTTTTCCGTCAATCTTTTGTTTCATTTTATATCGTGATTAACTTACTTGGACTTGAGGAAATATAGTGTAGTTCTAGAGATATATATTACCAATATAGCAGGTTTCCTTACGCCTTCATTATCTTCTTTAGATTCTTCCCTCTTCTGATTGCCTCGTTTATATATAGATATAGATTTTCCTTGTGACAATAAGTCAAGTACCAGAAATGTTTCGTGTCCGCTCGTTTCAATTGATGAGAGGATTGTGCTGCATTTTCCCGTCGTAATTAAACCTCTGAGATGAGACTGAATTCTCTTCTAATTAGTTTATTGATGAGATGCCATGGCACCGACAGAATCAAGAGGTTGCTTGAATAATTCCTTAAGTGGGGCCTTTGTTTTCAAGACGATTTAATTGTTTTAATGTTTCTTCGTTGGACGTACTTGTGAAGTTTTAGGGCAGCTATATGGGAGCAAGCAGTGTCACAGTTAGTAAGAGAGAAATTATTCTAATTATAATACTCGTGGTTGAATATGACATTAAATATTCATGTGTAGTATAGTATTCATAGTCCAGTCTTTTTTCTTCTAAGTGGCTCTCCATATGGAGAAGAAAAAAAAACCATTTCAAGAAAATCGAATTATATAAATTGGTGTTAAGGCACAGTGCCATAATTAAATTTTGTTAATTTTACGCAGATTATTTCAATTGGTATAAAAAATATAGGAATAGGAATAAAAAAAATCTCCAGAAAGACTTGTATAAATTTAGGTATAACGCAAATTTAGTCATTCCGTTTGCGTTTGTTTCTCCCTAGCTCATTTTTAGAGCACCTGAATGCTTGCTTTACAAATCGTAGTTTTGTTCTTCCGTATATAGTATGATTATATAAATGAAAGCGGTGTCTATTTTTCCTCTTTGGGATTTTTTTAATTCTAACAAAGTGCAATTCCATCTGGTATGACCTGAAAATGTTGAGCAAAACTCAAATTTTTATGCCTTGGCTCGTTCTCAAGACTTTTTCATCTT